>NC_137899.1:14271734-14635734 GCF_963455335.1 Martes martes
AGGGGAGTTGGAAATTGGGCCAGGAATCTGGGATGAAATTGTGGAAGCTGAGATGTTCTCTGCTGTCTGTCACATGTCCCTGTACCCTCTTACCCTCCACTGCCATCAGTGCAGATTTCAAAACCCATTTAGATTTCCTCTCTCTTTTAAATATTTTGCATTAATATCTGCCAAAAGAAAAATAATTGAAATGGAGAAATTTTTCTATCAAGTCAATGCTAGGTTCTTAATGATGACTCCCGTTAACTACAAAGAGCTTAAAGCAAGGAAACAAAAATGTAAATTTTAGAGACCCTCCTGCATTTACCTTTGAAAATCTGTCATCTTCCAGTATAAGTACATCTGACTTGTCATAGGGAAAGAGCTCTGTTTCTTCACAAACCAAGAGTGTCTTTAGTGTTCAGTGACCTAATGTTATCTTTATTCATAAGTGGATTCAGATTAGTCACCTGTTAATCAAGGTGATGATTATGGCCTTATTAAACTTCATCTCCTTGATAATCTAATTTTCTTCTAAGCTTCAAAAATGATAAGAAATCTTATTAGCATTGCTTTTGAGATTGAGTTAACCTGTCTGAACTCTGAGAAATTGGGCCAATTTTAACTTGATAATGTTACTTAGCCTTTTCATGAGGAAAATGTCAGAAAAGGCCAAAAATAATAATGTAACTATGGGAACTTCTATAGGCTCATGATCACAGATGAGATGACAGGACTTACCTTTGTGAAATCATAACTTTGTGACATTATATCTCTTCAGATCCAACTCTTATATGTCAGTACTGTTGGCTTTCTATCTGAGCATCAAATCACAATTTCTGAGAGGCAAGTTAATGAAAATATTTCTGTAATGTATGTGGTGTCTTCTTTCTCCTGTCCATCCTTTCTTTTTATGACAAAAGTTACCTATAAATGTAAATTAGTACTACACTCACAACATTTTAACAAGTCAACTCAGAAAGCCCTTGGTTGTTTAATAGCTATTGTTTAAGGTATTTGGCTAGATTTGCATAACCTTATGAGTACTATCCACTGGATTTGGTTTTGCAAGCACAGTCAGGGCCAGAATGATTCACTCCCTTGCACAGGGGTATCATTACATGGTAGTATGTGGGCATGCCCTTGAATTTTCAGTAATTGCTGCCCTGAGTGTAGTTCCTTAGAAATTATTCATTCATTCTATGCATTGTATCTACAATTCAATCAAATTAATGCCTCAACTGAGGCTTCTTTCTTTGGGCAGAAATAACAGGGTTAATGGTAAGCTAACAAAATTATAACTCTTCATGGCTTCTGAAGTTCTAGGTGTAAGTATTAACAAATATTGATATATTTTTAATGCTTCAGAATTTAGCATATCTAAACAATAAACAGCTTGACTCATTAATCATCAAATGTCATTCACCACAGCTAAATGCAACCTTGTTTTTAAGCCCAATGCCTTATAGGATTTTGAGACACTACTGAGTTTTGGAGTCTGTGGTAGTTCTTCTTACTAGGGACTTGGCTCACTTTGAAGGAAACGGGTTTAAAAGTCATCTGTTCACTTATCAGAGTGCAGTAGGAAACTTTGATGCAGCAATGGCCCTTTGATACTATCTAGGTTAAATCTTTGTTTGAAGAATGGGGCTGTCCAAGGTGCTGAAGAGAGACTTTAGATGAAATCTATCCAGGAGCAGCATGTCTGGGAACCCCCCCCCCCCAACACCTGCCCACCTCCCCCATCTACCCCAAGACATATATACAAATAATTAAGGAATTGGTTCTACTGAGGACCAATCTGATGTCAAACAATTTGGAAACAAGTTTAATTAATAAAGAATGTTATTTCTTTGTATTGAGTAAGACAGATATCTGAAACCTTCCGTGTTTGTGTGCCTGCAGTGTTCTTTCTCTAACTATTTAATTAGATTTTAAGTTTCACTCTAATCCTCGGGGGAGGATGTGGCTCTCCCGAGTAGTGCTTACAGAAGGAATGGAAGAAAGCAACAGCTTTAAGATAACACTCAGCAAAGGAATAAAGAGATATTTTTTGACTAGAGGCAGTGATTCTCAGACCTTTGTAAGGTTTTAAAACCATGTGTACTTTTTGCATGCCTGTTGATTTTTTTATTATCTCCATGATGAAACCCAGAATGATCCTGTCTTGTTTTCCAGGACAGCTGGGAAGCAGGGAACTAGGGAGACTCTTTCCTTCTCCCTAGCCTTACAAGAGTGTGACACCCAGGGGAGTGTGTGGGTAGAAGTAGCTTTAATGAGAAAGGAAAAGCAGGCCGACTCCCTTGGGCTGTGTGGGAAGAAAGTGAGGCCCGGCATTGTCTGGGCTGGAGAAGCAGCAGCTTCTGACACTGATAAATGATTCAACTGAAAAAATAAATGAAGAACCTCCAGCACCAGAGCTACATTATTATCCTATATGCCAGGGAAAGGAATGTTGTAGGCGAGAATCCTTCTTAGATCTTGTCCGAGGAGGAGTATTAGTTGGCAATCAGACAACTTAATTATAATAGAATCACTTGGCTTCATCGTGCCTTAAGCCCTAGGGAGAACATGCCCACAAGTTAGAGTAATAATTTCATTTTACCTTATAGAGTACAACATAAAGGATTCAAAGGGAGAACATACTCATATAGTTGTAGATGGTGTAATTTTGAATCTGTTTTCTGTGCAATACATAATTCAAGGCTGAATTACTGAAATGGTAATTTTCAGAGGAATATGGAACAAATTTCAGATGCAGTGAAATCTGAGCTTTGGTATAAGAATTTATTTCTAATTTAAAACCTCTTTGTGATTCACATCGAATAATGATGTTAAGAAAATTTTATTAGGCAGTTGGTTCTGTAGAAGAACTACTTTGTGGCATATTATAGGTGAGAAATTTCTCTCCAGAGCCTTTTACCTTTTTGATTCAAGCAGAATTTTAGATGATCTTCAAGGTGGTTATTACCAAATGATTTATGAACCTTAATAATCATGAAGAAAAGTTAAGAATTTTAATAATTGGAAAAGAAGAAAGTTATTTAAATCAGACTTTGAGTTTATCTGCTTAAATTGAACTCATCTGTTTAAGCCATTATTGTCTAATTTGAACCTTCTGCCCCTCTTAGATACCTAAAAAATTTCTTCTGGGATTCTTATTTCATTTTTTTAAAAAATGTTCATTGCTTCCCTTGGGCTAGGGGAATGCAGTGTCTGGAGTGAAGCCTGAATTTATTTCATGCTCTCTCTTTTTCAGAAAGAAAAGGCAATTGTGGGATTAGTTTGACATGCTTTATTTCTTAAACATTTGGGAAAAGAATATCCTTCCCCACTACTCTTTTGAGATTTCCAGAAACTCTGAATGATCATGGTGATTCATAACCAGCTGGCTTTGTATGGCTTTCTGAGGGGAAAGCAGACTCCTAAGTGAAAGACAAGCTCTTCCTAGCTCAGTGCCTTGCACACTTACTGGGAAGGACCACGAAGGGTGGGACAGTAGAGCTCTGAAGAGGACAGCTGAAAACGGGATGTTTGTGCCGTTCTGCAGTTAATCTCTGTGTAGGTCTTCTTTGTACATCATAACAGGTGGCTTAGTGGTTTAAAAGAATGGTTTCTTCTCCGTTTGCTCCCCTCTACCCTCAGTAAACTGATGTTCCAGAGAGATTCTTTAGGTGTATTTTGTGGCTCTCTGTGCTGTAGACAGACCATTAAGTACCCCCAAGGTGGACACTTACCCATTTTGAGAAGCGGGGTCTTGGGAGATTCAGAGCCTTCTAATTGCACCTCTTAGGGCTGTAGGCTTTAGATTGATCTGGGTCTAGCTCTGTCCAGGCAAGTCACACATCTGATTGTGGGTATTCTCTCTAAATTAAATGCCATCTATTAGGATGCAGGATTCTGGACCTCACTTCTTCTCTTTTTGTACCATTTACCTCTTTCTATCGCTTGACCAGCATGTGGGCTTCCATTTGCTAAACCGTCCACTCTGTCCTTAATCCTCCCAATTTGATTTAGCTTCTGAAATGTTTCTGTCAATGCCTTTGGTGCTTTTCTGTTAACTCTATTGACTTTTTTTTTTTTTCTGTTGGATTTCAGCCTTCTCCATCTCTCAGCATTTCCAGTATTGATGGTGAACCATTTTCTCAGGCCATTTAGGGCAGGGGATGCTTTGGCAGCAGCATGTCAGTGGCTTTTGGCCAGAGAGGTTGATTTCTCACTCGTGAAACTGTGTACAGCAGCTGTGCTCCACATTCTCTCCACTCCATGATACCGGCGGGAGAAGCAACCCACATTTGGGGCATTATAGGATACAGGGTAGAGGGGAAAGAAATGACAGGACTGCATGATGGCTTCTTACTGCTCAGGAGTAGGGGCGTGGCACTTCCACTCTCATTTCATTGGCCATGGTTGATGTTGTTGATGCTCCTCACAACTCCAGTGCAGTTTTTTCTGCCCATGGGTCCTGTCCCTGTGCTTTAATAAACCCCAGATCAGATTGGGTCATGGGGGTGTGGGGCAGAGTAGATTTAACAATGATACAGCCTCCCACAGCCTTATATTTCGGCTTAGGTACTCAGATCCAGATAGTCCCCTCACATCACACATCTTAAGTATGGGGAAGATGTACTTCTTTCTTTCCCAAATGCTTTTTGTGGTGGTGTGGACCCCGATCTAACTCCACCCGTTTCTTCGGATCCTCTTCATCCTCTACATTTACCCAAGTGTTGTTCTATTCATTTTCCTCATCCTTTCCCTGCAGTTTTCCACTTTACATTGATGCTCCAGAAATCCAGAATATTTTTTTGTTTGTTTTTTGTTTTCTTTTAAATCTAGCTTGTGGTAGTTAGCCTTAACATATTTCTTTTTTTTTTTTTAAGATTTTTATTTATTTGACAGACAGAGATCACAAGTGGGCAGAGGCAGGCAGAGAGAGAGGGGGAAGCAGGCTCCCTGCTGAGCAGAGAGCCCGATGCGGGGCTTGATCCCAGGACCCTGGGATCACGACCCGAGCCGAAGGCAGAGGCTTCAACCCACTGAGCCACCCAGGCACCCCACATATTTCTGGGTAGTACAGCAAAACAAGAGAAATGTAGAGTTTTGATTTTAAACCATGTGGAGACGTTCTGTATACTAGATCATGTAGAAAAATAGTCTCATCCAGAAGTCCTTTTGAGGTCTAGTCATAGTCTTAAACACTCCGTTTCAGAGTTTCTTTGTATTAATCACTGTCTGTCTTTAAATGTGGTGAGCATTTTCTTTGCTTTGTACCCCGAATACTTGGAATGGTTATTGCAGAGCTAAATGTAACCTTCTTTGCAATGCACTTTTTATTTCGATACTTTAGTTCCTCTACAAGACTGCAATTTACTGAAGGCAGTAGGGTTTTTTTTCCCCCTTCATACCTACCCTCTTTTTTTGCTCAATGCTAACACATGCTTGTTGAATTGAATAGGACTATTATAGTTGCTATTTCATTAATTACCAAGGTGGAGTCATTCCGTGTGCTAGCTATCTGCAAGTTTATTAAATGATTGTGCAGTTAAAATGTATATTTTAAAAATATTTCCAATTGCCCTAGTACCTACCCTTTCCGAGGCCACTGGATTTAGTATCTACTCTCCACAAGGGGGGTTCTTTGCCTGAGACCATTCTCTGGTATCCCCCAGGAGCAGCCCTCAACCTGATGGCTAATCTAACTAATCAGAGTTGATGAGTGACTGCCCCACTTCCCTTGCTCTCCAGTTATCTAAAGGGGGTCTGACACTTTCTCCCAGAGCTCCCCAGTGTGTACAGACTGAGGCTCGGCTACCCACCCTGGTAACTTGCTTATCATGTACCGTGTGTTGGTGCTCGTCCCCTGCCTGCCTCATTTCTCCACTACTGGCAATCTCATTTTAGTCTCACAGTTTCTAAGTCTAATCCAAACCAAAACAAAGATTTTATGTCAAAATTTATCATTTTCGACTGTCTCTATTTTGGTGATGCCAAATAATAATATAACACACACCACAAATGTAGTTTAAAGATTTCTAGTGGCCACATTTTATAAAGTAGAAAGAGTGAAATTCATTTTAATAATACAGTTGATGAGGGAGCAGAAGCTAGTTGAAGGCAAAGCATAAGCTGACACCCTGCAACTTCCCCTCCCCCCTACTCCTGGCTGGGATATATGGGATATTCTTCCAGGAAGCTCCCCACTGTCTTTCTGTTATTGCTTTGCTAGAGGGAAATACAACCTTAACTTGACAAGGCAAGGTCTCTGGTACCTTGTAGGTCCTCTTTAGCATGTGGAAGTTCTTTTGAATACCTCATTTTTTCTTTATTTCTTCCAACCCCTTCGTATATAATCAGTTGCTCCTCACAACCCCAGTGCAGTTTTTTCTGCTCATGGGTCCTGTCCCCATGCTTTAGTAAACCACCATTTTGCACTAGAGATGTCTCAAGAATTCTTTCTTGGCCATTGACTGCAGACCTCACCCCGCTGAACCTCATCTATATTCCAAAACCACATGATTAGTATATCCCAAGTATTATCATTTTAACATGTGATCAATATAAAACTTATTAGATATTTTGGAACCAAGTTTCTGAAATCTGTTATTTTATACTTACAGTACATCTCCATTTGGACAAGCCACGTTGCAACGCTCAGCCACATGTAGCTAGTAGCTACCATATTGAACAGTGGTGATCAGTTTCCAACTGTTGTATTCCATGCATCAACATTTAGGGACTTGCTGGCTCTTGAATATATAGGCGGTTCTCCGGTGGGTCAGTTTCCATTCTCAGCAAAATCTTACTTACCTTTACTTTTAAGCTGAATAAAATCTCTATAAATGTTTACATGCATGGGTGCCTTATTTAGTCTGTGTGTACATATTTATGTTCTTTCACGAATGAGCCTCTGGTAATAATAACTCTGAGACTTACTGCCTTTCACGTGTTTCCATGCAAAATATAGACAAGATTCTTAGCATCTCTGTGTTTGTGTGTCTTTCAGGCAGAGGGTACCAGGCTTCAGCGAGAACTCCGGGGCTATTTAGCAGCTATCAAAGGTAATGTGTGTGAGTTGTTTGCTGCGTGTTACGTTACCAGGCACAGATTGTTCTTGAAATTCATGAGTGGCGGGATTAAGTGTTAATTACAAATCCATTTGGTTTTCTGGCAAGATGCACTTGAGCACAGGTGTTCGTTCCACCCACTCCCAAATTCCCATTGAAATGATAATTAGAATATACAAGGAAAAAATGTCTACTGTTATGCTGGTAAGGAGGAATAAGTGCCTCCCACACCAGAGATTTCTAGGAAGGTGAGCTTGTTACCTTGTTTCAGAAAAGCTGCAGCTGGTTTATACCCTAAGGGAGAGCATGTCCCAAGTGTAGACCACTCACAGACTCACACTTCAGCCGTTTAGCTGAAGGGGCAAGATACCACAGCAGAGGCAGTTGGAGGGTTGTCACAAATCATGGCCCTGGACCACCTGTGACTTACAGAGATCAGCTGCACTTGCAGCCCTGTCACTGGATGGAGACAGAGAGGCTGTGACATTGGTTCCTGGCCTCAGCCATGCAAGGCAAAGAAATGAGGTGCGTAGTAGAGGATAGGAAAGGGCAGTCAGGAGGTATGCTCTGTTCTTGCCTGCTGTTCCTTGTAGAGTGGCCTGCACTGAGGTGGACCCAGGTGCAACCATGGGTGTGATGGATCCCAAGGCAGACTTTGAGATTAGTGGGTGGAGAATGGATCATCCGCAAGGGGTCTTTTTTTTTTTTTTCATTCTGCCTCTTTTATTTACAAGTTTCATTTTCTGCAAGGGGTCTTGTGTCAACTAGTGAAATATCCAGAAAAAAATAAGATTCTCAAGCTCATAATCTACTCCCTCCTTCTCAATTACAGATCTAGTAAAGAGTTAAATATGTATACAAAGACATGCCCTAAAGCACTAGAATAAAATACAGTAGACTTAGTCTCTAATTTTGGGTGATGAGGTCTTTTCAAAACCAACCCAAAAGACAGATACCGTAAAGGGAAAGATTGAGAGATTTGACCTCATAAATATATCAAACTCATGTATATGTTTAAAAAATCATTTTAACAACATATTTAATGAAAGTGAGCTTAGTAAGACACTAAATGAATATCAGTTGATGAAAAGAAAAAAATAGGTAGAACATATGAAGAAAAAATTAGCCAGAGAAGAACTGGGAGATGGGTATTAAGTGTGAAAAAATAGTTTCAAGTTTTAAAAATGGTTTCACTTGTCCTCATGGATGGATAATCAAAAGAATCAAAGAATATTAAATAAAATCAAAAGGGAGATACTGTCATTTTTCTTCCAAATGTTCAAAGACATTAAAATGAAAAAGACCATACTGCATAGCACTGAAAAAGCTGTGGGGAGCAGACCCCTTTTATATACTGCTGCTAAGACAGCTTCCCTGGAGAGCAATTTGGCAAAAGCCTCTAAATGTCTATATTTGGGGGGGGATGGGGCATCGCATTAGACACAGCAGTTCCAGTTCCAAGAACTTAACTCTAGTCATCTCATTGTGGATGTGTGAAATTGTTTCAAAAATAGTGATAAGTAATGAAATCATAATCTTAAGAATAAAAAAATTGTCATAATAATAAAGCATTAGTGAAATTGATTTATAAACTAAACTATATTTAAGCTCATATAGGACAAGCATATAATTTTAACTCTCATGACGACTCTGAGGTAGGTACTTGCATCGTCTTCATGTTATAGATGAAAAAGTTGAGGTGCAGAGAGGTTAAATAGCTTGTTCAAGGTCATCAACTAATAAACAGCATGGCCAAGATACGTACCCTGGTCCACATGTCTCCTAAGGCATTGCTTTTTTATAAATTGAAGTATAATTAACATACAGTGTTATGTTAGTTGCAGGTGTACAATACAGTGATTCACCAATTCTATATATTACTCAGTGCTCACCACGATAAGTGAACTCTTAATCCCATTCATCTCTTTCTCCCATCCCCCAACCAAATCCTCTCTGGCAACCACCAGTTTGTTCTCTGTGTTTAAGAGTCTGGTTTTTGTCTTTTTCCCCTTTGTTCATTTGTTTTCTTTCTTACATTCCATATATGAGTGGAATCGTATTTGTCTTTCTCTGACTTACTTCACTTAACACCCTCTAGGTCCATCCTTGTTGTGGCCTTTGCTTTTTTTTTTTAATATGTATTTTTTAAGATTTAATTTATTTGTTAGAGAGAGAGCACACGTAGGGGGAGCAGCAAGCTCTTCACCAAGCAAGGAGCCTGAAACTGGGATCATGACCTAAGCTAAAGGCAGATGCTAAACTGACTGAGTATCCAGGCGCCCCAAGTACAGGATTTTTTTTTTAAAGATTTATTTATTGAGGTACCCAGGTGGCTCAGTTGGTTAAGCATCTTCCTTTGACTCAGATCATGAGCCCGGATTCCTGGGACTGAGCCCTGCATGGGGTTCCCTGCTCAGCGAGAAGTCTACTTTTCCCTCTGCCTCTACCTGCCACTCTGCCTACTTGCGCTCTCTCTTTGTCAAATAAATAAATAAAATCTTAAAAAAAGTTTTATTTATCTGACAGAGCACACACATGAGTGGAGGGAGGGGCAGAGGGAGAAGAAGAGACTCTCAAGCAGACTCCCCATTGAGTGTGGAGCCTAACATGGGGCTTGATCCCAGGACTCTCAGATCATGACCTGAGCTGAAATCAAGAGCCAGCCGCCTCACCGACTGAGCCACCCAGATGCCCCCACAGGATTTTCTTTATGTTGGCTGATTTTTTTTTGATGTGGCTAAATTTGTTGAATGAAGGAGTGAATTCAGTCTCCTTCTCAAGTCTCTGTATTTTGGTCAATTTTACATCCTTAGTAGGAAGATTGCTGTTTGAAACCTTTAAGACTGGAATAATTCTTTTCCTTACTAGGGTCTAGGAGAATCCACCAAGTGAAGAGTTAGTTCCAGAGGGACCCTGGGGCAGCATCAAAGCAGCCTTTCAATGTTGCAGATTGTGTCCTGCTTCCACTTCTAATGGACACATTCCCATATGAAGGAGAAAGGACCTTCCAGGAACTCTTCCCCAACATGTTCTGTTAACAAATCATACTCCATAAAAGGGACCTCAGAGCTGGTTGGAATGAATTTTCTTTTTTTTTTTTTTTTTTTTTTTTGGAATGAATTTTCTAACAGAGCATAATTACTACAGGGCCCTTAATATGTTAATAACATCTCCAGAAGCTCTACGGGTGGCCAGCATTTACCAGGTATTTGACGATGCCATGCTTTTCTCTTCTCAAAGTCATACCAATAATTAGAGTCCCTTGGAGCACATTTTTTGGGTTTTGAGGAACACAAGGAAAGACAGAGGTAGGCATTAAATAAATCATAATTTGGATTTTCAAAGGTCTTTCATGGTCAGTTTTTCTGGCTTTCACCAAAAAAAGAACACCAGCTAATTAATTGTACTGTAATGCAGGCAACATTATGGAGGAAGGAGTTCTGGCCCTAGAGTGATGGCCCCTGGGTCTGGCCCCAGGGGCAGTGGTAGGAAGATCACCAAGTTCTCAGCTACCTTGGGCTTCTCATCCATAAAGTGCTCCAGGTGCTCTCAGAAGACCTCCACATCTCTACCACTAGGACTCTGGGAAATAAGGTTACTCTTCACCTTATTATCACTGATGTCTGGGTGCCATTCACTTCTGTAGCTCATTATTATTTCTACAGATGTTTAGGTTTTGCAAGGTAGGTCTTATGTTCTCATTTTTTTTTTTAATATGTTCTCATTTTAACTTAGCAGCAAATGTATTGAGCCCCATTTATGGGCACAACGCTGTTCTTGGAGTGGAGATGCAGAGATGAACAAGGCAGAGTGCCTATTGTCATGGAGCTGACTGCAGGGAATGGGAGAAAGTTAAATGAACAGAAAGACCACATATACATAGTAGTACATGCTTTAACAGAAGTGTGCACTATGTGCCTCACAACAGAGAACAGGAGACCCCCCCCCCACCCCCGCCACTCCCGAGGGACGGAAGACCAGGTCGGTCCTTCCAAGGAACTTACACCTAAATGGACCCAGGAAGGGAGTATAACTAGTTATCAGGTGATAAGATATGCTGGAGACTGAGGTTGATGTTGGAAGGAGTTTCTAGATAAAAGAAGCTATGGCTACAAAGGTTCAGGAAGCATGAAGAAGCTTGGGCTCTTTGGGGAACAAGTAGATCATTGAGGGTAAGCAAGAAACTGAAATGGATGAGATGTGGAAAGGTAGGAATGCTTAGGTATCCTATCGTATTGGGATTTCAGTCTTGTCAGCACAGAAGGGAGTCATTGCATTACTGTAGGCAAGGGAATGAGTCACATGATCTGATTAGCATTTTAGAAAAATAGTTATTGTGGTTTTGTGGGATTCAGGCTAGAGGAGATGGAGCTGCAAGTCTTCTTAAAAGTCTAGTCCAGTATTTAGTAACGATAGTGAAAAAAGCTAACATTGAGCACTTCTGTGCAAGGCACTGAACTAAGCTTTTACTGTCTCATTTCTTACAATTTCAACTGTGACCATGGCATGTACTATCATTTAAAAGTAGTGTAGACTTTGGAAGACTGAGGTCTAGGATTGTTAGGTAATTTGCATAATGTCACAGAGATGATCTGTATTAGAACCCAGATTTTAACAAAGGCTGATGGATTGCAAATAATAGTTTTAATTGTTATGACACAGAGCCTTCAGAAATGTTTTTCATAATGGTGGCTGACATTTGAATGTTAGCTTTGCAGAACCACTTTGCTCAATGGTTTGCATGGATTATTTCATCTAATCCAAATGATAGATGATAGATGATGGATGTCGAGTTCAGGGCTGTGGCAGTGGGCATGGAAGCAAGGGATTTCATTTGAGAATCAGTCAGGACTGGTATGCCTTGGTGGCATCCTCGCATTGGGAGGATGAATCTAGGATGACTTCAGGTTTTCTAACTGGGACAACTGGGTGACGTTCATGAGGATTAGGAAGGGAAGTAGGATGAGGTTTTGTCAGGAAGTTCTGAGTTTGTTTTGGACACGTGAAGCCTGAGGAACCAGTAGCACATCCAAGTGGAGATGTCGGTAGGGAGCTGGAATCAGGAATCACTGGTGCGGGGGTGATGGTGGATCCCAGACCCAGGGATAATGAACACACAAGAACTTCCTCTCCACGGAGCATAGCCCAGATGGTGACATCAGTACTTGTTAATTTTATGTGACTTGTTATGTGTGAGCATGACCCAGCGGGAGGGTGGACTGTCTTCGAGCCATCTCACACTCTGCCTCCCCTCCTCCACCACTCTTGCTTCTATATTTGCTCTCCTTAAATCTCTAGGAGAAAGATACTCCATCCTGCTTTTCTCTGAGCCAACTACTGGCTTCTCAAACAGCTTTCTTCTAAACAATGGGCTGAGCTGCCAGATACTTAACAATATTTTAGATACTCTTATAATGGTTTATAGCTGCTGCTGGTTATTGCCATAATGTATTTTAGCTGATGTTATTTTTAACTAAAACATACACCCTCAGGCTGTACAAAGAGCACTCTTGTAGCAGTGTAATCTCTGCAACATATCTTAGAGGGTGAAAATAGAAACTCTGCAAATTTGGTTGCAGAGGGAAAGAGGATGTTGCAGTAAATGCCTTGGAGACAGTCCAAAATTTAAAGCAAGGGAAGTGGTTCCTATCCAGTAGTAAAATAATAATTCTGTGTGTGATATTAGGTGCCTGTCTTGCAGTTTTGGAAATCACTAATCTTTTAAGAAAATACTGGACATAGATATTATTAAAAGCCAGAGGTAGCATTTAGGATCTATTCTTTGCTTTGACATTGCCAGGCTACTTTGAAGGGAACTTGGGTTTTAGCTTTCTTTTCTCTCTCTCTCTCTCTCTCTCTCTCTCTCTCTCTCTTATGCTCTGTCAGCAGAGTAAGTTCTAAATCCCTAAAATCTTTGCTATTCTTTAGGCCCCTTAAAAGCAAAGCTTGTGTCTTGTTCACCTATGTGTCCATCCAAGTACTTCCTATGGAGTGTTCTAGAAACAAATTCTATGTCAAAATGGATTCTTTCCAAATTTTCCATCACTACTTATCCACAGAGCAATTAGTAGTTATTTTTGGCTGCTAGGAGGCATATTTACTGCAACATTTTGCTTTTAGCCCCAGTGAGTAAGGTTTTATATAATTTTATTTTAAGCTTACATTCACAGTTTTATTTTTCACCACAAAGGTTATTTGTCCTACAATACCATCATTTCTTTTTCTTCCTCTTAAGACCTTAAGTACCTGTCTACACAGCTATTTATAATTTCCATCAGACTTAAGAGAAAACAACTTCAGAAGCCTTTTGGCATCTGAATTATGGAAGGATGTCAACCAGTGACTGACTTCTGATGGGTACATTTCTTGATAGAGGTTTACTTGTCCTTGGAGAGGGGCGAATGTAGATGCTGGAGATCATGCTGGTTCACCTCAGCAGTGGCCACACATAGAAGAGGGGACATAGTCTTTGGCTTGCATTCAAATTACTAGGGACACTTGCAGGTTTCGCATTAATTTTTGGCTGTCTGTACTCACATGCCTTCATTTCATCACTGCTGGGGCTGCTTATTTTGGTCAGCAAGTTGTTTCAGCTGGTGTGAGCCATACAGTACATTGTTGGAAAATTCTTCAGTATGCTCAGTGATTTGCTTCATGGAGAGAGGGTTACAGGCTTTCCTACTTCATGTGACCTGGAAACCTTCAAACTTCTCAAGTGCACAGACCAAGGCTATATCTGCATCTTATCAGAAGAAGGAGAGTAGGGGCATTCCCTGCCTAGAGAGAAAACGTACCATGAAATACTGTGCTTTTGTACCTATTCCTCAAGGACATACTTCTGTCACTTCAGAGATCTTTTATTTTGTCCTTTTCTCATAACTGAACCCAGAATAGACTCCCTTACATCCAACAGGCATCTAGTTGAGTCTAGATGGTTGCAGCTTTCAGTTTCATAAAAACTTTCCATTGTGGAGTCCGTGGCATTAAGTTTTATGAGATGCTTTTCATTTCTAAGGAAATTTTCATATTCCCTAGTGACAAAAGCCAAGACACCAACTGGGCCAGGTCTCAGCTTCCAGCTGGTAGGGAGGGTTTGGTGCCAGAGGAGAGCTCCTCCAAGTCACCAGCCAAAGAACGCACTATGGACTGTTCTCAGCCCTGCGCTGTTTCCATCCAGCCCACACTGTCCCCTCCATGGTTTGAAGGAGGGGCAGAGCAGAGACTGTAAGACTTGGTGATACTTTTTGTCACCGTGTTGCACAAGAACACTTTATATCTTTCCTGTTACTTAACCACCATGGTTTTGCAACACACACCAAATGTATGTCTAATGGAAGTTCTGACAACAGACTTAAGAACTCTGAACTTTCTGAGCTTTCTGATTTAAAACTGTATATGTAGCTTTTTTTTTTTTTTAAGATTTTATTTATTTATTTGACAGGCAGAGATCACAAGAAGGCAGAGAGGCAGGCAGAGAGAGAGAGAGGAGGAAGCAGGATCCCTGCTGAGCAGAGAGCCCGATGAGGGGCTCGATCCCAGGACCCTGGGATCATGACCTGAGCCGAAGGCAGAGGCTTTAACCCCCTGAGCCACCGAGGCGCCCCTGTATATGTAGCTTTTAATCATGGTATAAAAAGAAAATTTTTTCTTCTTTTTTCTTTCAAAAATGGTTAGGTCACTTAAACTACTTCCAGCTGTTTTGCCCTAGAATCCTGTTAATTTTGCTTCAAGCTGCTCCTGTCGAAGCTTTATTTCTTAGATTTAAAGTCATTTAGGGTTAATTTTATTTTTAGAGCTCCATAGTCTATGGACAAATTATTTTAGGAGTCCTGTGTATTTATGGTTCTGTGTCATGTCATAAGTGACGGCATATGTAATAGAACACATTACTATTGTTGTTTTCAGAATAGGACACCTTGTTGATTTTTTTTTCAAGACTCAGTATCTGCCATTATCATGAAAATAAGAGAAAATGCACAATGTAATCAGATACATCAGAGACCCTCATGGGGAGGTTGTGACTACAGATGCAAGTAACAGTCATGCCTTCACGATTTTTCCTTCAATGATTAGTGGGTAACTCAAGGTTTTTCTATCTTAGAAAAGTAGGGGACAGAGGAAGGGGTGCCTCACCCATGTCTATTCAACCAGAGTTGTTTTTCTCCAACACTAGGCATGCAAGAAGCCTCAATGAAGCTCACAGAGTCGCTGCATGAAGTCTACGAGCCTGACTGGTATGGGCGGGAAGATGTGAAGATGGTTGGTGAGGTATGAGCCGGGATCACAGACCATAGGAGGCCGGGGCACTTCTGCCAGTGTTCAAGCACGATCCACTAAATCATGACAGGGCACTGCGCACCCAGAAGACACCATACGGTTCTGCCATCCAGATCAGCCCAAACTCATAGTGATTAGTGAGCCATTGTAAAACTACTAGGGTAGAGAGCTGTGTGCTAAAGATGATTTTTCTTCAAAATAGGAATTGTGTTTTCCTGTCCCTTTCTACACATTTTAGCTCATCTCAGCAGCAGAACTGGCTCAGGGCATGATTTTGTGTATGAACTTCATCCCTGCACCCCTTCTCTCCCCATCCCTTCTTGAAAACAGGGTCAGGAGGCGCAAAAAGCATCTATTTCACTTAAATGCCACCGGTCCGTTCACTGGTCTGCAGAACCTAAGGACAGATGTGGTCAGCCTGCTAATAGGAATGTAACTTCCAGAAGCCTTTGTCCCTAGACATGTCTTAACACCTGAAATCCAATTTGCAGCCGAGGGCCATCTGGCTGGCAGGAAGTGAGAAAGTGGGTATTTTATGCTTTGCCAAAGGCCTAATGGGGTGGAGACCAGGAATGGCCTCTCTGTGATGTTGCATGAGTTCTTCAATTTCTCAGGCTTTAGCTTTCTCATCTGCAGAGTAAGAATAAGAATTATACCTACTAATAACACATTTAAAGCCTGTGTATTCACATTATTGGGATGGTGCTCAGTACATGTCATTATTACTGATGGTAGCAAAGTGCCTTTCAGGGCTTCTCTCATGTCCAGATTCTTTGTTAAAGAGTGGTGTTTGTCATGCCCACTTGGCATGAACTCACTGATGAGTGTTGAGGCACAGAAGACCTAAGGGATATGGCCACCCCAGCTGGAAAGAAAGGCTGATGTGTGATGCACTGACCATCTATGTGGGCTTTGGAAAGATGGGTTAACAGTGCAGCGCCGGGGTGCTCCATGAAAATTCTGACACCCCCATATTGACCTTCATAATTTTGTTAGGATAAAAAAGAAAAAGCCCAGAGATTTATTTATAAGGAAGATTCTTGGCCTTCTTACCCGTTTAGAAAACTTTCAAAATCCGAGTCTGGCAAAACCAGCCTCCACACACCACTTTCCCATGCAATTACTAAGTAATTGCTTTTTCTCACCTTTCTTCAATATAAAGACAACATTTCAACATCATGTTGTTAAATGCTTACCTTATAAATTTCTGATGAATGGTGTATAATTAAAAATTCATTGTGAAAAGAATTTTTAGTGGATAATAGAAACCAGTGTTACTAGCTTTCAGAACACCACATTACATTCTGTGTGTGACAGATGCCACTGTTGACATTTATTCCTTCAGAAAATGGCTGCTGTCCCACCTTGGTCCTTGGAGGTCCTGCCAGGATTTTTGAAACCTTTAGTTGCAGATCTAAATATGGGCTTTCCGATGGTGAAGGAGCCAAACATTACATGTTGAAAGCATCTATTCACATCAGAAGATGAGCCTCTTCATATGGAGGATTTAAATTTTTTTGTTGGCATAAATTTCATAAATTGGCATCTGTAACAATAAGGATCCGTATTTGAAGTGTGAAAAAGAAACACAAGCAACTAAGCCCCCCAAAAAAATGGTTTTCCAAAGGTAGAAATTTCTCTCTCTCTCATAAAAGACTTGGGAGTGAACAGTCCAGGTCTGGTGGCATCAGGGGTCCATCTTTGCCATCCTTGCTGCCTCTTGGCCACTGGCTTTCATTTCTGCACCCAGTCAGCAAATGGAGGAATCAGGGAAGACAAGCATCCTTTTAGGGACACTTCCTAAAAGTTCATCCCTTTGGCCATACCTTAGTCTCATGGCTACACTTAGCTGTGACACAGGCTGGAAAATGTAGTCTGTATCCTCGGTAGCCTACATTGTCGATTAGAACTGGTAGCCAAATTGCCTTGAAATTTTATTGTATTATTAAATAATCCACATTTTTTTCTAACATCTATTATCTGAGAAAGTACTATTTATCTAATTTGATCATACCTGATTTTTTTTAGAAGTTTGGTGAAAAGTATCCTTAAAACACTTTAGCAGTTATTTCTTTCTCTTCTTCTTTCAGAAATGTGATGTCCTGTGGGAAGACTTCCATCAAAAACTAGTGGATGGGTCCTTGCTGACACTGGATACCTATCTGGGCCAATTTCCTGACATAAAGGTATTTTACTTTGTGTCTGTAAAGGGAAGAATTGAATGGTTCTATGTACTTATGAAATGTGGGCAAGAGATAAGTGAAATTCAGAGTCCTCCAACTGACATCAAAGACAGTAACTTTTCATTTATTTAAGCATGGAAGCTTTATCCTGTTCCTGTTGGTTTGAAATGAAATGTAGCCACAGAAATCACATTTTCCCCTTTAGCGAACTGCTTCAGCTTTCATTTCTCTACAGACGTCTTTTTAATATCCCAGATATAAAATTGCGTACCAGATACCAAAAATTCTGATCGTCTTTATGTTCCAACCTTTTTATTGTATGGCATTTGATAAGAATTTTCATTAGAATAAACAGCAGTCTCCAGGAGAGGAGAAACTTCATTGCAAACCTGAGAGCAAGATCTAATCTTTCCTTGTTTATTGTTCAGAGCATACCTGCATGTGTTTTCTCTCCTTAAAATTTTCTGGATCATATTAAACTGTTAGGATAGAAGTGTATCAAATACATTAGCATCTGGATCTAATAATATCTGGTCTAAAATATCTGTCTTATTTGATACCTGGATCCATTGATGGGGGATACATAAGCAGAAGATCGAACATGGTAGATGTAGAATTGACTCTGGAGATAGAGATGGTTTTTAAACCATCAGGGCTGTACCTAGCAGATGGTAGTGGGAATAGATCTGCACCCCAGTTGTTTTTCCTGCTCAAGGAGGAATACCAGGTAAGTATCAGGGTGCTGGGCTTCTTATAGGTTGAAGGAAGACGTGAACCAGCATTCATCCATCTGCAGAGCCTTAATTAGCTGACTTCTGATGTGTATCTCCACTTTTCCCTGGCCTGCTCTATAGTCATGGCCAAACACCAGGACACTAGCTGCAATAACATGCACTGGCCTTGGCCATAAAGCCTAGTGAAGCTTCTCAGCCAGAGCAGCCCTCCTGTCAATGAAGTCAGTTTCCTTGGTTCCATACATAACACCTAACAACTAGATGGCCTGTGTTTTGGGATACAGGGGCACCAAACAAAAACCTCAGTGGACCAGACTAGGTGCATTAATTAGCCTTGGTGGCAGAATGTTCACAGAGAACAAGTCCAAATGATGGATTCTCAATGATGTTATCATAATAGGCAGGAGAACACTTTAGAGGGCTGTTGCATGATTGTATTCTCTTCTAAAGATGTAAGTTGGCTTTTTAAAATTTTCTGAGAGATTTAAAAAATAAACTAAAAAATCTTAGGGTCCAGTGAGGCTACATGCACTGGCCTATAGGGAATATGTCTTGGGATATCTTCAGATTATTTGGTGGGCAGTCACATTTTGGCTTAGAGTTTGTAACATTTGTGGAGCAAAGAGTCTCAGAATCATTATTATTACACTTCAGAATATCATTTATTGTGTGGTAAATAAATCTCCATAAATATCAGTTCATAACAAATCAGAAGAAGATAAGGGAAAACTTTGACCTTGTACTTGAAAATTTCAAAGCAGTTTACAAACTAGCCTAAATTATTCATATAATATACATTCATAGTATGATTTAACTAAGCAAATGAGAGCTGTGATTAACTAGAGAAAAACACATTTGAAAAGCTGTTCAGCTTCATGAACAAAAACTTAGTATCCTCAAAAAAAACGTGGAGGATCTTAGTTGCTGTGGTCGTACTCTGCCATAGGTATTTGGAAATTGGCCATACTCTCTAGGAGTGTATGATTTTAGAAGACAGATACACACAGAAGTACCTGCATTGAAACACAGATTAAAATAAAATCCTAATGGGAGTACTTGGGTGGCTCAGTTGATGAAGCACCTAGCTCTTGGTTTTGGCTCAGAGTCGTGAAATCAAGCCCCATGTCAGGCTCCATGCCTGTGGGGAATCTGCTTATGGATTCTGTCTTTCTTCCTCTGCCCTTCTGCCTACCCGTGGTCTCCCACTTCCCTCTCTATCTTTCTCTAAATATAAATAAATAAATCTTTAAATCAATTAATTAAATAAAACCATGATGGATGATATTAGCTAGCCTTTTCAGTTTGTTTTACATCAGAAAGATGAAGAACCCAGAACTCAGAACTCTGTTTCTCTTTCTGTGAAGTCACGTTTAGAATATCCTACCATACACATAGGGTTTCAACCAACGTAGACAATTGTGAGACTGTTTCATACGACAAGGAGTTGTTCCTAATATTTGAGAGATGGTTTTTCTGTGAAGATACACTTAAGTTATCCTCTGTGTCTTTGCTCACTGAACGGAAGGTAGAAGGGGATGAAGACTCTATCACTCCATCAAGTTAGTGCTGAGCGATTCTGTAATGAACGGGTTATTGACGGAAAGGAAGCTAATGACTGAAAATACTCTGTGGAGAATTTTCAAAGCATGGAACACAACTGACTTCTCTGACTTCCATTAAAATCAAACAGTCCATGTGTAGTTAACACGTCAGGCAAATTTCCAAATATTTACTGCCCCTCACCAGCAAGGGCTATGAAGTACGATTCATGAGGGAATGATGTTTGACTTTTCCAACTGTGATTGGCAGGGCACCCAGTGTTACAGTTCTTATTATGCAGCACTGACATCTAAAATCAATATTCTAATAAGAGCCAGCTGGTCATCAACCCAGGCAGCCTTATAGCTGTGAGCAGTTATTGTAAAATGTAGTTTAGATTGCATCTTGGCTGCCCCACATAAGCACCTAAACATATATTTACAGCAGTGTGACAAAGTGAATTCTGCATTGGGGTCATTATTGACATTTTAAAAAAATACAATAAATTAAAAGTTTTTACTGTATAAGTTCAGTGTGCAGTGGGAAATTTGAAGAAATTTCAATTGAACCATTTCATTAAACTCTTTACTGTTAAACTAGTAAATTTACTTAATAAAATTTATTACTGGATGGTTAAATAGAAATTGTATTATTTCCCATATAAAAGGTAAGGTAAAATAACTCTACCCTTAGAAGATTTGATTCTTTTTTCAAGTTTTTCAAGTATCAGATAAGGAAGGAAATAAGATTGATTTGTATTTCCAACACAAAAATGTGTGAATCAAAATGAATGATGGACTTCAAAACAGGCCATCTACTATGGTAAGCCCTACTCTGTAATGGACTTGTCGGTTACCCAAGAAAATGAGTCACATAATTTATTTCACTTCTTGTTTTTGAACAAAAAAGATGACCTAGTGTACTCTTCCACCTTATTCTCAGGCTTGGAAGACTTTGAATTTTGGCTCTTTTCAAAAAATCACATTCATCATCAAAGAATCAAGATTTGCTTCTTGGAAGATACTGAAGAAGAGTTCCACACCCCACTCCCTCCCCTACAAGTTCATGAAGCAGAGCTTTACCAGAGATACCTGGAGTTACACAAGGTCACTGCTTCAAGGGACAGTGTTCCTTTGAAGGTAGTAGTAAGATGTTTGCTAAAAAGAATGAGCTTTGTCACTTCATAGGCACACTGTCCCCACTAGGGAACACTGAAGGGCCTCCCTGCATCCTGCCTAGACTAATTCATCCCATATCTTTAAGCAAATGTGAGTCAGCTATGCTTTCTAGTACTAACACCAGTTGGAAGCAGTAGGTGTAGAGGGTGAAGAGATTGGAAGTAGCTGAATGAGAGTAACTGCCCCAACCCACCTCTCACCCATCCTGAAGGGAGTATAGAGGAATAGCATAGAGTGACAGGTGGTAACTGAATGATGGGTAGGTCAGAGAAATATGGGCGCAGTGAGAAGGACTAACCGAGAGTCAGGAGGAGGGTTGGGACTGGGTGAGGCAGGTGAGGGCATTAGAGTTCAAGATAGAAGGAGGCACCTACTCTTGGTTGCTTAGCCCACACCTATGTGACCCTGAGAGTAAGGGCCTTCTTAGAGGTTGGGCCTGGGTGTCTCATGTGCCACAGCCTACTCCTGGTACTGGTTGGCTGACATCTAATTCATCTTCGCTACAGACTTTCTGAGCAATTTTGGACAAGGTATCAGTTAATCTCATGCAACTCTAATTTCTCTGCATGTAAAGTGGGAATAATCCCTGCAACACCTATACTGTAGGTTGCTGAGGGTCTGTGACTTGTGACTGTGTTTCTATGCCATAAACATATTGTTGTTTTCTTCTTCCTACTATATTAAATTTGAAAGTTTTTTAAGGATCTCCTCTTGTAGTAGTTCTCCGATTGGACTGGCTTGGTGTAACTGGACCACTAGGGATCTTTTCAAAAAGGCCAAATTCTTGGGCCTTGTAACAGACTAATTAAATTGGCTTATTATGTACTAATTAGTTATCCCTCTTTTCTTAAGGTTTATTTATTTGAGGGAGAGTGCATGTGTGTATGAGCAAGGGGGGGAGGCAGAGGCAGAGGGAGAGACAATCTCAAGCACACTCTGCACTGAGCATGGAGACAAACACAGGGCTAGATTTTACCACCCCGAGATCATGACTGAGTCAAAATCAAAAGTTGGACACTTGACCAACTGAGCCACCCAGGTGCCCCTCACTTTTGTTTTAGATATTTATTTATTTATTTGAGAGATAGAATATCTCTCTTTAACTTAAGCTTTTAGTGGTTGCTTTATAATTTGTAATGTACATCTTTAACTTTACCAGTCTAACTTCAAATACTATCATAGTGCTTTTATATAAATAATATACCTCCAGTTCTTTCTTCATTTCCTCTGTTATTATTACAAAATTTTCCTTTACATATGTTATAAAACCCACAATACGTTTTTGTTTCTTTTTTGTTCTAGATAATCAGTTACCTTTTAAAGCACTTAGAAGTAAAAAACCAAAATCATGTATATTGACCTTGAATTTTATAATTTCTGGTACTTACTTTTTTTGTGTGTAGCTTTCCTTCGTATTAAAATTCCTATGATAGCAGTGAATTCTTTCAGTTTTGTTTATCTGCAAAAGACTTTTTAAAAAGATTTTATTTACTTAGCACACACACAAGCATGGGGAGGGGCAGAGAGAGAGGAAAAATGAATCCCAAGAAGACTCTGTGCTGAACACAGAGTTTGATGAGGGGCTTGATCCCATGATCCCGAGATCATAACCTGAACTGAAATGAAGAGTCAGATCTTTAACCAACTGAGTCATACAGGCTTCCCAGTCTGATAAATATTTTATTTCACTTTTACTTTTGGAAGGTATTTCACTGGGAATAGAATTCTGAGTTGGCAGATTTCTTTTTCTTTTTCTTTTAAATTTTCAGCACATTAAAAATGTTATGTCATTGTATTTCGGCTTGTATAGCTTCTCAAGATTAGCTTTCTATAATCCTTGCCTTTGTCTTTATATTTTTCTTCTTGATTTTACGCAGTTTGGCTATGAAGTGTCTGGATGGATATTGTTCGGTGTTTGTTATTCTTGGGGTTCTGTGAGTTTCTTGGGTCTGCATTTTGATGATTTTATTATTATATAAATTTCTCAGCCAGTATCTCCTTAAATATTTCTTTTGACTTAACCTCTCATCTCTTTTGGAAACTCCAAAGACCATGTTGGACTATTAAATACTGTATTACAGGTCTTGTATGCTTGATTCCGTTATTTTTCAACCCCATTTCTCTTTGTGTGTGTGTTTTTTTAAAATTTAATTCTATTTTGTTTTTGATGTTCCAAAACTCATTGTTTGTGCAACACACCCAGCGCTCCATGCAATACGTGCCCTCCACAATACCCACCACCAGGTTCACCCCACCCCCCAGACCCTCTCCAAAACCCTCAGTTCGTATCTCAGAGTCCACAGTCTCTCGTGGTTTGTCTCCCCTTCCGATTTCCCCCAGTTCACTTCTCCTCTCCATCTCCCAATGTACTCCATGTTATTCCTTCTGCTCCACAACTAAGTGAAACCATATGATAACTGACTCTCTCTGCTTGACTTTTTTCACTCAGCATCATCTCCTCCAGTCCTGTCCATGTTGATAGAAAAGTTGGGTATTTATCCTTTCTGATGGAGGCATAATACTCCATTGTATATATGGACCATATCTTCTTTATCCATTTGTCTGTTGTAGGGCATCTTGGTTCTTTCCACGTTTTGGTGACTGTGACCATTGCTGCTATGAACATTGGGGTACACATGACCCTTCTTTTCACTACATCTGTATCTTTGAGGTAAATACTCAATAGTGCAATAGCAGGGTCATAGGGTAGCTCTAATTTAATTTCTTTTTTTTTTGAATTTTATTTATTTTTTCATTTGTTTTCAGTGTAATGGAATTCATTGTTTATGCACCACACCCAGTGCTCCATGCAATGTGTGCCCTCCATAAAACCTACCACCAGGATCACTGAACCTCCCACCCCCCTTCCCTCCAAAACCCTCAGTTTGTTTCTCAGAGTCCACAGTCTCTCATGGTTCATCTCCCACTCGATTTCCCCAACTCACTTCTCCTTTCCTTCTCCTAATGCTCTCCATGTTATTCCTTATGCTCCCCAAGTAAGTGAAATCATATGATAATTGACTCTCTCTGCTTGACTTATTTCACTCAGCATATATCCTCCAGTCCCGTTCTTGTAGATACAAAAGTTGGGTATTCACCCTTTCTGATGGAGGCATAATATTCTATTGTATATATGGACCATATCTTCCTTATCCATTTGTCCATGGAAGGGCATCTTGGTTCTTTCCACAGTTTGATGACTGTGGCCATTGCTGCTATGAACATTGGGGTACAGATGGCCCTTCTTTTCACTACATCTGTATCTTTGGTGTAAATATCCAGTAGTGCAATTGCGGGGTCATTGGGAAGCTCTATTTTTAATTTCTTAAGGAATCTCCACATTGTTTTCCAAATTGGCTGCGCCAACTTGCATTCCCACCAACAGTGTAAGAGGGTCCCCTTTCTCCACATCCTCTCCAATACATGTAGTTTACTGTCTTGTTAATTTTGACCATTCTAACTGTTGTTTGATACCACATTGAGGTGATATCTCAATGTGGTTTTGTTTTGAATCTCCGGATGGCTAATGACAATGAACATCTTTTTCATGTGTCTGTTAGTCATTTGTATGTCTTCATTGGAGAAGTGTCTGTTCATGTCTTCTGCCCATTTTTTGATGTGATTATTCATTTTGTGTGTGTCGAGTTTGAGGAGTTCTTTATAGATCTTGGTTATCAGCCCTTTGTCTATACTGTAATTTGCGAGTATCTTCTCCCATTCCACGGGTTGCTTCTTTGTTTTGTTGCTGTTTCCATTGCTGTGCAGAAGCTTTTTATCTTGATGAAGTCCCAAAAGTTCATTTTCGACCAACACCAAGGAAATAGAAACAATCATCAGAAATTATCAACGGTTATATGCCAATAAATTAAGCAACCTAGATGAAATGGATGCATTCCTGGAAACCTATAAACTTCCAAAACTGAATCAGGAAGAAATTGACAACCTCAGTAGTCCAATATCTAGTAACAAAATTAAAGCAGTGATCAAAAACCTCCCCAAAAAACAAGGGCCCAGGACCTGATGGATTCCCTGGAGAATTCTACCAAACATTCAAAGAAGAGATAATACCTATTGTCCTGAAGCTGTTTCAAAAGATAGAAACAGAAGGAAAACTCCAGACTCTTTTTATGAAGCCAATATTACCCTGATCCCCAAACCAGGGAAAGACCCCATCAAAAAGGAAAATCTCAGACCAATATCCCTGAGGAATACAGATGCCAAGATTCTTAACAGGATCCTAACTAATAGGATCCAACAGTACATTAAAAAGATTATCCACCATTACCAGGTGGGATTTATCCATGGGATGCAAGAGTAGTTCAACTTCACAAATCAATCAGTGTGATAGAACAAATCAATAAGAGAAGAGAGAAGAACCATGTGGTCCTCTCAATTGATGCAGAAAAAGCATTTGACAAGATACAGCATCCGTTCCTGATT
Organism: Martes martes; assembly: GCF_963455335.1. Taxonomy (NCBI): domain Eukaryota; kingdom Metazoa; phylum Chordata; class Mammalia; order Carnivora; family Mustelidae; genus Martes; species Martes martes. The sequence goes on from NC_137899.1 coordinate 14,297,129, forward strand.
AAAACGATTCAAAGTATAGGGATAAAGGGAACATTACTCCATAAAATCTATCTATGAAAAACCCACAGTGAATATCATCCTCAATAGGGAAAAGCTGACAGCATTCCCTCTGAGATCAGGAACAAGACAAGAATGTCCAATCTCACCACTGTTGTTCAACATAGTACTAGAAGTCCTAGCAACAGCAATCAGACAACAAAAAGAAATAAAATGTATTCAAATTGGCAAAGAAGTTGTCAAACTCTCCGTCTTCGCAGATGACATGATACTTTAAATGGAAAACCCAGAGGACTCCACCCCCAAACTACTAGAATTCATACAGCAATTCAGTAATGTGGCAGGATACAAAATCAATCTACAGAAATCACTTGCTTTCTTATACACTAACAATGAAAATATAGGAAGGGAAATTAGAGAATCGATTCCATTTACTGGAGCACCAAGAACCATAAGATACCTGGGAATAAACCTAACCAAAGAGGTAAAGGATCTGTACTCAACGAACTTCAGAACACTCATGAAAGAAATTGAAGAAGACATAAAAAGATGGAAGAGCATTCCATTCTCATGGATTGGAAGAATAAACATTGTCAAGATGTTTATACTGCCAAGAGCCATCTATACTTTCAGTGTTGTTCCGAGCAAAATTCCATGGACATTTTCTGAAGAGCTGGAACAAACAATCCTAAAATTTGTATAGAACCAGAAAAGACCCTGAATTGCTAAGGAAATGTTGAAAAAGAAAAAAGTGGGGGCATCACATTGACCGATTTCAAGCTTTACTACAAATCTGTGATCACCAAGATAACATGGTACTAGCACGAAAACAGACACAGTGGAACAGAGTAGAGGGCCCAGATATGGACCCTCAACTCTATGGTCAAGTAATCTCTGACAAAGCAGGACAAAATATACAGTGGAAAAAAGACAGTCTCTTCAATAAATGGTTCTGGGAAAATTGGACAGCTGTGTGTAGAAGAATGAAACATGACCATTCTCTTATACCATACACAGAAATAAACTCGAAATGGATAAAAGACCTCAACGTGAAGCAGGAATCTACCAAAATCCTACAGGAGAACATAGGCAGTAACCTCTTTGACATGGGCCACAGCAACTTCTTTCAAGATATACCTCCAAAGGCAAAGGAAACAAAAGAGAAAATGAACTTTTGGGACTTCATCAAGATCTCTTTGTGTTTTAACGTGAATAATTTTTCTTGATGCATTTTCAAGTACACTGTTCCTTCTTGGCTGTTTCAAGTGTAGCAATTAGTATATCAAAGAAATTTTTCCTCTCTGACATCCTTTTTTAAAAATTTTTTACCTTTTCCACTTGATTTTTATTTGACCATTAAAGTTTCCATATTTCTACAGAAATGACCCATCAGTTTATGTCTGTTATTCTCCTTTCCCACTGGATACTTCCACATATTAGTCATAGTCATTTTCAAATTTCTGTTTGGTATTTCCAGCATCTGGGTTATGTCTCTGTCTGGTTCTTTTGATTGCTTTATCTTTTCCCATGGGTTTTCTTTTTGTGTGTGTTTCATAAGTTTAGATTGATTCCCAAGACATCATTTAGCGTGAAGCCTGAAGTAAATGCCTTGAAATGGGCATGACTTTTTGTCAGGCCAGTAGTGGAAGGCGGTGCAAATCAATCTGATCATGAATTGAGCTGGATTTAGGTTTGTTGGTTATTATGATTATTACTATTATTACTTTCATTGCACTATGGCTTTGACATTCCTTTGGAATTGGGCTGCTAATGCCTTGTGCTTATCTGCCAACATCTATGTTTTCAGACTGTTGGGTTGAAGTCTGATTTTTGCCTCTCCTTTGCTCCATGTAGTGTAGGCCATTGGATGCCAGAGAATTTTACTCTGTGTCCTTGTTCCCTATCAGATCTTACTTCCTTGTATGCCTGTACTGCAGAAGGGGCCTCTCTCTATACACTTGCCCTACCTCCAGTGGTAGGCAGGTATCACTTTTTTTTTTAATTTTTTATTAACATATAATGTATTATTAGCCTCAGGGGTACAGGTCTGTGAATTGCCAGGTTTACACACTTCACAGTACTCACCATAGCACATACCTTCCCCAATGTCCTTAACCCAACTACCCTCTACCTACGCCCCCCCCCCCCACCAGTAACCCTCAGTTTGTTTTGTGAGATTGAGAGTCTCTTACGGCTTGTCTCCCTCCTGATCTCATCTTGTTTCATTTTTTTCCTTCCCTACTCCTTAGACCTCCCACTTTGCCTCTCAACTTCCTCATATCAGGGAGATCATGTAATTGTCTTTCTCTGATTGACTTATTTCGCTAAGCATAATACCCTCTAGTTCCATCCACGTCATTGCAAATGGCAAGATTTCATTTCTTTTGATGGCTGCATAGTATTCCATTGTATATATACACCACATCTTCTTTATCCATTCATCTGTTGATGGACATCTAGGTTCTTGCCATGGTTTGGCTAATGCTGCTATAAACATTGAGGTGCATGTGCCCCTTCAGATCACTACATTCATATCTCTAGGGTAAATACCCAGTAGTGCGATTCCTGGGTCGTAAGGTAGCTCTGTTCTCAACTTTTTGAGGATCTTCCATGCTGTTTTCCAGAGTGGCTGCACCAGCTTGCATTCCCACCAGCAGTGTAGGAGGGTTCCCCTTTCTCCACATCCTCGCCAGCATCTGTCGTTTCCTGACTTATTAATTTTAGCCATTCTGACTGGCATGAGGTGGTATCTCATTGTGGTTTTGATTTGTATTTCCTCATGCCGAGTGATATGGAACACTTTTTCATGTGTCTGTTGGCCATCTGGATATCTTCTTTGGAGAAATGTCTGTTCATGTCCTCTGCCCATTTCTTGATTTGGATTCTTTGTTCTTTGGGTGTTGAGTTTGATTAGTTCTCTATAGATTTTGGATACTAGCCCTTTATCTGATATGTTGTTTGCAAATATCTTCTCCCATTCTGTCAGTTGTCTTTTGGTTTTGTTGACTGTTTCCTTTGCTGTGTAAAAGCTTTTGATCTTGATGAAATCCCAATAGTTCATTTTTGCCTTTGCTTCCCTTGCCTTTGGCAATGTTTCTAGGAAGAAGTTGCTGTGACTGAGGTGGAAGAGATTGCTGCCTGTGTTCTCCTCAAGGATTTTGGTGGATTCCTTTCTCACATTGAGGTCTTTCATCCATTTTGAGTCTGTTTTTGTGTGTGGTGTAAGGAAATGGTCCAGTTTCATTTTTCTGCATGTGGCCATCCAGTTGTCCCAACCCCATTTGTTGAAGAGACTTTTTTCCATTGGACATTCTTTCCTGCTTTGTCGAAGATTAGTTGACCATAGAGTTGAGGGTCTATTTCTGGGCTCTCTATTCTGTTCCACTCATCTATGTGTCTGTTTTAGTGCCAGTACCATACTGTCTTGAGGATGACAGAGCTTCATAGAGCTTGAAGTCTGGAATTGTGATGCCGCCAACTTTGGCTTTCTTTTTCAACATTCCTCTGGCTATTTGAGGTTTTTTCTGGTTCCATACAAATTTTAGGATTATTTGTTCCATTTTGTTCAAAAAAATGGATGGGATTTTGTTAGGGATTGCATTAAATGTATAGATTGCTTTAGGTAGCATACACATTTTCACAATATTTGTTCTTCCAATCATGAGCATGGAACATTTTTCCATTTCTTTGTGTCTTCCTCAATTTCTTTCATGAGTACTTCATAGTCTTCTGAGTACAGATTCTTTGCCTCTTTGGTTAGGTTTATTCCTAGGTATCTTATGGTTTGGGGTGCAATTGTAAATAGGATTGACCCCTTAATTTCTCTTTCTTCTGTCTTGTTGTTGGTGTATATAAATGCAAAAAATTTCTGTGCATTGATTTTATATCCTGACACTTTACTGAATTCCCAGAAAAGTTCTAGCAGATTTGGAGTGGAGTCTTTTGGGTTTTCTACATAAAGTATCATATCATCTGCAAGGAGTGATACTTTGACTTCTTTTCCAGTTTGGATGCCTTTAATTTCTTTTTGTTGTCTGATTGCTGAGGCTAGGACTTCTAGTACTATGTTGAATAACCTTAGTGATAATGGACATCCCTGCCATGTTCCTGACCTTAGCAGAAAAGGTCTCAGTTTTTCTCCATTGAGAATGATATTCGGTGTGGGATTTTCATGGATGGGTTTGATGATATTGAGTAAGTACCCCCTATCCTTACACTTTGAAGAGTTTTGATGAAGAAAGGATGCTGTGCTTTGTCAAATGCTTTTGCAGCATCTATTGAAAGTATCATATGATTCTTTTTTTTTTTTTCAACATAACAGTATTCATTGTTTTTTCACCACACCCAGTGCTCCATGCAATCTGTGCCCTCCCTAATACCCACCACCTGGTTCCCCCAACCTCCCACCCCCACCCCTTCAAAACCCTCAGGTTGTTTTTCAGAGTCTGTAGTCTCTCATGGTTCACCTCCCCTTCCAATTTCCCTCAACTCCCTTCTCCTCTTCATCTCCCCTTGTCCTCTATATTATTTGTTATGCTTCACAAATAAGTGAAACCATATGATACTTGACTCTCTCTGTTTGACTTATTTCACTCAGCATAATCTCTTCCAGTCCCGTCCATGTTGCTACAAAAGTTGGGTATTCGTCCTTTCTGATGGAGGCATAATACTCCATAGTGTATATGGACCACATCTTCCTTATCCATTCATCCATTGAAGGGCATCTTGGTTCTTTCCACAGTTTGGCGACCGTGGCCATTGCTGCTATAAACATTGGGGTACAGATGGCCCTTCTTTTCACTACATCTGTATCTTTGGGGTAAATACCCAGTAGTGCAATTGCAGGGTCATAGGGAAGCTCTATTTTTAATTTCCTGAGGAATCTCCACACTGTTCTCCAAAGTGGCTGCACCAGTTTGCATTCCCACCAACAGTGTAAGAGGGTTCCCCTTTCTCCACATCCTCTCCAGCACACGTTGTTTCCTGTCTTGCTAATTTTGGCCATTCTAACTGGTGTAAGGTGGTATCTCAATGTGGTTTTGATTTGAATCTCCCTGATGGCTAGTGATGATGAACATTTTGTCATGTGTCTGGTAGCCATTTGTATGTCTTCATTGGAGAAGTGTCTGTTCATATCTTCTGCCCATTTTTTAATATGATCGTCTGTTTTGTGTGTGTTGAGTTTGAGGAGTTCTTTATAGATCCTGGATATCAACCTTTTGTCTGTACTGTCATTTGCAAATATCTTCTCCCATTCCGTGGGTTGCCTCTTTGTTTTGTTGACTGTTTCTTTTGCTGTGCAGAAGCTTTTGATCTTGATGAAGTCCCAAAAGTTCATTTTCGCTTTTGTTTCCTTCGCCTTTGGAGACATATCTCACCACTCTTGTTCGACATTGTATTAGAAGTCCTAGCAACAGCAATCAGACAACAAAGAGAAATAAAAGGTATCCAAATTGGCAAGGAAGAAGTCAAACTCTCTCTCTTCGCAGATGACATGATTCTTTATATGGAAAACCCGAAAGACTCCACCCCCAAACTACTAGAACTCATACAGCAATTCAGTAATGTGGCAGGATACAAAGTCAATGTCCAGAAATCAGTGGCTTTCTTATACACTAATAATGAAAATACAGAAAGGCAAATTAGAGAATTGATTCCATTTAGTATAGCACCAAGAACCATAAGATACCGCAGAATAAACCTAACCAAAGAGGTTAAAGATCTGTACTCGAGGAACTACAGAACACTCCTAAAAGAAATTGAAGAAGACACAAAAAGATGGAAGACCATTCCATGCTCTTGGATTGGAAGAATAAACATCGTTAAAATGTCTATATTGCCCAGAGCAATCTATACTTTTAATGCCATTCCAATCAAAATTCCACCAGTATTTTTCAAAGAGCTGGAGCAAATAATCCTAAAATTTGTATGGAATCAGAACAGATCCCAAATTGCTAAGGAAATGTTGAAAAACAAAAATAAAACTGGCGGCATCATGTTACCTGATTTCAAGCTTTACTACAAAGCTGTGATCACCAAGACAGCATGGTACTGGCATAAAAACAGACACATGGACCAGTGGAACAGAGTAGAGAGCCCAGATATGGACCCTCAACTCTATGGTCAAATAATCTTCGACAAAACAGGAAAAAATATCCAGTGGAATAAAGACAGTCTCTTCAATAAATGGTGCTGGGAAAACTGGACAGCTATATGTAGAAGAATGAAACTCGACCGTTCTCTTACACCGTACACAAAGATAAACTCGAAATGGATAAAAGACCTCAACGTGAGACAGGAATCCATCAGAATCCTCGAGGAGAACATAGGCAGTAACCTCTTTGATATCAGCCACAGCAACTTCTTTCAAGATATGTCTCCAAAGGCGAAGGAAACAAAAGTATCATATGGTTCTTGTTCTTTCTTTTATTAATGTATTGTATCACACTGATTGATTTGTGGATGTTGAACCAACCTTGCAGCCCTGGAATAAATCCACTTGGTCGTGGTGAATAATCCTTTTGATGTACTGTTGGATCCTATTGGTTAGTATTTTGGTGAGAATTTTCACATCTGTGTGCATCAAGGATATTGGTCTCTATTTCTCCTTTTTGATGGGGTCTTTGTCTTGTTTTGGGATCAAGGTAATGCTTGCCTCATAAAATGAGTTTGGCAGTTTTCCTTCCATTTCTATTTTTTGGAACAGTCTCAGGGGAATAGGATTTAATTCTTCTTTTATTTATTTATTTTTAAAAGGTTTTTATTTATTTAACAGACAGATCACAAGTAGGCAGAGAGGCAGGCAGAGAGAGAGAGAGGAGAAAGCATGCTCCCTGCTGAGCAGAGACCCTGGTGTGGGGCTTGATCCCAGTACCCTGAGATCATGACCTGAGCTGAAGGCAGAGGCTTTAACCCACTGAGCCACCCAGGTGCCCCTCATTTCTTCTTTTAATGCTTGTTTTAATGCTTGTTTAATGCTTGTTTTAATGCTTCTTTTTAATGCTTCTTTTAATGCTTGCTTCCCCTGGAAAGCCATCTGGCCCTGGGCCCTTGTTTGGAGATTTTTGATGACTGCTTCAATCTCCTTACTGGTTATGGGTCTGTTCAGGTTTTCTCTTTCATCCTGGTTCAGTTGTGGTAGTTTATATGTCTCTAGGAATGCATTCATTTCTTCCAGATTGTCCAATTTGCTGGCGTATAGTTGCTCATATTATGTTTTTATAATTGTTTGTATGTCTTTGGTGTTGTTTGTGATCTCTCCTCTTTCATTCATGGTTTTATTTATTTGGGTCCTTTCTCTTTTCTTTTTGATAAGTCTGGGAAGGGGTTTATCCATCTCATTAATTCATTCAAAGAACCAGCTCCTAGGTTCATTGATTTGTTCTACTGGTTTTTTTGGTTTCTAGTTAATTGATTTCTGCTCTGATCTTTATTATTTCTCTTCTTCTGCTGGATTTAGGCTTTCTTTGCTGTTCTTTCTCCAGCTCCTTTAGGTGTAGGGTTAGGTTGTGTATTTGAAACCTTTCTTGTTTCTTGAGAAAGGCTTGTGTCACTATATATTTTCCTCTCAGGACTGCCTTTGCTGTGTCCCACAGATTTTGAACCATTGTGTTTTCATTATCATTTGTTTCCATGAATTTTTTTCAGTTCTTCCTTAATTTCCTGGTTAGCCTCTGGAGCAATGTCCCTTAGTGGAACAGACTTCTAAAAGTTCTGATTTTGTGCTCCGTTGCTCGGCTGCTTGCGGGGAGCCGGCCCCTCCCCCTGCAGTCTATCTTCCCATCACTTCTGATTCACTTCTCTCATGTCCTACCTTTCAAAAAGTGGTCAATTTTTGGTTTCTAGAATTGTTGCTCTTCTTCACTTCTATCTCCTGTTGGATTTGTAGGTGTTTGGAATTTTTCGATAACTATCTAGCTTAACTCTAGCTTAACTCCTGCTACCTGATGTCATCCCAGCCTACTACTCCTCTGCCATCTTGATTCTGCCTCCCCAGCTATCACTTATTGTTGAGTGTTAGACTTATAATGGGGATATGGCTGGTTTTTGTTATACTTGCTTGGCCTTTCCTTTTTTTTTTTTTTTTTAAGATTTTATTTATTTATCTGACAGAGAGAGAGAGAGACAGTGAAAGAGGAAACACAAGCAGGGGAAGTGGGAGAGGGAGACACAGGCTTCTTGCTGAGCAGGGAGCCTGATGCCGTGCTCAATCCCAGGACCCTGGGATCATGACCTGAGCTGAAGGCAGACACTTAACAACTGAGCCACACAGGGGCCCCATGTTCTTGGCCTGTCTTAAGCAACATCAGTCTCATATCTTTGGTTGACCTTAGGAGTTTCCTGACCCATTCGAGTGGAAACAGACCTCTGCTTGTTAAAGGAGACAGCCCATGGCCCAAGAAGGTTTTATACCCCTCCCCAATCAGTAGAGATTTTTCTTCTATCCTTCCTTGTGTAAAATTGATCTTTACATATATCGTAGGGGCAGGAAGGGTTTCCTAATCCTTTTGCAGGGCAAGATTGGTTTTGCTTCTATTCCTCTCCATCAAGCAGTATACCTTTGCCTGTTCTCTGTGGGCTCCCTCCTTAAGCAACTTACACCTTTTGCCTTGTAAGAGAAAAAGGTGTATGAAATGGGGACAGCCCAGTGCCCACCCTGTAACACCTATAGCTCACTTCATTCTCACCTGTACTGCTAAAGAGTATCTTCTTCCCAAGCGTTCTTAGAGCATCCATTGGAGGCTGAAGGAAAGAGCTTTCCCTTAAGTGCAATTTGGCCTTGTGTCTTGGCTACCCAGCTTTCCACAGTGATACATTAACCCACGCTAGGCCTCTACCATTTTGTTAAAATGTTGGCTGATGTCTTCATATCCACAACTTCTACCCGTACTTTGGTTTGTTGGCACAAATGATTTGTTGTCTTGTCTCTCCTTGGGGGACTTTGTTCTTCTTCCCAAATACAAGACTTCAGATTATTTTGCTGCCTTGTGACCCTTAGGTCTCTGATGGAATCAAAAGGAGTTATCCTTTCATAGATTATCCAAAATTTTTCTTGTCTGTGTGAGAGTGACATTTGTTGTAGCCATCTATATCCTAAATGAAAGTGGAGTCTCTAAGGATGCATGTGTTTTTATGGCTCCTCAGGTGATTCTAATGAACAGAAGGATTGAGGAACATGACTAAGAAAAAGGATTTTTTTAGGAAGTCAATTTGCATTATAGAACTTCTGTTGGTATGAGTATTATTAGAATTCTAAAACCAAATCTTACTAGAGTCTTCTATGATATTCAAAATGAAACATTGAAAGACTTAGAATAGAGGGTAAAAGATCGTATTGCTTCCCTTAACCAGTTCTGGAATATTTCTGATCTTGACTGCAAATTCTGCCTTTCACTGTTCATAATCAGCCTAATTATTTTCAGAAGGAAAGCTATTTACCTGATGGTTTTTACAGAGAGAATTGGAGGTGGTAGTGGGATTTCCAGGTATCACTCGTTGACTGAAATTCTGGTTCACTTTCAGTGTCCAGTCAAGATCCTCTGTCACTCTGCACAATGGAAGCATTTTAGTAATCAAAAAGAGAATCTATAATCATGCATGCGTTTCCTTGTCAACAGAATCGCATTGCAAAACGCAGCAGGAAGCTGGTGGACTATGACAGTGCTCGCCACCACCTGGAAGCTTTACAGAGCTCCAAGAGGAAGGATGAAAGTCGGATCTCAAAGGTAAGAATTGATCCAACTGTTGACACCACTCTCCATATTATATGATGTATAACAACTTTGCTTTTTAAAATTAAGCAAAACTCAGAGATGTTTTGGGTTTAGTTCCCAACCATGACAAATAAAACAAATACTGTAATAAAGCCATCAAATGAATTTTTTAGTTACCCAGTATATCCGAAAGTTATGTTGACACTATACCATTGTCTATCAAGTGTGTAATAGCATTGGGTTTAAAAGTATAATATTTTCATTAGAAATACTTTATTGCTAAAAATTTTATTACATGAGCTTTCAGCAAGTCATAGTCACTGATCATAGATTATAACAAATATAATAATAATGAAAATGCTTAAATATTGCGAGAATTACATGAATGTGAGACAGAGACATGAGGTAAGGAAATGCTGCTAGAAAAATGTTACCTATAGGTTTGCTTGGTGCAGGGTTGCCACAAACCCCCAGTCTGTAAAAATATTCAGTGTCAGTAAAGCACAGTGAAGCAAAGCATAGCAAAACAAGGTATACCTGTTATTTCCTTTTTGAAGGAGAGTGGAATTAGGACAGAATTTAAGCTGATACATGGTACTTATGGGCTGCTTTCCCTAATTTTTCATAAGGTTTTTCACGTGACTAGAGTTCCCATGGCTGACACTGACTCACACATTTTGGTCAGAGTAAACCTTGGCCCCAGCAATACTGCAGACTCAGTGAAAGTAATGTGTTTCTCCACTTCTTTCTGTGTTTAAGGTCCATATTTGAAGTTAAAAGGCAGATTCAGGGGGTGCCTGGGTGGCTCAGTGGGTTAGGCCTCTGCCTTCGGCTCAGGTCATGATCTCAGGGTCCTGGGATCGAGTCCCGCATTGGGCTCTCTGCTTTGGGGGGAGCCTGCTTCCTCCTCTCTCTCTCTCCCTGCCTCTCTGCCTACTTGTGATTTCTCTCTGTCAAATAAATAAATAAATAAAATCTTAAAAAAAAAAAAAGGCAGATTCAGATAGAAAACCAAATTTGAAATTCTAAGACATAACCTATGGTTGCCAGAGAGTGCAGATATGTGCTGGGCTTATAGAACATTTGTTTTCTTTTAGAAAACCTGTTTCAGTAGCTTTTACTATGTAAGCCAGTCACTTACAGATGCGAACTGACACCTGCTAACTATTCCCTTTGCTTTCAGTCTTGCCTCCTCCTATCTGCCTACACACAGCTGTCTGAATAGTATTTCTACATCACATATCTAGATAAGTTTCTCCACTGCTTGTCTTTTAATGGCTCGGATAGCCTGTAGAAAACAAATCTAAATTTCTTAATGTGCATATGAGACCTGCACAACTTGGTTATGACTCCCCTATTCATCCTAATCAGCTTTTGAATCTTCCTTCCCCTCTGCTCCTCCTTTCATACCCACACCCTGAACTAAAGCTCTCCCGACCCACACATCAGTTCCTGAGCAGCCACGATGAGAGCTGCCCTTTGCGTAAGACACCTTAGGTGCCAGGCACCCTCTCATCTGTGCCATTGCTTCTTAATACTCATGATACCTGTGAAGTGGGCATTACCATCTCCATTTTATCAGTGAGTCATCAGAGATGAAGAACGTTAAAACCATTTCACAAATTGGCACCATTAGTAAGCTAGGATTCTAACCCAGGGAACACCACCTTTATGCATTGTAGCACCTCTCCCCCTGCTTCTTCAGGGAACATTTGCTGATTCTTCAAGATTCCTTTAGAATGTCACTTTCCCTATGGAATCTTCTGTTTCTGTACCGTCTTCCCCAGTAGCATGCTCTGCAATAGTTTGTAAGTGCTAGTTTGTGACATAATTATTTAGATTTCTCACTAGATGGGGAAGTCCTTTGGGAAGTATCCATGTCCAGTATCCAGAACAGAGCAGTGTATGGGACAGGCAATTATATTTTTGTGGCCAAACTCCCAGGCTACAAAAGCAACTATTGTAATCAAGTCAGTTTTTGTGTCTTAATAAGACTTACTATTTCGGGGCGCCTGGGTGGCTCAGTGGGTTAAAGCCTCTGCCTTCGGCTCAGATCATGATCCCAGGGTCCTAGGATCAAGCCCCGCATTGGAGCCTGCTTCCCTTCCTCTCTTTCTGCCTGCCTCTCTGCCTACTTGTGATCTCTGTCTGTCAAATAAATAAATAAATAAACCTTTAAAAAAAAAAAGACTATTTCACTGTTACTGAAAAAAATTATTCGAATTTTATTTGTTTTTTGGTTTGTTTTTGAGAGGAATATGCGTGTGCTTGTGAGTGGGGGAGGGGTAGTGGGAGAAGGAGAGAAAGAATCTTAAGTAGGCTTCATACCCAGCCTGGAGCCTGATGGGGGGCTCAGACTTACCCTGAAATCATGACCAAAGCCTAAATCAAGAGTCAGATGCCCGACCAACTGAGCCATCCAGGCACTCCCAAAATTATGTGGATTTTAACCATACAAATTTCTGTCCTTCTCAATATGCTGTAAAGCTATTCCCATTTTATGTTAAATGTTGTTGTTGTATATAGAAATGGCTTGCGTTTCAATGACATTTTTTAGCATAAACACTTGTTATGTGTCTTCTAGGCAGAAGAAGAATTTCAGAAAGCACAGAAAGTATTTGAAGAGTTTAACGTTGACTTACAAGAAGAGTTACCGTCGTTATGGTCAAGGTAAAGTTGCTTCTGTACAGGGTGTACATATTCCTTTTGAAAAATCAAGAACAGGGAAATCCCTTCTCTTGTCTTTATTGCTTGTGACGCTAAAGCGCCATCCAAGAGAAGTGTTCTATTTCTGTAATTTTAGACAATAGCTACTTGCCACATATGGTGGGCTGTTGAACACTTGGACTATAGCTAGTATGGTGGAGGAACTGCATTTTAGATGTAATTTATTTTGTTTTGATTCATTTAAATTTAAATAACAACATGAGGCTCCCAGCTATTCTATTGACGGCAGAGTTTTAGACCTTGATCTATTTCTCAAATGGGGCCCCGGATCTCAATTAGAGGCATGCGGAAAACTGCCCTTAACTTTGAAATTTACGAGGATACACTTTAGCTCTTGGTAGGACTCCATTTATTCCGAGAGGTCATCTGGTCTTCCGACTTTGATGTCAAATCTCTGCTTTCAGTTTTGACCTTTTAACCTGAACTTCATTCCTGTTTGAAGGGCTAAATATTCTTCTTCTTATGGGTACTCTGCATTTCCTGTGGCATTAAGAGCATTGTCTATCCTTTGTCTTCTTTTTCCCACTCAGTGGTAGAACCAAGAAGTTGTCGGATGCAGTGGGTCCTTATGTCTCTCAATTTACATCAGTGCCTCAAACTCCCCTGCCAAATAAACAGAATTGTGTTCTCTGTGCAACCCTGCTTTAAGGCAAACCATCTAGCCCAGCTTCCAACCAGATTGGCATCCCTTAAAACTTTCCTCCATAATCTGGAGTTCCTACTTATCCTCTAAAATTGGGAGCATTTTGAGGATCTAGAGTGGAGTTTATCCAAAAAATTGAGTTTGCCTCAATTTTTTGCCTAGAGTAGGCACTCCATGTTTATTTTTGAACTACTGAAATATCTGGAGGAAATTCTGGTTAGTTCCTGATAAAATCAGCCCGTAGGGCATGACGTTCAATGTTCAGCCATAACCCAAATTTTAACATGTGTGAAATTAGCTCATCGCTCATCAGAATTTACTCATCCTTTCAACATCTGTATTTCTCTTTGTGGTACTATCATTCTTGGGCTCCCAGAGTACAAACTGTGGAGTCAGAAACTATAGAAAACCAGAGGACCATCAAAGGAATCAATCCATCCTTTTTCTCTGTGGTCTTCTGGATTGGTCTCTCTCTCCCTATTCACACTGCCACTGTCCTTACTCTCACTGTGGGTGATGATGGTGGTCTTGTCCTCACACTTGTGTCTTTGACCTCATCCTGTCTACCTTGTCATTTAGAAGCTCTACCTTGACAAATCTTTGCTAAGGAGCCTACTGTGTGTGCCCAAAGAAGAGGATCTTGAGCAGCCTGAACATATAAAACTTCTAGGGATACAGATGAAGCAAATACCTATTCATAATTTTAATTGAATTATTCATGCCTTTTTAAAATCACAAATTATATGAAATTATATTTTTTTAAGAAATCTATTTTACGGATGCCTGGGTGCCTCAGTGTCTAAGCATCTGCCTTCTGCCTTCAGCTCAGGTCATGATCCTAGAGTCCTGGGATCAAGGCCCACATCAGGTTTCCTGCTCGGCAGGAAGCCTGCTTCTCTCTCTCCCACTCTGCCTGCTTGTGTTCCCTCTCTCTGTCAAATAAATAAATAAATAAAATCTTTTAAGAAAAGAAATGTATTTGACACTCATATTTCAAGCAATACTTGTATCTAAGATCTTTATATCTGTCTTTGGCATCCTGGTCTTCGTCCTTACTAAGGACACTCATCAAGTCAGCTGGTAGTTCTCCAGAGCTTATTATCTTCCCCCACAGATATCCCGTCCCAAACACAAGTTGTCATTTGCATACAATTTAGACAGTTACTCTGTTCATTCCCCCTCTAAAGGAATTTTTGTGGTCTCAAATGTAATAACTTACTCAATTGCTTTTTAAACTGATTTTGCGAGAGCTAAGGTACCACAATACTCAGCACTTCCAATTATGAGATAATACTTCTGGGGAAATGGCCAACATTGCCAGAACACAGTTATTATTTGCCTTAATATGTATTGGGTGTGTAACGAATTTCTTTTCCTAATGTTCTCTGTAAGAATTCAAAACCAGCAATGACTGATGTCATTGAGGCTTATGTGTGTTCCCCAAATAGTATTTGGTCATTCAGTGTAAGAATCTGTCAGGGTATCTTGTAATATGAAAGACTTTATAAGAATTTAAACACAATGGGAATATTTGAAGGATAAATTTGGAGGGAAACCTTTCCCCTCATCTGGCCAAAAGCAGTCTCAATGCTTCGGTGCTTTATAATCCACTGACTTATTCCCACACTCAAGGCTCACTCCTTTGTATGTCAATCAGGTCCTGCCTTTTGATGAAAACCTAGTTTAGGCCTTTTCAAAATTTTTTTTTGTTTTATTTAAATTCAATTAACGTATAGTACATTATTAGTTTCAGAGGTAGAGTTCAGTGATTCATCAGTTACATGTAACACCCAGTGCTCATCACATCTCATGCCCGCTTTCATGCTGATCACCCAGTTACCCCATCCCCCCACCCCCTCCCCTCCAGCAAACTGCAGTTTGTTTTCTAGAGTTAAGAGTCTCTTATGGTTTATTTCCCTCTCAGATTTTGTCTTATTTTATTTTTCCCTCCCTTACCCTGTGATCCTGTTTTGCTTCTTAAATTCTGCATATGAGTGAAATCTGTCTTTTTCTGATTTATTTCATTTAGCATAGTACCCTCTAGCTCTACCCACATCATTGCAAATGGTAAAATTTCAGGGGTTTTTGATGGCTGAGTAATAGTCCATTGTGTGTGTGTGTGTGTGTGTGTGTGTGTGTGTGTATTACATCTTTATCCATTCATCTGTTGATGGACCTCTGGGTTCTTTCCATTGTTTGGCTATCGTGGACACTGCTGCTAGAAACATTGGGGTACGGGTGCCCCTTTGGATCACTATATTTGCATCTTTTGGATAAATACCATATTTTGCTGGGTTGTAGGGTGGCTCTGTTTTTATCTTTTTGAGGAACCTCCACATCCTCACCAACACTTTTCTTTCCTGATTTATTAATTTTAGTTAGGCCTTTATATATATATTGGTTTTTTTTACTGTATTGTGTGTATTGTGTATGTTTACGTGAGAGAAAAAGAGCTCATTTATTATTGAGTACTGTCTATTTTCAGGTATCATTTTATGCACTTTGCATGCATAATCTCTAATTATCACAATTACCTATACCTTCATCTTTCA
The DNA here is from genome assembly GCF_963455335.1 of Martes martes. NCBI lineage: Eukaryota > Metazoa > Chordata > Mammalia > Carnivora > Mustelidae > Martes > Martes martes. The sequence continues at coordinate 14,312,761 of NC_137899.1, forward strand.
AATGAGGAGGCCAGGGATGATACTGGTTAAACACTTTGCCCGATACTGTAAGGTTTATAAATCCGAAAGCTGGCCCTTAAATAGACTTCTGTGGTACCTCCTGTAAGTCCTGATGTCTGATGTAGGCCTTCTCCTTACATACAGTGAGACTGTGTGCAGACTTTCAATAAATAATGTTTATTTCATGTAATCGTTTTATAAATACATATGTTTTCTTCCCAGTCATATTACTCACCTTGAGATTGAAGTTAGCACTTTGTGTCTTTTGTGCCTCCCTCCTGTGGTGAGTACTGACAGCAGCTGTTTAAGGAATGTGCTGGAAGAGGGGCCTGCAGATGAGCCTGAGGGGAATTAATCACAGATGTAGGAGAAGACCCAGAAGAGTAGTACTTTAGAAGCCAAGAATGGAGAGAATTTTACCAGTGAAGGAGTGCCAGGAGAATCACTTATAAAACAGAGGTTAAGCAGAGGAGAGGAAGAGTGTATTGCTTCCAGGGAAGCAAAGGGAAGTTTCCAGATAGGTTCCAGCTGAGGGTGGGGTCACAAGCCTGACTGCAGGCGCTGGCGATACCATGGTTGGTGAAACAGGATCTTGACTAAGATGGACCTGAGGAATCGTGGCAGCAGATAGAGGGGAGCTGAGAGGGCAAGGGAAGCCTTTGAGAGGTTGACAGTGGCAGCGGCACATATGGGATGATGTAGGACTGAAGATTTCTGGAGCAAGTGGAGGGTGAGGGATAAAGACCAGGTGTTGGTGGAGCTTGGCCACCCAGTGGGCCCCCAGCATCGAGAGGCCTACACTTGATAAAGCAAGATGCTGAGCCTGAGCGGGCGGTAGCCTGGAAGAAAAGGACCAGTGATCTCAGAGAGATTAAAAAAAAAAATTAGCAAGTGGAACAGAAGTGAATGAATCAAGGATCTTGTGGTCCAGGAAGTGAGAGTGGGGAGTGTTTTCATCTCAGTTTGAGTGATGGCAAGATCCAGGGCTCACAAGGTCAGTGAGCCAGGAGTTTCTTATTTGCGTGGAGAGTCATATTGTGGGGATCTGCTGTGTTTGTGTTAGGGCCCAGGGAGGGGGAGAGAGGGACGTCGTGAGACACATGCTGTGGGCACTGTGAACAGGTGGGGCCTGGGAGGTTGGGAGATGAGCCGTATAGGTGCTGAAGCTCCTCTGAGATTAATCTCAGAGGAGGTGTATCAGTGTGCTCAGAGGATCAGGATCCGGGGCCAGATAGAAGAAAATTCTTCCTTCTTCCGGTCCACCCCCCTAGTAAGTGTGGGATGGCAGAGGATGCTTCCTCCATTGCAGGGGGCTCAGGGGCAAATAGTGACCCCACCCTGACCCACGCAGGCTTCTCTTAGGGCATCGCCAGGGGAGAGTGTCCTGGCCTGAGCACCTTGGTGGTGATAGCTCAGCTTTTAATCCTTCCCACTGTTTCCAAGGACAAAGCACTGTCTTAATAAAGGATTGAAGTTGGTCTTGACGGCTAACCAGAAGGGGTCTGAGGATGCCTCAGAGGAGTCCTTCAGGGAAATAGGAATGTCTCAGAGCCCCGTGTTTATGAAGACCTTGTGAAGTGAAACCTCACTGTACTCGCGGCCTGCTACTGTTTGTGGATGTATGCCTCCTGCTGGTGACATCCATTTTCTAAAGCTAAGGTAGCCACGTACAGTCAGAATATGCCCTTGCAGTGGAATGAATGCACACTAGTTCATTCATTCATTCATTTATTGAATATTTACTGCATGCCTGCTCTGACCAGGTGCCTTATTAGGTGCTAGGCCTATGGTAGTGAATAAGTCAGAGGCATTCCCTACTTTAACAGAGTCTCTGATTTCATAAATTGAAGAAAACCATTATCTGGTGAATTGCATCAAAGATATTCAACACTTTTCTTCTAAGTTAAATACATGCTAGTTGACTTAAGTTCTAAAATAAACCATAAAAATATTAGAAAATTGATTGATACTTGTTTAGTAATTCTCAACAAGGTATTACTGGCTCCACACCAATTATTTCCCTAAATAATACTGTCTTTTCTAGAGAGAGAGAACGAGAGTAGGGGTGACAGGGAGGGACAGAGGGAGAGGGAGAATCTCAAGCAGACTCCCCAGTGAGCATGGAGCCAGACGCAGGGCTCAATCTTACCACCCTGAGATCATGACCTGAGCTGAAATCAAGAGTCGAACGCCTAACCCACTGAACCATCCAGTTGCCATGATAATAACTGATATAAACTATGTATCAGAAAATAAAATTTAAAGACAGAAGAATGGGAACTCCTGTTTTTGCTAAATGTGTCCAAGGATCAATATGTTTAATAGTAATTCCCTTACAAATAAACAAGAAAAAAATAAGCACTAAAAATAAACACAAAATATGAATAGGTGACTCACAAAAGAAGCAAAACTAACGGCTAATAAATGAAGAAAAAAGTATCAACTTTAATTAAAGGAATATAAATATAAAAGTCAGCAAGGTGTTAACTCTTGCCTATCAAATTTACAACGGTTTTGTATAACTTCATGCTGAGAGCTGAGGGAGTCAAAGGACCCAGCCTGGGTGGGAACAGCTTGGCACTAGTCATCAAAGCTTCTATGGTGTCTGCCTCTCACACAGCACTTATATTCAAGAAACTTACTCTAAGGAAAGAGTAGAGCTGTGCACCAAGTCTTAATTCATAGATCTTCATTAGGGTTTTATTTTGAAAATAAAAACAATACTCACCGATGAGGTTCAACTACACTCTACACAACCCCTCCATCTACACTCCCCTTCTGCACGCCCGGTCTATACCCCCTGTCCATCTGTACTTCCCTGGCCGTCTACACTCCCCATGCATCTACACCTGCATCCATCTCTAACCCCCATCTTACCCCGTCCATCTACCCCCCACCCACCTACACCCTCCATCCATGTACACCCCCATCCATCTATACCCTCCCATTCATACATCTTCTCCTGCCTTCTGTTTAAATCTGACCCTTCTTCAGGGCAGCCTAAGTTTATCCTCTCAAGCAGACATTCGCAGCTGACACAAGGCTGTTAATTCCCCTGTCTTCTCAGTGCCCTTAGCTGTTTCTGTCCAAATCTACTCATTTTTGATATTTCATTGTGGGTGACCTTTTGTGGTAACTTTAACATTCACAAGCTGTCTTGAAGTCTGCTTCTTTGACTCACCAGAATGACAGAGTGCATATTCAGGAATCTGTGCTCTACATGGACTGTCATTCTTAGAGCCCCTGGAGCCCACCACTAGGCATGAACCCAGAGTGAATCAGCCCTTTGTTGAGTAATTGAATGAGGGGGAAGGTATGAGGAATGACTGTTGATGAGAGTCCCAGAGAAGTGGTGCTCTAGGAAGACTTTCCTGCAAACAGAAGAGTGAGCCACTCCCTCTGCGGTGTTGTCCCAGGACTTGCCATCTCACCTTCCATCCAGCTGCTGCTTTAGTCAGTTTCCTCCACTGCAGGTCCTCTCCATGCCACTGCCTTAGACATGGCTAGAGGCTGCAAGCAAGCATGGCCTGCAGATGATCTGTAAGATCCTTGACCTCAGAGCATAGGTCTGCCTTCTTCACCGGGCTCTCATCTCCTAGGCTGTTGGTCTGACCCTCCCAAGTAGTTACTAGTTCCCTAAACATCCTGTGTCAGGATTTTCTTTATTAATATATGTATGTGTACCTATCTATCTGTCTATACATCCATCTATCTACAGATACACAGAGACACATACACATACACACAATGGATATTATTCAGTCATAAGAAAGGTTATACCACTTGGGAATAACTATTAGGGTATCCCTTTAGGGTATCATTCTGAGTGAAGTAAACCAGACAGTGAAGAACATATGTCCTGCTTAATCATAATGTTCAATACCTACAGTGACCATGTGTCCCTGAATTCACCTTTTTCATTTTGTTGTGAAATAATGCATAAAATGACCTATGTGTTTGTGTGTGTATATGTATCCTACCTCTAAGCATTACCGGTTGATGGACACTGGGATTGCTTTCATATCTTGGCTGCTGTGAAGAACGCTGCCATGAACAAGGCAGTGCCTGCATCTCTCCAAGATCCTGTTTTCATTTCCTTCAGAAATCGACCCAGCAGTAGGATTGCTGGATCCAGTGGTAGTTCTGTTTTTAACTTTTTTTTTATTAATTTATTTTTTTTATTTTTTATTTTTTTAAAGATTTTATTTATTTATTTGACACAGAGAGAGAGAGATCACAAGTAGGCAGAGAAGCAGGCAGCGAGGAGGAAGCAGGCTCCCCGCTGAGCAGAGAGCCCGACTCGGGGCTCGATCCCAGGACCCTGGGACCATGACCTGAGCCGAAGGCAGAGGTTTTAACCCACTGAGCCACCCAGGCGCCCCTGTTTTTAACTTTTTGAGGGCTTTTCCACACTGGCTACACCCACTTATAATCCCACCAACAGGGCACGAGGGGTCCCTTTTCTCCACATCCTTGCCCATACTTGTTACCTCTTTTTGATGATAGCCCTTCTGACAGGTGTGAGGTGATACTGCATCATATCACATGTGGAATCTGAATCAAAAAGGCAAACTCATAGAAATAGAGAGTGGGAAAGTGGATACCAGGGCCCAGGAGGTGGGGGAATTAGGGAGAGGTTGGTTAAAAGGTTACCCATAGCTATATAACACTATATTATATAAGTGAAATTTGCCGAGAGAGTAGAAATGTTCACACACAAGATAAATGTATAAGGTGATATCTGTGTTAATTAACTAGATGGGGGGAACCCCTCACAATTGTATATCAGGTCATCACAATGCACTCTTTAAATATCTTACCATTTTATTTATCAGTTAAACCTCAGTAAATGAAAAAAATGAAGGAAACACAAACAAACTAGTCTTATAAGGTAAAAAATAAATAAGTGAAACATGGTAGGAATTTAAGGTATAGGTTAAACTGTAGAAAAAGTAATTTTACTAATGGGATGCATATAGTACTTCCCTAATATTTCATCTCTGAATCTCAATTTTTATCTTTCATTTTGTTAAAATTCTAAACCACCTGATTTCATCAGAAACCACAGAAATAATGATACTCGTGCTTAAGCAGAATTTCTTGACTAACAGTACATGCTTTTCTATTGGTTTTCCTCCTTTTGGGTCCAAATACAGGTTCTCCACTGATTAATTGCAAGACCCTAGACATTGAATCTCTCCATGCCTCAGTTAACCAGACAGTATACTGAGGCTCACTGACTTGGGGGTGGTTACAAGAATGAAGTGAGGGAATATGTAAAATGTTTCAATGGCTGCTCTTTCTGGCGTCTTTAATGAGGATGGAACATTTGTCCATCCGGCTTATTGGAATCCTGCTTACCACAAGGCACAAGGAAATGGGAAGCACCCTTTCCTCTATCTGTTCATGTCATTGCTTAAAGATTTTATTCATTTATTTGAGAGAAAGGAAGAGAGACAGAGAGAGAGCGTGAGCATGGGGGGAGAGGTAGAGGGAGAGGAAGAATCAGGCTCTGTTCTAGGCAGGGAGCCCGATGTGGGACTCTATCACAGGACCCTGGGATCATGACCTGAGCTGAAGGCAGACGCTTAACCACCTGAACCACCCGGCACCCCCCAAATAAGTATTCAAATTACAATCCCCTTCCCCCCCCCGCCCCGAGAATATGTTTTTTCCATATATCTGCCTTATCTAATGTTTCTGGCATCTAAGTCCTTACTTGGGATTTGGAATCTAGTGAACCAGTCAGGATTCTGGAGTTATTTTTGAGAATGTTATTGAAACAAGAACATGAGTTAAAGTAGTAAATTACTAGATGGATTCAGAAGGGTTCAATTAATAGAGTCCAAAGGGCCCTCACTGAGACTAAAGGGAGCCCATAAAGGAGGTGCCAGCCTGAATCCGAAAGTGCTGCTGGGTATGCTAACTATTAGAGACCTAAGACTGTCCCGTCCCGGTACACCTCCACCCCATGGATTTGCTTCACAAACGTGTGAGATATTGTTATTGAAGAGCTTGTGTTTCTATTTGCTCAGTGAAAGCACACTCTTACTTTGAGGAATTACAGTGAACTGATAGGTTTTCCGTTTCCTCCACCAAACATATTTCAGAATCCAAATACATGGTACCAAAACGAGACCACGCATAGGGTATAAAAATGAAAGGTAAACTTCTCTATCTCTGGCCCTTTACAAGATACACGTCTAAAATACAAACATTCTTAGGGCTGTGCTTCCAAAAGCGTTCTCCCTGCACTAGCAGCCTCCGTGTCACTGAGAACTTGCTAGAAATGCAAATCCTCCGTCCCCGCCTGGGACCTGCTGAATCAGAAACACATCTCCAGCTGCGCTGCACAGGTGAGAGCCATGTTCCGCAGGTGTCAGCTGCGTTAGGAGAGGTTCTGCTCCAAACCAGAAGATTTGGTCCGGTGTTAGTCAACATCACAGGAAGAAAACATCAGAGGAAGGAATGCATTTATTTAAGATTTTATCACCTTTAAAATTACAGTTCTGCTGACTGATCTTTCCTTGCCCTTCTCTCCACTCTGTGTCTCCACATGGTAGACGGGTCGGGTTTTACGTCAACACTTTCAAAAACGTTTCCAGCCTCGAGGCCAAGTTTCATAAGGAAATTGCAGTGGTGAGTAGTAATGATTATTTTTACTCGTGGAATAGAAAATGAACGGTTTTTTTTCTCTGAAAGCGCATGAAATGGTGCCGCAGCAGCATCTGTGTGTGTGTTTTCATGGTGCGTTACTACACTCAGTGGTGTTGCTCTGATGTTGTGTAGTGACCACATAGTTCTGTTTTGTCCATATTTTATCTCTGGGTGTACAGACAGGCTCCCAGGAATCACAGCCTGTGTCCGTTTCTCTTCTGAGATGCTTTTTCTCTGTGTCCCACTCTCACGGTCTTGTTTTGCTTTGTTCTCAGTCAGCTTTGAAAGTTGGTGTTCAAGCAGTACTTCTTAGGCTGAGGAGGAATGGGTATCTGAACGTTCAGACAATCAGCCTTCCTGTCATCCGCTAAAGTCTGAGTTCAGCAGGGTAGTTGTATGACTTTATCTCTAGTAGAGTCAGTGGGAGCAATAAGTTTTTGTTTTCTGTTCTGTCCTCTGATTAATGGATATATTTTGTTTTTTTAAAGGTTTATTTGTGTTGTGGCCTTTCACTTTTGACATGAGTTTTAAATTGCCCATTTGTAGAATTTAAGTTGTCCGGAGACCATCCATAGCACGTAAGATTCTCAGTAGACAGTTCCTTTCTTGGAGCAGTAGCCTGAATTGACCTCAGAATGACTTAACAGCTAATACACAAATGGTCTCTGTCCCTCTAGCTTTGCCACAAATTGTATGAAGTGATGACGAAGCTGGGTGACCAGCACGCTGATAAGGCCTTCACCATTCAAGGAGCTCCCAGGTAGGCTGTTTTCATCGTAGCCAAGTTATGTCTATTCACCTTTAACATAATGCTTGTTGCAATTTCTGTAGTCTGCACAAGCCTATGCTATTTTACTCATTCTAGAAAAATCTAAAACTAGGGAGACTTTCCATATTGAGGCTGACAGCAGCCTCGTTCTGTGCTTGTATGTTGACCTTTAGCTTTCAGATTTACTCAGTGTGGGTGTCTGTCGTGGTCACAATAGAATTGTCCATTTTCTAGGAGACCTGTCAACAGTTGTGTAGATTTTTAACATATAATTTCTAGTCATGCACTTGTTAACTTTCTTTGGAGAAGAAAGGAATTCCCCAAACACACGACACTGAGTCCTTATACTTATCGTTGGTGCTGGCATCTTTAATGGTCCATTTTGGGAAAGGAAAGGGTGTAGGTGAGACCTCACCACCATCCTACCTCTTAACTTGACCTTTCCAACACTGCATTGTTTTGATTCTTTTACACATTGTTTTGTGGTATCAAAGGCCCAGCTATCCATAAGCAGATCATCTACCTTTCTAGGACCTGGCTTCCCACCAGCTTTCTCCTGTGATTTTGGAATCCCTTTAATCCATCCTTCTCAGGCATTATATACTCAAGGAATGCGGGCTAATGGTCCTTGGGTTGGAAGTAAGAAGATCCAGCTTTCCAGTTTCTGACTATACAGTTAACTTACTTTGCCTTCCTTAAGTGCGTCCAGTTAATTCTCTGGTTAAAGATCTCTCTCTCTCTCTTTATTTTTTTTTAATCAGCAGGAAAAAAAAGATGGTATTGAACTAAATGGTTTGTAAGGTATTATTTGCATTTTTAATGTCAATCAACATAAATACTCATACACACACATTTATAAAAACACACACTCCTGCACAGGTGCCCCCATCACCCTATGTTCAGACCTCTCTGGAGAGAGCTGATTTTCTTCTTTGATGTTCTTTGTATTATCCATACTCATCATAGTATCTGTTACAGAGCTATATGAAATAAGCATTTAGTATCTTTTATTTTTCTAAGGAAAAGGACATTCCCTAAGAGAATACATGAAATGACTACTGCTTCCTCTGTAGTATTTCAGTATGAACTTGAAACAAAGAGAAAGTTGTAATAAGAGCGTCAAAATGACATCGGGTATTTTAACAATGACGTACATGAAAAAATTAAGGGTTACTCCCTCATAAAGACATGAGAAGGACAACTGTGTCTGAAAATCTCAATATTGCTGAATTAGATAAAACGAAGAGAAAATGGGGTCATGACCACTTAACAAATGTTCCTTTCATTTTTTTACATCATTCCTCTGCAGAACGAGGTGGTGAGTGAGCTCAGTGGTTGCCCTATTGAGCATAGACTGGGGCCGTGCTTCCCGGCAGAGGCCATGATTGCTGGCACAGAGCCTCAATCATGCGGCTCATCCGTGTTCTCCGCAGGACCCACTCCCTTGAATATGTAGACCATGCTGTGGTGTGTGAGCTTACTTACTTTGGGGTATAGACCCTATTCCCTCAATCTGTAGACATTAGAAAGACTTAGAGAGTAGGATGTGTCCTCAGTGCCCTCCTGGTCATTGCATTTGAGCTGGTCCCAGGCATCTGGCCTGGTGCCAGGAACATGGTGGGTTCCCAGGAGACATTATTGACTCTCTGCCTTCACATAATTTGTTTGCACATGTCAGGTGTCTGAGCCAAGCCTTTGTTTTATAAGGTGTAGAAAGAGGAACAGCTAATGAATTTATTTCCAAATGTTATCAGAAAAGACTCCTATAAAGTCTCTTTTTTAAAGATTTTATTTATTTATTTGAGAGAGAGCACACACAAGTCAGGGCAAGAGCAGAGGGTGAAGCAGACTCCCCACCGATCAGGGAGCCCAATGCAGGACTTGATCCCAGGGCCCTGAGATCGTGACCTGAGCCGAAGGCAGTCACTTAACTGACTGAGCCACACGGGCGCCCCTGACTCATATAAAATCTTAGCACTATCCGGAGGACACCTTTAACATCAGATTTATAATTTTCAGGGTAGATTTTTTTATAGATTATGACGTAGCAAGATTTTCTTGTAAACCAAAAGTGAAAGTAATTCAGCTAAGTCAGCTCACACTTGGAAAATTCTTGCAGAGTCTGTTTGGCACAATGGAAAGAACAGAGGGTTTGCCTTCCCAAGGCTTAAACTCAGACCCACCAAATTGCTGAGTGACTTTAGGGGTTTTTAACCTCTCTGTGCCCCACTCTACTACCTATAAAGTGGGGACAGTGATGAATGGGTGTTGCAACGGTTAGCGATAATATGAATGAATGGGGTCTGGCACACAGACCACAGACAATAATGGTACCAGTTTCACCAACACTGTCAGTAACTGCCAGAATTAATTTAGAAGGGGACTACATGACAGACAGAACCAGATGTTCTCAGGATTCCTCTGAGACGGAGGACCCTGGAAAGTAAGTGCTGTTCTGTAGAAGGCTCATCGCTGACTCTCGTGTGTTCATCTAGCGATTCTGGTCCTCTCCGCATCGCAAAGACACCATCACCGCCCGAGGAGGCCTCACCCATCCCGAGCCCGACAGCTAGTCCCAATCACACGCTGGCACCTGCATCTCCCGCACCAGCCAGGCCTAGGTCACCTTCACAGGTAGGAAGAGGTGAAATGTCCTGGGGAGAATGCAAGAACTGGGGGTGAGGTGATCCCATCTGGGATAATCCCATAGTGCTGGGGCATTAAAAGGAGTTTCCTGTTGGGGAGACTTGGAGGCTGTGGGCATTGTGATGGTTGCTAAGGAATCAACCTCTCCAACTTGGATTCCTGTTTTCTCACATCCCCTGTGTTCGGGTGTGTTGAGACTTCTCTCCACAACCTCAGCTTCCTTAGGCTCATGTGCACTCCTCTCCTCCCAGCTCTCGCTCTCAGAAGGGCCCAATCAACGTCACCTTCTCCCTGGACATTCCCTCCTTCTAGCACTTTTGGTCACACTTGTAGAAACTCTGGCCAAGAAAGCTTCACAGCTTGGTTTATATGCCATTTTACATCTTCTCATATCACCCACAGTATGCGGCACATGAGTAGACAATCATCAAAAGTATCTGGAACAAGCAATTGAGAAAAACAGCGAGGGCTGGAAAAGGTCAACACAGAAAAACATTGCCACCCTTGTCTTCCCCACTTGGGGTGAAGGTGAAATTCCTACAGCAAGAGTTGAAGTTCAAGTCTTTGAAACTAAGGGAAGTGGTGAGAAGATCCATGGGATAGATCTGTGAAGTCCTTACTTCTCAAAACACTCTAGTGGAAAGTGAAATGCATGTTCTCTGTGGGTGATCTCATGGAGTCCAGTGAAAAGCTTTCCTGATTATAGTGTCAAAATTCTAATTTCTTGCTGAAATGAGGAATCCGTTTTGGTTGACTTCACAAAGGGGCAGCCCTAGTTTAACTTGAGAGGCGTAGGTACCTGGCCCTGGCCCTGCGTGCAGGGCTGGCTTCCAAGGACATGGGGTTGCACTCGCTGAGTGATTCTCAGGGGGCCCTTACTTGTGGGTGCTCCCAGAGTCACCTAGGCAGACAGCATTCTCTACTCAGTCAGGTCCCTTTTTTCTCTGTGTATATCTAAATGTCAGTCACTGCTGTATGTCTGCCCAGCTCTGTTCAGGTGGCATTTCTACACAACTCAGATGCCATCTTTGGCCAAATTAATTTGCTTGTGTCTCTCATGTTTTGTAGACAAGGAAGGGGCCTCCCGTCCCACCGCTGCCTAAAGTCACCCCAACAAAGGAACTCCAGCAGGAGAACATCATCAGTTTCTTCGAGGACAACTTTGTTCCAGAAATCAGCGTGACGACACCTTCACAGGTAAGTGCCTGCTGCAGAGCTGGGATGAGCACACAGGTACCAGGGCAGAGGGATCCTCAGGGACCAGCTTTCAAGGTGCCAGATGTCAGAGCCAGCAGCATCACTTCCGGTCTCCTCCAGGTTGACCTTAATCACTTGGTATGTCTAAAGCATTCTCAAATGGGAGGCATACACACAGTTTTTGGAAATACTGAAAAGTGTAAAATGAAGAATTTTAACGATAACTTACGCCATACTGCCCTCACCTAGACACTAATGCACTTTGGTGTGTTTTCCTTCAGGCTTTGATTTCTAGGTGTGTACTGATTCCATATCACAACATCCAGATTGTATTGTTATGGATTCCTGACTTTTCTACTTCAGCTTTTTGAACACTTTTTTCATGTCATAATATTGTCTCTTCCAAAGAAAATGTGAAAGCAGAGTATTCTCTCTGATGGATGGACCAGCCCGTGATTGTGGTCACAGGTCATTTTGATTTCCTGTTTCTTCACCAGCACTTCTATGAATGTCAATATTTACACCCTCAGTTATTTCTTTTACATTGTGTCCTGGTAGAGAATAGGAAAATGAAGTTGAAAGAGGTGACTATTTCAAGCTGTTTGGTGTTCAGCACAAGTAACCGTATCCATTTACATGATTTGGCAAAGACACCTGGGTGCACCTGCTCCGGCTCCAGCTCCCTTGGTAGGCTGCAGACCCCTCTCTGCTAGCCACTTGGTCGTCCTGTTGCCTCAAGAATGAAGATTCTTCACCTCCAGAGCTGTTCCTCATGCCATTGAAGCTATTTTTTTAAGAGTGAGAGTCCCCAGAAACATCCTGTTAATGTTACTTATCCCTGGTGGTCTCAGGATCAGAAATAATACCGACATCTTGCAAGAGTTGTGAGTGCAGTGCTGTAATTACTGAGTATGTCCAAAACAACACTGTGTATCACATGCTAATTACAATCACATCCTACTGATAATAACAGAAATAATGTGCTAATCACAGAGAGTTCAGGAAATAGAAACTCAGAAGAAACACAAATCAAAATATGTCATTGCTATTTTAAGGGCATTTTTGAATAAATGCAATAACTTTTAGCTATTCTTTCCTTCCATGTTTGGTAGGAGATGGTGAATTTGGTAAGGTAATGGGGCCTTGACATGTGATTTAGCAGCTCCTTTGAAGGGGGAGACGTGCACGTTGATGAGTACATGGACAGATGATGTCTGTGGCTCCACAGATGCCTCCAGAGATAGCGGTCTCGGAGTCAGGTGATCTTACCAGGCACCAGCCTTTGCGTGGACCCCAAACTCCAGTTTTCATTTCCAACGTGTCCTCTCCCTTTGATTTGCTAGTAGCTCGGATTCCTTCTCTTTCTTGCGACATCAGTTTTCAGACTGAGAGGTTCAAGGTGATCATATCCTTATCCTTACTCAAGTTGCTTGCCTCTGCACCCTTGAATAGCATGCTTTCAATCCCATCCACTAACAGAATGTGCTCACCTAGAAGCCACATGGCCTTGGCTGAAGACACCCCCACTTAGCACTGGAGGCAACCAAAGTCGCGGCAACATGGCATGTAGATGAGTTTTAAAGCACAGCTGGGGGCTCAAGACAGTTCCTTCCTTTAAAATGTTTTGTTATTTGCAGTTGGCTGGCTCACATAAGGGTCTTTGGTGGTAGGGAAAAAAAAGAAAGTTCTTTTTAAAATCACAAATGCTAGAAGAGTCTCTGAAGTACTTCTAAGAGTGTGAACGTTCTCAATACTGAGCAGCAGTCACGGGGAAAGTCAGGAGTCCCGGACAGAGGGAGAGGAGGCACCTGTCAAAGCAGAAAAGGCTTGGGCTGGGGCTGCCACAGGGACGCATCTGACTAGAGGGCACCCTGCCCCAGCCTGGCTGGTTTTGGTGCATTGCTCCAAAGCCCTGGGGAGGGAAGGAAGACATGTCTCCCCACCCTCTGGACCTTTATAACATGCTTGTTGGGTGTCCCCTCCAGTGTGCTAGGTAATTTGGAAAGCACTAACCACCAGAGACCTTGTGGAGGTGCATTTTGGGGATTCAGCTTCATTTATGTTATGTTTTCATTAGGAGGAGGGAGAAGGGGGTTTCTGTGTTTGGTTTTTTTTCCCACATTTGAAGCAGTGTGGCTCCCGTGTGAACCGTGTGAACCACAGAGTGTGACCAGAAGCATCTCCATAGACTAAGCTGCTGTTCATCTCAGGTCACCATGTCAAGAGAGGGCGTGAGGCAGGGATTTATGTTTCAGTCCACTTTCTCCCCTAATGAGTGATATGATATGGCTTTATTCAAAATTGTACAGATGTTGCCTTTCCCTGAAGCTTCTTGACTATTTCCTCAGTTCTTGTTCCTCTATAGATATGCTCAGATATGTGTTCTTTCACCCCTTTTGGGTCACATGCAGCAGTTTCTGAGTCGGCAGATCCAGGGTGGGGCCAAGAATCTGTATTCCTCACAAGTGACGCTGATGCTGCTGTCGTGGGATCACACTGTGAGAACCACTGTGATAGGCCAGGATTTCCAAATGTATGGCCGTGAACAAAGTACCACAGTGAATGAACAGATTTCTTCCAGGGAAATATCAAGCTGAGTCAAGGGTATATCGTGACTGACCACTTAAAAATAGTGTGACTTGAAATACTCCATATTTTGCCCTGTTGGACTCACACATACACGTGCATGCTTGTAATATCAGATATGTTGATCAGACTATATGTCAAGCTACGTATTCTAAGTGAATGGATGGTCTCATCAAGACTTTAATGTTTTTATTTTATTTTTATTTAATTTAGTTTATTTATTTCGTGGGCAGCAAAGCAAGTTTTATTGAGTGATAGCAAAGTGATAGTACAAAGCTCCTGAAGAGGGAGGGGGCCCAAGAGGGTTGCCCTTGGGACTATACTGTTTTTAAACATGCACAGGTAAATGATGAAAAAGAATAAATAGAAATGCCAGGAGAAAATGAGATGCCAGTTGCATGGAAGCAGAGTATTGGAATTTAGCAAGCTGAGATGTATCTGAAAAGCTTTCCTCCCAGATACATGTATTTATAGTAATAGGGAGTGGTCCCTTTCAGTTTTATGTTGGGATTTTTACAAAGCTTATTACGGCATTCTACATCGAACAGATAGGTCTGTGTTCCCAGTTTGCTGTTTTTACCCTGAGCTCAGTGGGGAACAACAATGTTTGTATTAATCCCACCCACAAGTTCCAGATGTGGTGACTGAGATATTCCTCACGTCCGATGGATTTGTATGTCCCATCCACCAGGCTTCATTTCAGTGACAGTCTCTCTTGAGTTTGTCTTGGGATTTTGAAAGGAATCCATCAGACCTACAGAGCCCTCTATTGGTCCCAGACTTTAACTCTATCATAGAATCTTCTCCGGGAGATTTCCTTGCCTGCTAATAGGGAGAGATCCGTGTATCAACACCAAAGGGCTAACCTTGCTTCTCTGGTTCTGTGTTTACAAAAATGAAACTGCCAGGGGACAGACCCAGCCCTTTCTATTTTTCCCTCCCAAGAAACTAAATAGGAATGTGTGTGTGTGTGTGTGTGTGTGTGTGTGTGTGTGTGTTTCCTGCACTATTAAAACAGCATTTTCCATCAAGTCCCATAAAATGCTGTGGAAAGGGGTCCTGGTCATAGGGGGCTGGGAGGGGCTGCATCTCCTTTTCTTTACATACTTTATGTTAGTGTGTTCAAGGCTCTGAGAAGTTCTGCAACAAAAGCCCTGCTTGTTTAAATCAGAGTTTCTCTAACAGTCTCCCTTCCATCCCAAAGTACTACTGTTCCAGGGAAATGGGCGTTTGGTGAAACACGTTTAAGAAGTAAGATTTAGAAGGTATTATGTCCCTAGAAACCAAATTTATGGCATATACGTAGGATTTTAACAGATCAAGACAGAAAAGGCAATCATATATTTATGCACAGAGGTATACACACATGCAAGGTTGTTTCTTTTTTCCTTCAAACAAAGTTTTGGACTGCTTTCTCTTCTGACTTTAATTCCATTCATGTTCACTCTCCTTTCCCACTGGGGCTTTCCATAGGGACTGGGGGCTCTGAGCAAATATTGGGGGGGAGGCCCTCTGTCCATATAACCAGTTTGAGTCACTTGAACGCATCAGCAATAATCTGGCGGTCAGTCTCATGGGATTCCACACATGAAATGCCATGCTGGCCAGTGGGAGCAGTCTGCTCACCAGCCACCCTCTTGGAAACAAACCTAGCTACCACATTCCAGGACAACTGGGTGGGCATGAGCCCCAGAGTTCCTCCATATAGAGCAGGGTCCCAGAGTGCTACAAAGAGGAAAGGTGGGGGCCAGGCCCATGTGGGTCCTGGTGCAGACTTGGGGTGTCCTGACTGGATAGCCTTGCTAGCCACAGCTGCCACCAGCAGAAGACTTAGATATCAGGAAAGGTGTTCAAAAGGGTGGGGTCCCCCTGAAAGGGGCAGAGCTTGGGGCAGGGTCCCTGTTTGCCTATCTACCTCTCACTGGGCAAGAGGAAAAAGACATTACACATTTTCGAATTTTTTTTTCACAGCAGGTAATCCCCAGCTATTTGCCTAAATCTTTCCCAACAATGATGTTGCGGTTTTTTGTTCTTTGTTTTTTTTTTTCTCTTTCATACAGCGTTCTCCTTTACAAACCCAGATGGGTTATCTTTGGTCCATCTAAGCTCATTGCTCCAGGCCCATCTTGCCATTCTTGCTGGGAGCACCTGCTGTGCGGGAAGGCAAGACAACAGCAGAGCCGTGCAGTCCCGTGGCTGTGGGCGTCACGTTAACACCATTAATTTTGATACCTTTATATCTCTGCTTTCCAGCCAAATGCTGCATCTCACATCTTAAGTTCATGAAATCATCCTGTTCTTCCTAGCCAATCACCTAGAAGTAGATATTCAACTTGCTTGATAAGTTTACAGAAGGGTCTTTTTTGTCTGGTCAGTCCAGACAGAGGCAATCCTACGTGCGCGCACCACCCCCCTCCTGGTATCTGTCATCTGGTTGTGAATACCGCCCTGGCTGTGCTTTTCAACCATAGCTGTATTTGTGGGCCAGCTGCCTCTTCTTTTGGTTGATATTTTTTCAAAGTAAACACGTTAGCATTCTTGTAACACAGAAAGAATTAGTAATATGGAAACCGGAACGAGGAAAATAGTGCATTTCAGGTCCCGGTTTGTCGGTCTATTGCCCCGGTGGGTCACCCATGGCACCGTAGTTCCTGCAGCAGCCACAGCCAAGTAGTGCGGTGCACCAAGTAGTGCGTTTATCCTCTGGGGCCCTGACAATATTCTTAAACCATTGTGTAAGTTGGCCTCGCAACCTTCCAAGGTTCTCAGACTCCTGAACCTCTAACAATGCCTTGACTTTTTGCACTCCCCCTGTTTTGCGTTTTATATTCTATCTCTTTACAAAGCATCTCATGTTATAAAGCTCTTTTGAGATTTTGTGTTGTTGAGCATGGTTTCATGGTATGGGTCGAGAGTGGGCGTTAGATGGTGCAGAGAGGCCAGCAAAGGCAGGGGAGAAGGGGACGCAGAAGAATGAGTTGAGGAGAAGGGAAGGAGCTCACGATGGGGAAGCACGTTTCTGAGTATGTCCTATGCACACTGTCCTTCCATTGTGTCTTGACATCATTCCTGTGATTTACAGGCCATTATCCCTGTTCTAAAGTTGAGCAGACCTGTCCTCTTTCTGCAACACTGTGGTGCTCCTAGGGCAGACATGGAAAGCAGAAGCCTGTAGACCACACCTGCCAGCATCTTAAGCACCTGGAAGATAGTGGATACTAGATGTCCAGTAAATTGAACAAATTCATCTTAACTCTTTCTCTCCTTAATGTTCAGGATCCATGTTCTGTAGAAAAGTCTCTGGGTTTTCAATATTAGCAAAGTCCTTCAGGTTGATATATATCAGCGATATTACTAAATTCCAGATGTGGTGGTAGGAGGGTCTCTTTTCATCCAGTGGTCATCAAAGAATGTCACTTTAAGCACAAGCCCTATCCCTCTCCCCTCGGTCCCTCTTCTCAGTACTGTTGGTCGTTACCCTCTTGCTCAGAGTGTGTGCAAGGCCAGCAAGCAAACTCATGAGGTACGACACTAAGGATGGCTGTGCCATCCACCACCTTGTTTCCAAACCAACCCCCCTAGGGGAACAGTTCCTTAGAAAGTTTAGTTTGCTGTGTGTCAGCTCATGGAAACATTTGCAGGATTATATAAACAGGTAGGCACATAGACCAAATGTGGTAACATTTGTGACAAGCCCAGGTGATGGGTAAATGGATCTTCATTGTACTGTTTTAGCATTTTTATATAATAAAAGCTGTAGAACAAATACTTGACCATGTCCCACGAAATGGTTGAATGATGTCCCATTCTATGATTTCAAATCTAAATCTCTCGAGCCCCGTCAGTATACTATAGCTATTACCGTCGCTCACGTTAACTGTGATGTACCCATCTGTAGTGGTCTTCTCATAGGCTTCCGGTCATAAAGTTAAGTTCCCTTAGGCCACTGCATGTGTTACAAATGAAATGCTAAAACTTTACTCACTGTTATAAATTATAAGCTATTTTGTGACCCTTCCATAAAAGACATGTCTATGACATGAAAAATAACTCCCAGTGGGCCTTGTTCCTAAAAAGTTTATTTAAACTTTCTGTCTTAAGCTTCCTTATCTGACCTCCCTGCCTTACTGGGAAGTTATAAGTGTCCTGCAAAATATTTAGAATAGAGTAAATGTCCTCAAAATATGTTTAATAAAAGAGGGGCACCTGGGTGGCTCAGTTGGTTCAGCAACTGCCTTCGGCTCAGGTCTTGATCCCGGAGTACCGAGATCGAGCCCCAAATCGGGCTCCCAGCTCCTCGGGGAGTCTGCTTCTCCCTCTGACCTTTTCCTCTCTCATGCTCTCTCTCACTGTCTCTCTCTCAAATAAATAAATAAAATCTTTAAAAAAATATGTTTAATAAAAGAATGAAAAACTCTTGGGAAGAAATAGTACCTTTGGCTTTACTGTCATCTGGATCACTGAAATATTGTGTTACCATTAAAAATCAATGTGTGTGTGTTTGTGTGTGTGTGTGTGTGTGTGTGTGTGTGTCTGTCTGTCTGCATGCATGCATGCATGCAACCCTTGGGATGTTTTGGAGACTCTAAATGTTGTGTGACTCCTATTGTTTTTGATGTGAGGACACTTAATATCTTTTTTGGGGGGACAAATTTCAAGTGTGTAATACACTATTTTTACTTACAGTCACCATGCTAAATATTATAGATCTCTAGGACTTGCTTAACTGAAACTTTATACCCCTTAACCAGGATCTCCCTTTTCCCCTCTTAAACCCTGGCAGCCACCATTCGACTATAAATTGAAATCTCTGTTACCTGATATGATTATAAGAATAATGCCATAAAGGATGCCTTGTAAAAAACTAGTCAATTACAGAGAAGCAAAAAGTTTAAACATGTAGTGATATTTCCCAGCAAAACCCACTCTTGCGAATGTACTTTTTGTCACAGGGCCAGAGGGAGAGGAGAGACTCTTAAGCAGGCTCCACATCCAGCATAGAGCCTGATGCAGGGCTTGATCTCAAACCCTGAGATCATGACCTGAGCCCAAATCAAGAGTCATGCTTAACCAACTGAGCCACACAGGTGCCCCTAAAGTATACATTTTGATAATTTTGAAATATGTGTACACCCATGAAACCATCACCAGGATCAAGATAATGAACATACCTGTCACCCCCCAAAGCTTCTTTGTGTCTATAATCGCTCCTGTTCCTCTCCACATACTGCACTCTCTAGGCGGACACTCATCTTTCTGTCCCCGTATGTTCATTTACATTTCCTAGAATTTTGTGTACATGGAATCGTACAGAATATACCCTTTTTAGTCTGGCTTCTTTTACTCAGCATCATTATCATGAGGTTCATCCATTTTGTAGCATGTATCAGCAGGTCATTTCTTCTCTTTGCTGAGTAGTATCTCATTCTATGGACACATCAGGGTTTGAGGGATTTTTCATCTATTGACAGATATTTGGGTTGTTTCCAGGTTTTGGCTATTATATGTAAAGGTACTGTGAACATCTGTATCGAAATGTTTGTGTGTACACATGCTTTTATTTCTTTGGGTACCAGATCATATGGGAGGAATAAGTTTAACTTTTCAACTGCCAAACTTCTAAGTGATTATACTATTTTTGTTTCCATCCACATTGCGTAAGCATTTCAGATTCTCCACGTCCTTGCCAACACTTGGTATGGCTAGTTTTTTAAAATTTTAGCTGTTCTGATAAGTGTATAGTGTTATTTCATTGCAATTTAGTTTAGACTTCCCTAATGGTTAATGATGTTAGGCATCTTTTCATTTACTCATTTGACATCTGCTTACCTTCTTTATTTCCCAGCTCAACTGAGGTATAGTTGACAAATAAAAATTGTATATATTTAAGGTATACAACTTTATTTTTTGATATATGTACACATTGTGAAATAATCCTCCCAACCCAGCTAATTAACATATCCATCTCTTTAAATAGATACCTTTTTAAAAAATTATTGTTTTTGATGTGAGAAAACTCAGTATCTATTTTTTGGCAAATTTCAAGTCTGTAATACACTATTTTTACTTACAGTCACCATGCTGAATATTATAGATCTCTACGACTTCGTTAACTGAAACTTTATACCCCTTAACCAACATCTCCCTATTTCCCCTCTTAAGCCCTGGCAACCACCATTCTACTCTCTACCGCCATGAGTTTTACTATTTTAGATTTCACGTGTAAGTGAGATCATTTGTTTTTCTGTGTCTGGCTTAATTTACTTAGCATAAAAACTTCTGCACAACCAAGGAAACAATCAGGAGCATAAAGGCAACCTAAGGAATGGGAGAAAATGTTTGCAAACATCTATCTGATATATATAAGGAACTCACACAATGTGATAGCAAAAAAATAAAATAAGAATAAAATATTTGGATTTAAAAATGGATAAGGGACCCAAATAGACATTTCTCCAGAGAAGACATACAGGTTGCCAACAGTCATATGAAGAGGTGCTCAGCACTACTAACCATTGAGAAACGTAAATCAGAATCACAATGAGCTCTCACCTCACACCTGTTAGAATGGCTATCATCAAAAAGACAAGAAATTGCAAGTGTTGGTTGCAGTTTCTGTTTATACACTGTTGATGAGAATGGAAATTTGTAGAAGTACTACAGAAAACAGTATGGAGTTTCCTCAAAAAATTAAAAATATAACTACTTGATGATCCAACAATCCCACTTCTGGGTACTTATCTAAAGGAAATGAAATCAGTATCTAAGAGATATCTGCACACCCATGGTCATTGCAGCATTATTCATGAGGGATAATACATGGAAACAACCTAAGTGTCTGTCAGTGGATGAATGAGTAAAGAAAATGTGCATATACACAGTGGAATATTCAGCCTTAAAAAAGTAAGTCCTGCCATTTGTGACATTATGGATAAGTCTGGAAGACATTATGAAACCAGTGTATCATCACTGGTGTCTGTGAAAAACTTTTGCTGTTGTGTTTATTTCTTTGATTGAGTTTTGAGAATCCCTTATATATTCTGGATACAAGTCTTTTATCAGATAATATGATTTACAAATATTTACTCCCAGTATGTGACTTACCTTGTCATTCAAATTGTCTTGTCATTTTCAAATACTTTTTCTACGTCAATTAATATTTTGGAGAGAGTTTTTGAAGAGTAGAATGTTTTTATTTTGGTGGAGTCCATGTATTTCTTCTTCCAGAATTAGACATTTCATGTCTCATCTAAAAAAAAGTCTTTGCCTAACCAGGGTCACAAAGGTTGTCTCCTGTGTTCTCTTCTAGAAGTTTTATGGCATAAGGTGTTACAGTTAGGGTCTGTGACCAATTTGGAGTTAATTTTTAAATATGGTTTGAAGTATGGGTTGAAGTTTATTTCTTTACAAATGATGTGTGATTGTTGAAAAGTCTATCCTTCTTCTACTAAATTGCCCTTATACCTTCGTGGAATATTAGTTATCCATATGCGTGTGGTTCTGTTTCTGAACTTTATGGTTTTCCATTGATCCATTTGCCTCTCTTTTATGCCAGTACCATATTATCTTGATTACTGCCACTTTATGTAAAGCTGTCTTGAAATCAGATAAGATTAGTCCTTCAACGTTGTTATTCTTTTTCAGAGTTGTTTTGGCTATTCTAGATCCTTTGAATTTCCATATGAATTTTAGAATCGATATGTAAATTTCTACAAAAACACCTTCTTATTAGATTCCTAGGACCATTTTAACAAAAACCCATGAACTGGGTGGCCTATACCAACAGACATTTATTCTCTCACAGTTCTGGAGGCTAGATATCCGTAATCAAGGTCATGATCAAGTCTAAGATTAGCATCACCGTGCTTCTTCTGAAGGTCTGGGGTGGATCTTTTCTTGCCTCTCTCTTCGGGTGGTTCCTGGCTGTCCTTGGTGTTCCCTGGCACCTAGAACATTATTCCAGTCTCTGCCTTGGTCATCACACTGCATTTTCCCTGTGTGTCTGTGTGGTCTGCCCTCTGTATCTTCACATGGCATTCTCCTTGTGTCTATGTATCCTAATTTCTCTGTTTTCATGAGCTCACTGGTCATTGCATTAAGGCCCATCCTAATTCAATATGACTGTGTCTTAATTTCATTGCATCTGCAAAGGTTCTCTTGCTAAATAACATCACATTCACGGGTAACTTATGATCATGAATTTTGGGGGCATGGGTCACAGTATTCAACCCAGTACAGATATTGGTTGGTATTGCATTGAATCTGAAGATCAGTACTGGGAGCATTGACATCTTAATAATACTGTGTTACATGACTCATAAACACAGTATAGCTCTCCCTTTATTAAGGGCTTCTCTGATTTATCTTTGCTGTGCTTTGTAGTATTCTGTATACAGGTTTTTCTCATCTTTGGTTGGGTTTATCTCTAAGTATTTCATATTTTTAATGCTATTGTAAGTTGTATTTTTAAAATTTCAGTTTCTGATTGTTCATACTGTTACATATAAATACAGCTGATTTTTGTATATTAATGCTATATGCTGCAATCTTCCTTAACCTCTGTATTAGTTCCTGTGTAGCTTTTTTATAGATTTCCATGGATTTTCCTGTATAAGTGATCATATCTTCTGTGAATAAAGATGGTTTTACTCTTTGCTTTTTACTCTGGATGTCTTTTATTTATTTTTTCTGCTTATTTTAATTTCACTGTCTAGCGCTGCCAGTGTATTATTGAATAGAAATGGTGAGGCACCCATCCTTGTCTTGATATTAGGGGAAAAGCGTCTAGTCTTTCATTATTAAACATGGTGGTAGCTGTAGGTTTTCATAGATACTCTTATCAGGTTGAGGAATTTGCCTTTTTTCCCTACTTTGTTGAGAGTTTGAACAGGAATGAATGTGGATTTTTTTCAAATACTTTTTCTGCATCTATCAAGATGATCATATGAGTCTTTTATTTTAGTTTGTTAATATGATGAATTACATTCATTAGTTTTCATGTGGTAAGTTAATCATGCATTCCTGAGATAAACACCAATTGTCATGATACAACTCATTTCTATATATTTTTTCATTCATTAAATCTTTATCTAGCATTTTTTGCATTTGTATTGATGAAGAACATCAGTCCATAGGGTGTTGTTTTTAATAATGTCATTTTCTGATTTTAGTACCAGGGTACTTCTTTCCTAATAGAATGAATTGGGAAATATTCACTCCTCTCCAGTTGTGTAGAATTGGTATTTTTTCCTTCCCTAATTCTTTGGTAGAATTCACCCAAAGAGCCATCTGTGCCTGCAGCATTTTTGTTTTGTTTTGTTTCTCTCTTAAAAAAAATTTTTTTTTATTTGCGTATAGTTGACACACAATGTTACATAAGTTTCAGGTGTACAACATAGTGATTTGGCTTTGTATATGTGTAAATTTGTATTTCTCAAGAAATTTGTCTTTCTCATCTAAATTGCTAAATGTATTAGATCAAAGTGATTTATAATACTTCCTTGTTGTTCTTTTTTAATATCTGTGGTGATGCTCCCTCTCTCATTCCTGATATAGCTAATTTGTGTCCTCTCTTTTTTTCCCCCCTTGATCAATCTGGCTAGCGGTTTATCAATTTTATCAGTCTTCTCAAAGAAACTTCCTTTTGGCTTTATTGATATTCTCTCTCTCACTCTCATTTTCTGTTTTATTCATTCCCACTCTGATTTGCATAATTTCCCCATTTCTATCTAGAATTTTATTTGCTGTGTGTATCCCCCCCCCCCCCCCCCCCAGTTTGCAAAGTAGAAGCTGAAGTTACTTATTTGAGACCTTCCTTCTTTTCTTATATAGGGACTTAGTGCTATAAATTTCCCCTAAATACTGTTTTAGCAGCACCTCACAAATTTTGGTGTGTTATCTTTATTCTCATTCAACTCAAGATAATTTCTAATTTCCACTTTGATTTCTTCTTTTGGTTTCTTTTATCAGGTTATTTTTGTCATTTTGTCAATTCCAGAGATTATTCTCTTACTGATTGCAAACTCAATTCCACTGTTGTCAGAGTGCATACTTTGTGTGACTTGAATGTTTTTAAATTTATTGAGACCTGTTCATTGTTCCAGAATAGTGTCATTATGTTCCATGTTCTGCATGCACTTGAGAAGAATGTGCATTCTGCTATTATAATGGAATGCTTTGTAAATGAGGTCAAATTGGGTCTTGGTGTTTTCTGTATCTTCTATAACTTTGTTGATTTTCTATTTCTTCTTTCAATTATTGAAAGAGGTCTAGTGAAATGTCCCCTACAATATTGTGCATTTTTGAAATTT
The DNA here is from genome assembly GCF_963455335.1 of Martes martes. NCBI lineage: Eukaryota > Metazoa > Chordata > Mammalia > Carnivora > Mustelidae > Martes > Martes martes. The sequence continues at coordinate 14,336,926 of NC_137899.1, forward strand.
CCTTTTGCTGTTTTCTTGGTTCTTCATGTATCTTCATGCTCTATGATTGAATGCATAAATGTTTAGAATTAATGTCTTTTTATATTAGGAAATGACCTTCTTTATCCCTAATAATGTTCTCTGATTTGAAATCTACTATTCTTGACATTAGTATAACTATTTGAGCTATCTTTTGGTTAGACTGGTGTATTATATCTTTCTTCGTCCTCTTACTTTTAACCTATTTGTGTCTCTGTATTTGAAATCAGTTCTTATAGGCAATATCTATTGAGTCTTGCTTTTTTAGTCCAATCTAATAACCTCTGCTTTTCATTATATTATTTAGACCAGTTTCATTCAAGGTATTTATTCACATGGTGAAGATTAAACCTAGCACTTCGATATTTGTTTTCTATCGTGCCATCTATTTTAACCCCCTTCCTCCTTTTGCTGCTTTCTTTTAAATTAATTATTTTTATTACTCTCTTTTATTTTATTAGCTATAACTTGTTTTCTTATTTTAGTAGTTGCTTTACAGCTTGAAGTACATGTTTTAATTTATTAATAGTCTACCTTCAAATAGTAGTACACCATTTCAGGTATAGTATTTCAGGTGTAATATAAGAACTTGACAATAATATATGTACATTTCCCCCCTTCTGATTTTTCTACTATTTTTTTAAATTTATTTACTTGACACAGAGAGAGAGAGAGAGATCACAAGTAGGCGGAGAGGCAGGCACAGAGAGAGGGGGAAGCAGGTTCCCTGCTGAGCAGAGAGCCTGATGCGGGGCTCGATCCCAGGACCCTGAGATCATGACCTGAGCCGAAGGCAGAGGCTTAACCCACTGAGCCACCCAGGCGCCCCTCTACTATTTTTATTATAGATTTTACTTTCCCCCCCCTTGATTTTACTTTTTAATGTAAAAATAACTTAATATTGCTTATTTTTAAATTGCATTATGTTAGTCACCATACAGTACATCATTTGTTTTTGATGTAGTATTTCATGATTCATTGTTTGCATATAACACCCAGTGCTCCATGCAGTCCGTGCTCTCCTTAATACCCATCACCGGGCTCACCCATCCCCCCCCCCATTTAAAACCCTCAGTTTTGTTTCCTGGAGGCCATTGTCCTTCATGGTTCATCTCCCACTCTGATTTCTCTCCCTTCATTTATTTGTTCCTACTTCTAATGTCCTCCATGCTATTCCTTATGTTCCATAAATAAGTGAAACTATATGATAATTGACTTTCTTTGTTTGACTTATTTCACTTAACATAATCTCCTTAAGTCCCATCCATGTCGATGCAGATGTTAGGTATTCATTCTTTCTGATGGCTGAGTAATATTCCATTGTGTGTATGGACCATATCTTCTTTATCCATTCATCTGTTGAAGGGTGTCTTGGCTCTTTCCACAGTTTGGCTATTGTGGACATTGCTGCTGTGAACATTGGGGTGCATATGGCCCTTCTTTTCACTACATCTGTATCTCTGGGGTAAATATCCATTAGTGTAATCACAGGGTCATAGGGTAGCTCTGTTTTTCATTTTATGAGGAACCTCCACACTGCTTTCCAAAGTGGCTATACCAGTTTGCATTCCCACCAACAGTGTAAGAGGGTTCCCCTTTCTCCACATCCTTTCCAACACTTGTTGTTTCCTGTCCTGTTGATTCTGGCCATTCTAACTGGTGTAAGGTGGTATCTCAATGTGGTTTTGATTTGACTTTCCCTGATGGCTAGTGATGATGAACATTTTTTCATGTGTCTGTTAGCCATTTGTATGTCTTCTTTGGAGAAGTGTCTGCTCATGTCTTCAGCCCATTTTCTGACACAATTATCTGTTTTTTGGGTGTTGAGTTTAAGAAGTTCTTTATAGATCTTGGGTATCAGCTCTTTGTCTATAGTGTCATTTGCAATTATCCCCTCCCATTCTGTGGGTTCCTTCTTTGTTTTTTGATTTTCCTTTGCTGTGCTGAAGCTTTTTATCTTGATGAAGTCCCAAAAGTTCATTTTCACTTTTGTTCCCTTTGCCTTTGGAGACGTGTCTTGAAAGAAGTTGCTGTGGCTGATGTCGAAGAGGTTACTGCCTATGTTTTCCTCTAGGATTTTGATGGTTTCCTATCTCACATTAATGTCTTTCATCCATTTAGACTTTATCTTTGTGGATGGTGTACGAGAATGGTGGAGTTTCATTCTTCTGTATATAGCTGTCCAATTTTCCCAACACGATTTACTGAAGAGACTTTTTTCCACTGGATATTTTTTCCAGCTTTGTCAAAGATTAGTTGACCACAGAGCTGAGAATTCATATCTAGGCTCTCTATTCTGTTCCATTAGTCTATGTATCTGCTTTTGTGCCAGTACCATGACGTCTTGGTGGTCACAGCTTTGTAATATAGCTTGAAATCAGTCAATCTGATGTCCCCAGCTTTGTTTTCTTTTTTAACATTTCATTGGTGATTTGGGGTCTTTTCTGGTCCATACAAAATTTAGAATTGTTTGTTTTGGCACTTTGAAAAATGCCATTGGTATTTTGATGGGATGGCATTGAAATTATAGATTGTTCTGGGCAGCAGACATTTTAACAATGTTTATTCTTCTGATTCATGAGCGTGGGATGCTTTTCCATCTTTTTTTGTCTTCTTCAATTTCTTTCATGAGCGTTTTGTAGTTCCTAGAGTATAGATCCTTTACCTCTTTGGTTAGGTTTATTCCAAGGTATCTTATGATTCTTGGTGCTAATGTAAATGGAATCGATTCTCTAATATCTCTTTCTAATATCTCTTTTACAGTTTCATTGTTAGTATATAAGAAAGCAACTGATTTCTGTGCATTGATTTTGTATCCTGCCAAATTATTGAATTGCTGTATGAGTTCTAATAATTTGGCAATGGAGACTTTTGGGTTTTCCACATATAATATGACATCATCTGCGAAGAGAGTTTGACCTCTTTGCCAATTTGAATACTTTTTATTTTTTGAATAAAAATATTTATTTTTTGAATACTTTTTATTTTATTGAATACTTTTTATTTCTTTTTGTTGTCTGATAGCTGTTGGTAGGACTTCTAGTACTATGTTGAACAATAGTGGCAAGAGTGGGCATTCTTGTTGTGTTCCTGATCTCAGTGAGAAAGCTCTTGGTTTCCCCCATTGAGAATGTTATTTGGTGTGGGGTTTTCATAGATGGATTTTATGGAATTGAGGAATATTCCCTCTATCCCTATACTCTTGAATAGTTTTAATCAGGAATAGATGCTGTTTTTTGTCAAATGCTTTTTCTGCATCAGTTGAGAGGTTAATGTAGTTCTTCTCTCTTCTCTTATTTATGTGTTCTGTCACATTGATTGATTTGTGAATGTTGAACCACACTTGTATTCCAGGGATAAATCCAACCTGGTCATGGTGGATAATCCTTTTCAGGTACTGTTGGATCCTATTAGCTAGGATCTTGTTGAGAATTTTGGCATCATATTCATCAGGGATATTGTTCTGAAATTCTCCTTTTTGTTGGGGTCTTTGACTGGTTTTGAGATCAAGGTAATGCTGGCCTTATGGAAAGAGTCTGGAGGTTTTCCTTCTGTTTCTATTTTTTTGAAACAGCTTCAGGAGAATACAAATTATTTCTTCTTTGAATGTTTGGTAGAATTCCCCAGGGAATCCATCAGGCCCTGGACTCTTGTTTTTTGGGAGGTTTTTGATCACTGCTCTAATCTCATTACTAGTTATTGGTCTTTTCAGGTGGTCAATTTCTTTCTTTTTAGTCTCTGGTTTCTAATTCATTGATTTCTGCTCTAATCTTAATTATTTCCCTTCTTGTGAATGGGGTAGGCTTAATTTATTTTTGATTCTCCAGCTCTTTAAATAGTATGAAGAGAGTCTGAATTTTTCTTCTTTTTCTTTCTTTGTTTTGTTTTGTTTTGTTTTTTTGAGTGAGTCTTGGGTGGCTACGTATTTCCCCCTTAGGGACTGTCTTTGCCATATCCCACAGGTTTTGCAGTGATGTGTCTTTGTTCTCATTGGTTTCCATGAATTGATTATGTTCTTCTTTTATTTCCTGATTTACTGGAACATTCTTGAGCAGGATGGTCTTTAGCTTCCAAGAGTTTGTATTTCTTCCAACTTTTTCTTGTGATTGAGTTCCAGTTTCATAGCATTGTGGTCTGAGAATATGCAGGGAATACCTGAATCTTTTGGTACCAGTTGAGACATGATTTGTGACCCAGTTTGTGGTCTATTCTAGAGAAAGTTCCATGCATGGTTGAGAAGAATGAGTATTCTGTTGCTTTAGGGTAGAATGTTCTGTATATATCTACGAGGTCCATCTAGTGCAAAGTGTCATTCAAAGCTCCTGTTTCTTTGTTGATTTTCTGCTTAGTTGATATGTCTGTTGGTGAGAATGGAGTGTAAAGGTCTCTTATAATTAATGTATTATTATCAATATGTCTCTTTATTTTGATTAACAGTTGTCTTATGTTGTTGGCTGCTCCCATGTTGGGGGCATAGATATTTACAATTGTTAGATCTTATTGTTGGATAGACCCTTTAAGAATGATATGGTATCCTTCTGTATCTCTAACTACAATCTTTAGTTCAAAATGTTACTTGTCTGATATGAGAATTGCTACCCCAGCTTTCTTTTGAGGTCCGTTGGCATTAAGCACAGTTCTCCATCCCTTCACTTTCAGTCTAGATGTACCTTTAGGTTCAAAATGAGTCTCTTGTAGACAGCATATAGATGAGTACTGTCTTTTTTTCCAATCTGCAACCCTCTGCTGTTTTATGGGAGCATTTAGGCCATTCATATTGGGAGTAATTATTGACAGGTAAGATTTTATTGTCATTATGTTGCCTGTGATGTCCTTGTTTCTATGGATTGTCTCTGTACATCTCTGTTCTTTATCACTCTTGGGGTCTTTCTCCTTATATAGAACACCTCCCTCCACAATATTTCTTGCAGGGCTGGCCTAGTGGTCACCTATTTTTTTTTAGTCTCTTCCAGTCCTGGAAGCTTCTTATCTCCACATCTCTTCTGATTGACAGCCTTGCTGGATAAAGAATTCTTAGCTGCATATTCTTCTCATTTAATACCTTGAATATGTTTTTCCAGCCCTTTCTGGCTTGCCAGGTCTCTGTGGACAGGTCTGACATTATTCTGATATTCCTCCTTTTGTACATAAGGAGTCTCTTCCCCCTAACTGCCCTTAAAATGGTTTCCTTGGTTCTAAGATTTATGTGTTTTACTATTACATGCCTGGGGGTTGGTCTGCCCTCATTGATCTTAGGGTGGGTGTCCTCTTTGCCTTTAGGACACGATTACCTGTTTCATTCCCCAGATTAGGGAAGTTCTCAGCTATAATTTGGTCAAATATATCTTCTAGTCCTTTCTCTCTCCCTTCACCCCTACTCAGGGATCCCAATAATTCTGACATTGGATTTTTTCATGGTGTCATTTATTTCTCTAATTCTGTTTTCATGGATTTTAAGCTGTTTGTTTCAGGCCTCCTCCTGCTCCTTCTTTTCTATTAGTTTATCTTCTAGATCAATAATTCGTTCTTCTGCTTCATTTATCCTACCTGTTAGAGTATCTAGATTAGATTGTATCTCATTGATAGCATTTTTAATTTCTGTCAGATATGCTCTCACTTCTTCCCTTCATCTATATTGCCGTTAATAGTGTCTCCAGCCTGACTATGGTCTACCCTGAAGTCTATCTCTGACATGTTGCGTGGATCCATATCCATTAGATCTGCTGGAGAGGCCATTGTCTCTGGTTCTTTCTTTGTTGGGGGTTCCTCTTCCTCGTCATTCTGTTGAGTTGTGGTTGAGGGGATGTACAGCTGAAAATATCAACCACTATCCGGGCAAGGTGCACCCCCTTGACTGATGGTCCTCTGCCCCCGTAGAGATCCAAATGTGTATAGTCTTACATCTCTGACTGGTTTCATGGGTGTTCCCATGTTACTTTGTTATCTTTATTTAAGCAATCAATTGTCTTTTAAGGAGATTTAAATAATAACTAAAGTCATATATTCTTACCTACATAGTTACTATTTCTCATTCCTTTGGCACTTGTCATTTCCTTGTATAGATTCATATTTCCATCTAGTATCACTTATTGTGGTTGAATAATGTCCTTCACATTAGTTGTAGTATGGATCTGATGGCAGTGAATTCTTTTTTTATGTATGAACAAATAGTCATCTCATTTTTGTTTTCAAAAATATTTGCAAGGGGCACAGAATTCTAAGTTTCTTTCTCAGTACTTTAAAGATATTGCCTCACCATCTTTTTGTTTGCATTATTCCTGGTGATAAATCTGCTATTATTCTTACTCTTTTCCTCTGTGAAGTAATACATTTTTTTTCCTCTGGCCAGTTTTAAGAATTTCTCTTTAACATGGGTTTTGAGGGGCGCCTGGATGGCTCAGTGGGTTGAGCCTCTGCCTTTGGCTCAGGTCATGGTCCTGGGGTCCTGGGATTGAGCCCCGCATCGGGCTCTCTGCTCGGTGGGGAGCCTGCTTCCCCCATTCTCTCTGCCTGCCTCTCTGCCCACTTGTGATCTCTCTGTCAAATAAATAAATAAAATGTTTAAAAAAGAAACTTTAAAAAAAAACAAAAAAAACATGGGTTTTGAGAAAGGTAGTCATGTTGTGCCCAGGTGCACTCCCTGTGTCTCCCACCTTCCTTGACCAGTGGTTGCCCCAAAGCTTTTGCTTTTTATGGTGAGTGGCAGGATTACAAAAAAGCAAGTCAACCATGCAAGCCTATTTCAAGCCTTTGCTTGTATGACACTTATTAACAACCATTGGCCAAAGAATGACAGATGGTCATCCCCAAGGCAAGGGATAAGGAAGTAAACTCCATCTATCAGGAGGCCATGGCAAGTAGGCATGATCTAAAGATTATGGCCAAAAGATATACTGGAAGAAGTTCAGTATTTCAGATGTAAGCTTAGATGTTCCTAGTGGAAGACACTTCATGAAGTATAGTATAGAAGATTATTATAATTGGTAGGATTATTTTCCCATTGGATATTTTCCCCTTTGGTTTACACATCTAGTCTTCTTTCTTAAGAGCACATTCTAGGTCACCTCTTCTAGAATTTTTTTTTTAAGATTTTATTTATTTATTTGGCACAAAGAGATACAGAGTACAAGCAGGGTGAGCAAGAGGCAGAGGGAGAGCAAGAAGCAGATGCCCCACTGTGCAAGGAGCCGGACATGGGGCTCGATCCTAGGATCCTGGGTTCATGGCCCAAGACAAAGGCAGACGCCCAACAGACTAAGTCACCCAGGTGCCCTTATCTCTTCTAGACTTTTAATGGTAAAACAGTACTTAAGCTCTAGCTTACAAAAGCTTAAGAATGTTGGGACCATATCAGATCTATTCTAATGGCAACACAGGTGGAAGGAATGAGCGATTAGTTTTCTTTTATAATGTTAAGTGAAATTACATGTCACTGTGATTCAACATGTAATGACAGATTTGTCATAAGGGAATATTACATCACATCTCCTAATGTTCTTTTTGTAGTTCTATCCAACTACTCTTTGGTATGAATGTCTTAAGGGTAACACTCAACAATTCAGGGTGCAAAACCAAATAGAATTTGAGTTTGAAGATGTCAGCAGCACATTTTGAAGGCAGCCACACTGGTATTACGGATATTTGAAGACAGTGATTTTACACAGATATACTTCATTAGCAATATAATTAATAACTGTGTAGCTTCCATTTCCATTCAGAGTATCTCCTATATAGTATATACAGTGGATTCATTGTCTTTACTACTCACGGTTCTCTTACTAGGTTGTATCACTCCCATTTTATGCATGAAGAAATGGAGGCTCAAAGAAGGTGAACTAGGGGCGCCTGGGTGGCTCAGTCAATTAAGCGTCTGCCTTCGGCTCAGGTCATGATCCCAGAGTCCTGGGATCGAGTGCCACATCAGGCTTCCTGCTTAACCAGGAGCCTCCTTCTCTCTCTGTCCCTCTCCCCTACTTCCTCGCTCGCTCTCTCTCTGAAATAAACAAAATATTAAAAAAAAGAAAAGAAACTGAACTAATTGCCCAGAGAGAGACAGCTAGCAAATGGCAAAACTGGGTGTAAACCCAGATCCATCACAAAGTCTAAGCATAGCTCCGTATAGTCTTTTCATCCCTGATGTCTAAATTCCCATCTGAAGTTCCTAAGGGGGATCCATTATGTTCATGGAGAATTAATGGTCATATTTGGAGGGGTTAACATTTTATGAAGCATTTACAGACTGTCAGGAATTCCTCTGCAGATCCTCAGGGTGCCTGTTTGAGAGATGGGGAACCAGGTCTTAGTAGCAGTCTGGAAGAGCATCAGAGTCAAAGGCATCCTGCTGTTTCAGTCCTGCCTCAGCTGCCCTGCAGCTGAGGGAACCAGAACAGTACCTAAGCTCATTTAGCCCATTGTCCTCATCCCCAGATGGAGAAATGATGCCACTACCCCAGAATTTTGTAAGGATTAGATGATGAAAGTGAAATGAATACATTTGAGGACTCCTTTAGGAAGGTAATTCTTTGAAGGCAATAACAGTGTTCTGGGGTTGTTATCATTAGATGGCAGCCAAGTGCTCTAACCTGAGTTAATATTTATATGTATTAAGTTCTCAGAACAGTGTCTAGCACATTCAGAATGAATATAGGTTTTCACAGAAAGTCACAAAAAACATGATTTGTATCAATATAAATGTTGGTGAAAAACAGAACTGATGCAGATTTGAATAGGGACCAAAAGAATCTGTTGATAGTTTTGTGATTGTAATTATTAAAGAAACAGGGATCTCAGAATAGCATTATCTTTGTGAAATTTTAAAAGTGTTTAAGAATAATTATGCTGCAAAATATATAGCTCAAAACCTGTAGCATGATATTGAAACAGATTTCCTACTCCAGTGAGTATGGATACTATAAAAAGTATTATCTTTTATATCTCAAACCTTTACACACAGTTTTAAATTTTATGTCTATGATCATATTAATTAAAAGAACTCTTTTCTTTCAAGTTCTTCTCTATAGAGGACTTGGATGGCTCAGCTGGTTAAGCGTCCAACGCTTAATTTAGGCTGAGATCATGATCAAGGCGTCATGAGACTGAGCCCTGTGTGGGGCTCCTCACCCAGTGTGTAGTCTGCTTGGGGTTCTCTCCCTTCTCCCTCTGCCTCTCAACCTGTTCATGCATGTGCACTTGCTCTCTCTCAAAGAAAATAAATAAATAAATAAATAAATAAATAAAGTCTTTCTCTGAACATCCTTATTCTTTTTTTTTTTTTTTAAAGATTTTATTTATTTATTTGAGAGAGAAAGAGAGGGAGGGAGAAGGAAAAGCAGGCCCCCAACTGAGCAGGGAGCCTGATGTGGGACTCCATCCCAGGACCTTGAGATCATGACCTTAGCCAAAGGCAGACGTTTAACCGACTGATCCACCAGGTGCCTCTGAACATCCCTATTCTTATATGTGCTTTATCCATGATTGTGACCTTTCAATTTCTAGGTAAAAGATGGTCAAAATTGAAGCTTATATCAAATATTAAACACATGTAACTTGATTCTGTGAAAACTGACCCAGTTCTATTCACCGTGGTAGTTTATGGAGACTTTATTTCAGCTCTGACCCTTACTGTGTAACTTGAGCCAGGGTCAGGCTAACTTCAAAGCCCATGTTATTTTTTAATATCATGATAAATGAACCAATATTATTGTTCAGTATTATAAGTGTTTTGCTATTATCATAGCAGGACTCTTATCCTAGGTCTTACTTGTCTTACCTCTTTCTGAACCATGAATGTTATTTTCCAGCGACTGTTGGGAGACATGGTTCTCTCCCCAAGTCTTCCCTTTCACCCTCCCTCCTTCCCTCCCTCATATATACAATGGAGACCAATAGCATTATGGATGAAGAATGATCATACAATAATTGGATCAAGGGACAGGGTCTCTCCAAGGGCATGAGGCAGGTGGATGTAGTCACAATAGACAGTGTCCCTTCCTTTTTACATACTAAGTTCACAGGGGATATTATGGCAGTGGGCTACAGGAATGGACCCAAGCCATCTGGTCATCTGTAATTCTTGATGGGAGATTTCTGAACTAGCAAAGGGGAGTCCTTGGATCTTGGTGGCATCAGGATATACCTCTCAGACATTCTCTTCATTGGCTGGATTCAGACCAGGACAAGGAAAGGATTTTTTTTTTTTAAGATTTCTATTTTATTTATTTGACAGATAAGATCACAAGTAGGTGGAGAGGTAGGCAGAGAGAGAGGAGGAAGCAGGCTCCCTGCTGAGCAGAGAGCCCAATGCGGGGTTCAATCCTAGAACCCTGGGATCGTGACCTGAGCCAAAGGCAGAGGCTTTAACCCACTGAGCCACCCAGGCGCCCCAGGACAAGGAGAGGAATTAAAAGCCGGGTCATGTTCCTGGGTGTCTTAGATTGTAGCTGTCCAGAGTTGGTTATTTCCCCCTTCATCACATTTCCTGGTAACTCTGGGTGCTTATGGGTGAGCTGCCTAACTATGCTCATGAAAGGAAGTTAACTCTGGAAACTACCAGAGCCTGCTTTGGGGATGTTCAGTGGTGTTGAGGATCATACATGGATTATATCATAAAGTCTCACACTATTTTTTGTTTCATTTTAACAGAATGAAGTCCCTGAGGTGAAGAAAGAGGAGACGTTGTTGGATCTGGACTTTGACCCTTTCAAGCCTGAGGTGGCCCCTCCAGGTTCTGCTGGAGTGACCCACTCCCCCATGTCGCAGGTATCCAGTGGTGGTTCTTGTGTTGGGGAGTGCCATATCATAAACTTGAATAAACTCTGTAAGGCAGCTGATGCCTGTCCAGGAACCCATTTCAAGTGACTATTTACTTTTCTCTGGAGTTGACAAACATCACCCAATGGGAAGGAAGGGTAGAAAAATGATCTTATGCATAGTTCATTCCAAAGCTCCCCCCACAATTAGCTCTCTCTGTACATAGAGCTGGGATAGCCATGCATTCCAGTTTGCCCAGGAATCCTCCATCTCAGAGTAATTGTCAATAATATAGTCAGCATTATTGTCAGTATTAGTTTGCCGTCAGAGTGTTCAGCTTTGAATGGTACATTTTCTGGCTTCTCTAAATGAAGCTCTTTTGGCTCTGGGCTCAGTCTTACTGTTTTCTTCACTTTCCTTCCTCACATTTTGTAGACTAAAGCATGTTAGAAATAACATTGAAATTATGCCCCAACAGAAATGCTCTCCAGTCTTGGTAGTTTTGAACTCGATGACATTGTACTCCTCCACATTCCAGAAGCTTCCCTCATGTGATCTTGACTATGACCAGAGTTGGCCTTGCTTATCCAGCTTGTCCTTGCTCATCATTTCCTCACCCTCAACATTTCCCTACTTCAGTAGTGATCGCCACAGTGTTCTCCAGCAGAGGGATCTTGGAGATGGGCTTGGTAATGACTTATGGATGATTCCTCAGCAGTAGATATCCTTTACAGTTGCCTATGCTCATGAAAGGAAGTTAACTCAAAATTTGGCTAACCAGAAATTGTTTATATCCATATTTTTGATGTGCTTGGAGGCTCACACTTAAATTTGGGCAAATCCAAAGATGCTAGAATATATTTCAAATTAATTAGTGAAAGTGTATTGAAAAACTAAAGTTGAGAATTGAGACCTCACTCAATTTTTCAGTCTTGAAGTCTTCTGATACCTTACAGTTAAACCATAATAACCTTAGTATAAACCTTGATAAATAAGCTTCTCCTAATCCATGTTTTATTCCAGAATGTGACTGGGTTTTTAAAGGCCTCCCTGTTTTAATATAGGAACAATAAAAATCTGAGATGTTAATAAAGCAAATAATTAGTATGCGGATCAGATACTAGCCTTAAAGATATTTTGCAAAAAATGGGTCTCTTAGATAAATGTTTGGGAAAGTTCTATTAACTCCCTTTTAAAAGGAGAGTCACGATATGCACTGGAATAGTAAAGCTTCCAAGATGTTCTACAATTAAAAGAAAAAACTGTGTAGACTTGTTTAACTTAGAGTTTCCCAAATTTGACCACAGAAATCTGTTTTAATGAAAGTTTATTAACAGTCATTGGAATGTACTCTAAGATATACCTTAGGAAATGCTAACATAATAATTGTCAGCAAGTTTTGAGGTTCTGCCTTGGTGGCCAAGGAAAGCAGAAAATGAATGCACATCTCATTCAGAATACTTCCCTGTCAGAGCTTCTTTGTTGTGCAGAATTCATGGGCCTTCGTCTGCCATGCTCTCCAGCATTCACTGCTCTAGTGGCAGAAGGCAGGTCTCTGCAGTGGATGCTGTTGTGGTCAGTGGATGAGATGCCACAGCATTTTGTCTGCGAGTTTGAATCGAGAGAGAACTCTCTTTTGTATCAACTCATGATTAAATAAATCCACAGATCATAGAACTCTGGGTAGATTTAGAACAAAGATTCTTTCAGAATTAAAAAAAAAAAAATGACCTCAGTTAAACCTTCAAAAGTCTTTGAAGAAAATGAATGCATCATTGCAGTTAGGAAAAGCACTGCCCCTGGTCCCGGTGGCTCTAATTGAGTCAACTCATAGCAGCATCATTCTGTGAGCCTCTCTAATCACATCTCCTTTTCACCAAGGACAGTCATAGGCTGCAATAGCAAAAGAACAGAGCCATTAGATTCTGCTAGCCTTTCTTCTCCTTCGCTCAGAATAATCTCCCTTACCCATCACCTGACCCAGTGTTTTAAGTGAATGTTCTCGCTGCTAGCAGAACACCTCACCTGTGATCTCCACACTGTCCGCAGGAGTTAACACATCCTTTCATGATCCTGAGGACTGATAAACATGCCCTTTCACATTGCTGCCTTACTTTAGAGAAAATACCAGTGCTGTCTGCATAATGCAAGAATATAGAGTAGCTTCTAGGGGCTATGATTCTTAAGGGGCGTGGAAGCAAGAAGATCCAAATCATCTGTATAATCAGGAAGTGCATATTAGTTGCAGGAGTTCACATGCAAATAACTACGGCTTTCCCTGCAGCTGTTCTGATCTCCTTTCTTAGTCATTGACAGGTGGTTGCTAACCCAGAGACCCGCCAGGCTGCACAGAGATGCTGGGTGGCTGGGGCCGGACAGTCTGAGCAGACCCAGACTGGGGGATCGAGGGGTAGGGGGGTGGGCTCACTCAGAACCACAGAGCCCACATTCTGTAGTGCAGAATCCTAATGAGACCTCTGTGACCCCATCTGGAAACTCCCAGATTCTTAGAGTACCAGGCTTTCTAATTTGCCACTCATTTAGTGATTCAAAACTGGTCCACAAACACAGATCTGTTCTAGTCACAAAAACAAAGACAGAAAAGGATGTGGCTTTGGCAGCAATTCTCAATCACAAAGGAAATGAGAAAGAGAGGTCTCCCTCACTTTCCCAAACACACAGCAGAAATCACTTGAACCATCTGGATCCATTCCCCAGGATCAATGAGCTTGATAATTAAAATGCCAGCAGTAAGTCTAATTCATCCATATGTCTTAGGGAGCACCCTGCTAATTTGCATGATTATCTATTAGTTGAGCTGTGTTATCATCTAACTCAACATATTAAAGAACTCTTTTTGTGGGGTTCATTTACCATCAAACTGATCATAATGCAACCTCTTGAATATGGTGGTGGGAGGGGAAGTGGTAGTATTAGCAATGACTCAGATCTGCATGTCCCCAAAGATGTGAGAAACTCTAATATCTGGATACCTTGTACTTCATTTAACTGTGTATGTGTATGGGTGTGTGTGTGTGCACGTGCGGGCATGCACACAAGTGCTAAAGTAAACCCATTCATGTTCCAGATACAGCTTTCAACTTGTAGAGCGAAAGCAGATCAGCTGGTCCTCTGGTGTCCAGTATGGTAGCCACAAGCCACATTTGATTATCCAAATTCAAATTAAATAAAATTATGTAAAATTTAAGATTTGGTTCTGTTATGCTAGCACATTTCAAGGGGCCGTAGCTACATGTGACTAGAGGCTGCCATATTGGACAGCACAGATATGGAGCATCAGCATCACCAAAGTTCTGTTGAACAGTGCTGTGCTCAGTGTTTCAGATGTTTTCCTTCAAGAAATTTGGTCACCTCAGTATTTTTTACATGCGTGGGATTTGTATGCTAACCATATTTTTGTTTATCTCTTTTCAGACATTGCCCTGGGACCTATGGACGGTAAGAGTGCTAGAAGATATTTTGATATATCTGGATTCCCAGACATTTGGAAACCCTGTTATATTTTAATTCACCTGTGGTGGGAAGAAGACCTAGACGTGTTTAATGACAGTGTAGTCCCCTAGAGCAATCATCAGCTCCCTGATGGTTCTAAGCATTGCCAGCACCTGTGAACAATGGTAAGGGAAAGAGTGTCAATGTGACACAGCCCTGGATAAGCAAGAATTTGGTGTTAGGCCCCTTTGTGTGCTTCTTCCTGGGGTTATCGGTGGCTACTGGAGATGTTGTAGCAAAGAGCGGGCACATTTTTTGTTGCTTTTAAATAGAACAGAAGAAAACATGGATGAGAAAATGTAAGGGGCAGGCTAATCTTTGTATTATTATGATAATGAAGCTTCCTCAATAAGAATTTGAGCTTTAGAGCCAGATAGCCCTGGATTTGAGCCCAGACTCAACCTTTTATAACAATATGACTTTAAGCATTTATGGAATTGTCTTTCATCAGTCTCTGTATTTCTCATCTGTAAAATAAGGGTAAGGATGCCTATCATAGAGGGTTGTGTGAGGATGAGGTAGATAGTATCTATAGAGTGCTTAGCCGCACATCCAGTACAGATCTATAAAAGGTAGCTGTTACTAGTAATAGTGTGTATTCAGCTAATCTGATGGCTGAGGATGAGCACTTCCAGAAATTAGAATTTGGGGAAAAGACGCGAACAGAGCTTTGTGGTGGCAGCACACCCATGTGGATTCAGAGGGTGACCACACCCATATGGAGACTCACACCCCTCACAGGCGGGGCATTTGCCCTGTTTTGGAAAAGCTCTGGTCATAGGGTCTTCAGAACTCAACTATTGAGTTTCATGATAACTTCTTTTTTAGTGAAACAGCAACAGGAAAGTTTTCTAGATCTAGCTATTCATGGGCCTAATCTTCTAAAGTGGCATTGCTACTCTTGTTCCTCAAAACACAAAGATGACTGCTCCCTTCCCTTCCATAGGAGCGGGTTTATACTGCACTACTTAGGATCCTTGAAGCATCATGGAAGGCTCTTTAGAGAACACCTAAACAATGTCGATTGAAAACATCTTTTATAGTGAGATGGCTTTGCTTGTGTAATCACAAAAAGGGATACATAGATATTTAAATTTGAGCCACATTTGAATTCTGACTACAACTCTGTGTTAATGGTCTTGATGATCAAGAGGACATTCTAATGTTTTGTTATTCCATTATTTCATATCTTTAGCTGAAGTTATAATATACTTTTTCCTAGCTAGGAATGGTATGGTGAGGATGGAGGTATCATCTAGAAGAATCATGGGTCCTTTCAGAGGACAAACCTGCTAAGAATAGTAGCAGTGACAAAAACGCAAAACTATAGCTCCCTGTACATAAATGCTGTTTCTTGATCCTCTCGGTCTCCCCGTGTTGCTCGTTTGTGTGCAGATAATGCTTCTAGGCTGGGGGCGGGGTGGGGGAGAACATGAAGAGAATCATCCAGAGTGGTTAGTAACAGATCGTCCTCCGTATAAACACTACCTCAGAGGCAGAAGCAAGAATGGGGTGAGTTTGGGGGAAGATTTATTCTGATATTGTGTCAGAGCACATGATGTTGTGTACTTTTGTGCCTGCTAGGGCTTGGTCTTATTCTGGTGTTCTCGGGTTTGCTTATTTATTTGAAACTTTGCATTTCAAAGTCTGCTAAATCAGGAGTCTTGTAATAGCCCTAAAACATTTTTGTTAACTAGAAAATGAGAGAGGGGGCGCCTGGGTGGCTCAGTGGGTTAAAGCCTCTGCCTTCGGCTCGGGTCATGATCTCAGGGTCCTGGGATCGAGCCTCGCATCGGGCTCTCTGCTCAGCGGGGAGCCTGCTTCCCCCTCTCTCTCTGCCTGCCTCTCTGCCTACTTGTGATCTCTGTCAAATAAATAAATAGAATCTTTAAAAAAAAAAAAAAAGAAAAAATGAGAGACGCTTTCTTCATGTTCAACTGTGTGGTCTTAAGCAGTATTGACACAAAACTCATTCCTATCACAAAACAAGTTGTGAAACTTAATCTCAAACCAGTAGAAGCTGCAGCTTTCAGGAGACTATTGACTCTGGACAGCATGAGATTTTAATGTGCCAGAGAATTTGCTTCTTTTGACCCATTATTATTATTATTATTGATTATCTTTTTTTTTTTTTTTTAACTCATGCAGACAAGCACTGATTTGGTACAGCCGGTAGGTAAATATCCAGAACATTCTGGATTTTTAAAAATATGTAATGTGTATTATATACATGAATATTATCTAGAATGAGCTTTTTTTTTTCTCATGGCATTGCTAATCTCAGACTTAACCTTAAGACAGTTAATTTAAATGTTCTCTAGCTTTGTTTAACTGGTGCTACTCTACTGAAGAGCTTTGCGTTTCTCATCAAATCTTACCATGATCTGTTTCATCTTCTGTTTTTTTTTTTTTTTCCTTTGCTATTCTGCATACTCTAAAGACTGACTCTTCAAAAAGTCTTTCCCTGTGTAACCTGATCATGGAGGAAACTCCAGGCAGTGGGTTGGCCGAAGAAATTCAAAGATCTCAGATTGACCTAGGTGAATTTATCTGGGGCCCTGATGGTAGTACAGAGAGTGTCAGCCAGGCAGTTACCCAAGGTGGGTCTCAAGAAGGCTCTTCCTGTCTCTCTGAAGCAGAGCAAGACATGGGATTATCCACTGGAATTGCTTCTTCTGCTGACTGGCACACTGTAGCTGAACAGGGTGAGCATGTCGTGGGGCCAGCCCCTCCGTGTGGAAATGAACACCTGTACCCAAAGCCTGTGCCTGAGGCTGAATTTGCCACGGTGGCTTCTACGGAGATGGAGCAGCCTCATGACTTACCTGCCTCAGAGATGGCAACCATAGAAACTGGTGGCCTGGTCAAAGAAAGTCAAGAAGATGTTAAACAGTCAGAAGAAGAAGAAGAGAAAGAGAAGATAGAAGATTCTATGTGGGCAGGTGTGGAGACATGTGAAAAGGTAGACACTAGAGCTATTGATACCAAGGCACTAGAAGGTACAGAGGAGTTGGAGGAGAAAGCGTATGAAAGTACAGGAGACAGGCTAGTAGATCTTCTTAAGACACTAGGAAAGCAAAACCAGGAGGCCTTAGCAGTTAGTAAAGAGGAAATGAGGAAAGATCTAAGAATTGGTTGTAAGGAAATTGAAAAGGCCAATGAAAAATATTTTGATAAGACAGATGTATTAGAAGAAGACCTAGAAAGAGTAGATACGGCAGCTGAATTTAGGGACAGAAGCCAAGGGCTAGATGAGGGGAATCAAGTAGTAATTCATAATTGTGAAATTATAGAGGGCTCTGGAGCTAATCCCGCCCATCACACAGATATTTTTAATCTCCATTTCCAGACTGATTCTGTATCTAATAGTGAACATGAAAGCCCTGAGGGATGTGGTTCAGCTAGAAAAGACACAAGGAAAAATTTAATAGACTCTTCTAACCAGGATATAATACATCACTCAGGACAAGGCAGTGCAGATGCTGAAGAAATTCAGCATAAGGCTATGTTACATACTCCTGGGGTTGACAGGAATGAAAATCAGGCTGTTGTTTCATCATTACAACATCAAGTGGCAGCTCATTCTAGGACAGAGTTTAATTATTCTCTGGAAAATAATGCAAACAGAAGAGATTGGTGTTTGCCTAAGGCAGAAGACTCATTAATAGAGGGGTCTGAAAGTACGGCAACTGGGAACTGTAGCCATACCATTAACTTGCCAACGATTGTAAAAACAGACTCTTGGGCAACATATCCAGGTCAAATCTGGCAGCCGAGCTTGGATCCAGCAGTGAATAGTATGGATATATTAGAATTCTCTGGTATACCAGATGGCCAAGCGAGTGGATTTGCCAGTTGGCTTGATCCTATTAACCACTGGCCTATCAGAGATACAGAAGGTTTAGATAATTGCTGGGAGCATTTAGATACAGTTGAAGGCAAGGTGGACTTAGCAGCGGATTTATGTGGGGAACAAGCCATTGCTAACTGCTGGGAACAAAGCCGAGAGATAGCTAGACCCTTCATTCTGGGAACCTCCCACAATGCTAGCACCGAGAATTCTGCTAGTCCCCAAGACAGTGACATCAGCAACTCAGATTTATCTGAAGATGAAATTGCTAACCAGAGATATGGATTGTTGTACCAAGAAATAGAGCCTGATAAAGAAGAGGTACTTACCCCACTATGTAGTATAGACTAGCCAAAGACTTTTGTAGGTTCTGTTTTCCTAATGTTTCCCACCTACTTCATTATCCATTCATCACTGTCTTCTCTGAGGTTTGCCTCATCTCCTTGAAATCCATGCAGACCAAACACAAATAGGTTGACAAAAAAAAAAAAAAAAAATACAAAAGCAGGATCTTTGTGTTGGGAATTAATGAGTCTATTTTACCATCCCATTTATTATGTTTATTCTATTTTCATTTTTACTGTTCAAACACTAAAAACAACTAAAAATATGTAAAACAGACTAATTTACTCTTCCTAGAGTGATTCTACAGCAGTAAGAGCACATGATATGTTTCTATCCAGGTCCCCTGAAACTATAGACTCTCATAATAGCTTTCAATCCAAAAGATGTATTAGAGAAATACTGAAGATGCTTCTGGATTCTATCAGTGGCCTAAAAAAGGATCTACTTAACCCCTCGTGGCTTTTCTCTGGAATCATCTTCTCATTATTGTGGAAGTGGGCTTTGGTTAACACCGAGCCACACACCAGTAAATATTACTATTTGTAAAAATAATCTTTCTTTGTCAGCCTATTTAAAATAATACTGCATAGCCTTTTGCATTTCCTAAACACTTTCATGCATAGCAACCTTTTGTATTATTTTAAAACATGTCTTCACTTTCCAACTTGTCTGGTGGACATTTACTGATCCCACAAAAATGATAAAACATAACATACTTTGATTTTCTTTTCTGTTTAGGCTTCTGGTGGTACATTTAATGGATTCACCCAGGTAAGAGATCGGTTCGCTGGCACATTCTATCTGCTGAAAATGATACAGATTGTTAAAATATGGACCTCAGTGTTACTGGAATAGCATGATGTTGAAGCATGTCAGTGCAAAACTTGACCCTATGACTTCCAATTTCAGTAATGGAAGCAGTAATAGTGGCAATGTTGTAGGATTGTTGTGAAGAGTCAATGAGACATGCTTGCAGAGCACTTTGGCCAGTAGTACCTACTAAGTGCTTCCCAACTGTAGTAGCTATTAATATTGTTAGCCCTGTCGTGGAATAAGGCTGATTCCTCTACTAGAATTGAGAAGTTCTCCTGACTTGAGAGAGCCACTAGATTCAGCTGTTGGAAGAAAGGAGGTAGGATTTTTTTGAACCAATGGGATGGGTCCTTAGAAAATAGAAATGGTCTTTAGGATCCTCCTTATTCAGATTCATGTAAGAGCCCTACTACTTTGAACCTTACCTCTTCAGTCATTCTTCAGGCAGGAGCTCTTCGAGGCTCAGAAGCCGTAGATTGACTCTGATCAGGAAGGCAGAATTTCCCTTGGGTGTCTGTGGAAGAGGAGCCGCAAGATGGACTGTCCCATCATTCTGTATGACCCAACAGATAGACGGTTGTAACCCACACAAGTGTAGACCATGAAGCTCTCAGGCTCATGGAGTAAGTTCTGAAAACCTCTTCAAGGGAGACTTCAGACAGGCTTATCTGTGATGAATGTTTTATCTCAAAATTAGAGATGAACAGTTTCTAATTTTGACATTTAGAATTTCTCTATTTAAAAGTTTGACTACTTTCCCCCCATGTTACCTGTAAAATGATAAAGGCCGCCCATACGTGAATCCAAATACAGGTACACACAACCATGGAGGGAGAAGATAATGCATCTCTTCAGTCTGCATAAGACTCAGTTGAAAAGTCAAGTCATAAGAATTGTTACTTATTTCTCATTTTTTAAAAACATGTTTATCCATTATAAAGAGTAACAAAATTATATAAGAGCATTTTATAGAAAAAGTTCAGACTGTCATACACCCCCTCCGCTTCCTGTTCCTTAGAGGTAAATACTTTTACTCCTTTTCCCTATTGTTTGATTTCAGCCACATGTGTGTGCATGACTTGCTTATAATGCTACTTCTTGGTCTCTGAAGCATTATCTATTGACTCCTCTCTCCAGAAGGTGCAGACTTAATGTTCCTTCAGACGCCCCCCATCTCAGTTTGCCCTCCCTCCCCTTCCTGCCCTTCGTCTGCTATAGTCCCACCATAGCCATCCAGCCAATCTGTGGTGATAGTATAATAATATCAATACTATTGGTGCCTCCACCATGAGGTTTACCTTTAGTTTTATGCCAACTTTCTGTTCTCCTTTGAGGAAATAATTGCAGCATCTTTTTTGTTTGCTCATTGGTTCATTTGCTTAGTGTTTTAGGGACTTATCACTAATTTAGTCCCATACTCTGTAATAAGTCTCTCCTCGTTTGGTTGGAAAACATTAAACATTTGGTCAGCTTCATCTTCCTGAAGAATTTTCTTGTTTCAGTTTCGGGAGTGTTCTGTCTGAACTGGGTGTTCTCTGGTGATGCCTGCTGCCATAGCTGTTCCCACAGGCTCTCCTGTTAAATCTATCCTAGGCATTGCCTTCACCATTCCCTTGTGTCAATCTATTCCTTTTCAGACAAAAATCTTATTCATTTGGTTTAATTCTACGTACTAAAACCAATCTTCATCCATAAATTAAAGCACATCCTTTTGTAGCTCCCTAAGAAAAATGCATGAGAGGAATATATCTGTGACCTTGTACCTAGGAAAATGTCTTTATCTAAATACATAATGGTCTGTTAGATTAGATATCATATTAGAGTATAATTTTTCCCTTGGAATTTTGAAGATGTTGCTCCATCCATTTCTACTTCCTAATGTTGCCACTGAGAAACTATTGTTTTGATTCTTTTTAAAAATTAATCTTAGATTTAATAAAATTAAGATCATCACGAAAACTCCATGCTAATTTTTAGAATAATTTTCCAACAGAAGTATTCCACAAATAATAACTTTATATCATGTTTGAATTTTATAGTGGGATCATAGAGTCCTTTTTTTGAATTAGTATTTGAGGATTTCATCAGTTTTACCAAAGGCCTTTTTTAATCTTGAATATAATTATTTAAATAGTATTCTTGGGGTGCCTGGGTGGCACAGTCAGTTAAACATCTGAGTCTTGGTTCCAGCTCAGGTCATGATCTCTGGGTCATGAGATCCAGCCCCTCATCAGGCTGCATGCTCCGTGCTGAGTCTACTTAGAGTTTCTCTCTCTTTCTCCCTCTGCCACTCCCTCCCCCACCTCTGCACTTACACTTTCTTTCTCTCTCAAATAAATAAATAAAACTTAAATAAATATAAATAAAATAAATAGTATTCTCATTCTGAGTATCTGCTATGTCACTATCCTTGTTGGTTCTTTTTTCATTTGTTAGCTGGTCTGTAATTGGGCATAACCATTAATTGTCAATGGTTTTGTGTAATACTGTACTGGTACTCCAACATCACTTCGGTCTACTACTAGAAGTTCTGTATCTTATATCAAAATTTTAATTTCAGTTTGCAGGCAATTTGTGTAGAGAATGAAGTATTAAAAATTACTGGGAAATGATAGATATTAGTCTTTTTTTAGGTTTTTATTTTAGTTCCAATATAGTAAACATACAGTCTTATGTTAATTTCAGGGGAATGGATAAGGAAGAGATGGTATATATACAATAGAATATTACTCAGCCATAAAAAGCAATGAAATCTTGCCATTTGCTACAGTGTGGATAGAGCTCCACAGTATAATGTTGAGTGAAATAAGTCAGTCAGAGAAAGACAAATAACATAAGATTTCACTCATATGTGGAATTTAAGAAATAAAACAAATGAGCAAAAGAATGAAAAAAGAGAAAGAGAGACAAACCAAGAAACAGACTCTTTAATTGTAGAGAACAAACTGATAGTTACCAGAGGGGAGATGGGGTAGGGGGGATGGGGCAAATAGGTGATGGGGATTGAGGAGTGCACTTGTGATGAGCACCGGGTGATACATGGAAGTGCTGAATCACTATATTGTTTTGATTCTTGAAATTTTAAAGAAAACTCTTCTTTATCTCTCTTTCTGTCTCTGCCCTCAGCTATACTACTTTCTCTTTGTCTCTGGAAGTTTGTAGAATCTCTTTTTTACCTTGTGCTTCTGAAATTTTATAGTGATTTACTGTTGTCTGAGTCTATTTCATGTATTGCACTGAGGCTCTTTTAATCAAAATCTATGTCGTCTAGTGGGGGAATTTTTTTTAATCTCACTGGGGGTTTCTCTTCTGTTTTCTAAGTCTTCTAGTTGTTTTCTTTGCTTTTTCCTTTTCTTGGTCATCTTTCTCTGCTTTCCAGCTCTTTCAACAGATATTTCACTACTTTTTTTTTTTTTAATTTCCAAGAGCTCTTTTTGTTGACTGAATATTTGTTTTTTAACCGCATCCTCTTATTATGTCATGAATACAACACTTCCATTATATCTCTGGAAGTATCAATAATCATGACCATTTTGAAGGTCTTTTTCTACCTAGAAAGTCTTTGTTTCTTCCACTTCTTCTTCTTTTTTTTTTAAACTATTCAGCTTTTCCTTTTATTATTTGAGACTCTTCCTAAATGTCTGGTGATCTTGGTCTACTCATATTTAAGAGTGGGACAAGAAAAAAGCTGACAAGGAACTTTTACAGGTAGATAGAACTCATTGACTGTAGTTATTGTTCTGGAATTTTCTGGTTCATTTTTCCTGTTAAGAAGCCCTTGATATGAAATTCTGTTGGCATTTTTCTTGGGCTGGTTAAACTTCTAGCTCTTCTGGTCTCCTGTCTGGTGGATATAATGGGAGGTGGATGGTAAAGAAGTTGGGGGTTAGAGGGAAGGTGACCCGGGCTCTCAGTTTGTTTTGTAAATGCTCCCTTAAGTCCGCTACTTTCCTAATACGTCTCTGTTCCCCAGTCCAGAGGCCCTCTGTTTCAGCCTCTGTGGAAATAATGTCAAGTCTTGTGCTGCAATGAAGAGATATTGCTTGGTTTTCGGATACATGAAAAGATCTTAAGGTCCAGTTGCTTTTTAATAGACTTCCAGCCAATTCCCTGTCTTTAGAAGCACACAGCTTCCATTTCCCTTGGTCCCTGTGTTCTAATTCTTGATCCTTTGGGAGATCTGAGTAACACACTGGGTTGTGTTTTTGGCATTTCCTACATCATCTTAGGATACAGAATTTTGGCAGGGTCCACTAAATTACTCTTTTGTCAGCTTTTCAGTTTCAAAATGTTGTTGCTCTTATCTTTCTTCTCATTCTTTTTATGCTCATGGATTTATGCCTTTTTAAATTTACTTTATGAAATTCCCTTTATTGTTTACTTTGGATTCTAGAGGTAACAGAGGTAATTGCCTCAATACAACATCTTTAACTCATAGTCACCGTCTCATTTTTTCTATTGGGGAGCCCTGATATAAAATTCTTTGGGTACTTTTATTTTTTTTCTTCAACTGGTCAGATTAACCAGGAAAGACTCTTCTGGTCTTCTCTCTGGTGAGTATAAGTCTGGCTACCAGCATAATGAGAGATGAATATTGTCCTTTAGATCACTGTTCCCTTAGATTTATTCCAGCTTGATTTTTTTTTTAGGTCAATGAATACATGGTGTAACATTTTTTCAGTTACGACTCATTATTAACCCGTAGAAGTCACACCCAGGTGATAGAGTAAGATTGAATTTCTAACATTTAAAAAGTGTGAATTTGTAGCTTAGAGCCACTAAATTCTAATTTAGTGTAGATGTCTAGAAGAGAAGCTACAGAACAAAAACGACCCTGAGGTCACCACCCCTTTTTTCAAATGACTCTTACTGTACTATTGTGTGGTAACTCGCTAGCTCACAGTTATGTTTAAAACATTTACTGTTAAAATTACTTTGGCATTATCTGCATTTATGATTGAAAATAAAAGGAGACTTTTTAAAGCTTTATAATGTATTTATTGATACAATTGATGGAAGCTAATTGAAATGATATCTTTCTTGTTTTTTTTTAAAGCAAATTAAGCTGGAATCTTCATAATTTTTCATTTTCTGTTTACTTCCCAATTTTTAGCCCCAGGACACTTCATTATTCACAATGCAGACAGACCAGAGCATGATCTGTAACTTGGTAAGTTGACATTGGTGTGTATTTTGAGGGCATTGTTAGTTAGTACTGCACATACTGGGATTGATCATTCTAGATTATCTAGAGCTTGAACATCCAGAATGTGGTTTCTGCAGCCCTTTCTTTTTAGGAAAGAGGAAGGAAAGCTTCTGAGAAATCTCACTGTGACTTTCATTTTGGTTCCCTCTATTTATAGAGGCACTTCCACCTGAGTGTAACTTACTCCACAGGATTGGAAATGAAATTGCCTCAAGAATTCATGCTTCAGGATAGATCCTTGCTTCTTGAGCCTGAAGCTACCTCATTTCTCATCTCCTCCCTCCAGTGTTTTAGTTGTAGAAAGAAGTCACATGTACTAGAGAAGTGATTCCCCTGTTGCCGCCAAAGGACACGAGGACAAAGCTTAGCTAGGGCATGAGTAGGAGCAGACAGAATTACTCTCGGTATCAGAGGAGATTCCAACAAGATTGTTGTTGCAGTTATCATGGGAAACCTTTTCTGCAGCAGCTTGTTGGGGAAGTTGAAGGAAGAGGCCTTGAGCGATGTTACTTGTGAGCTTGGTGGCCGTAGGCTACGCAGGACAGGGTGTTCATGAATGTTATTTGTAGCTCACTGGCTTTCCCGTGGGAATGCGATATAATTATCCCAGCTCCTGGCTTCCACATTAGAAGCTTAGAATCAGATTTAAGTAGAATAAATTTTTCTTTTTAGATGATTTCACTTCTAAGTAAGGAATTCAATTCTGGGAAGTTTGTCTTAAAGCTTACTTTGATAATTTCTCAAACGCCAGTATGTCTGTAATACCTTGTCTATCGATTGTCATACTTTTTGCCTTTTGGGTAACCAGGTGAGAGGTGGAGTCTATGTGACCTGCAAGTAAAGATTTAAATGTTTAAAGTGCAAATTATGTTGGGGTTGATAATGGAGCCAGAGAGACTTACATGTCATGTTCCTCGCTGATTTTCAGCCTGGGTGTGGAGTAGGGGTTATACCAACACTGGAGGATGAGATTTTTAATTATCAGTTGTGAAGGGATCAAGAGAAAGATGGAGAAATATTGGTATTTAAAGAAGGCAGTGGATCATATTTAAACTCCCACCTATTACTCTGATGCAAAAATCCAGGCATAGTATCCAGTGGTTTTTGAGTTTCTTAAAACATCTTCCTATTCCCCTCAGCTTGTTGTGGGAGCTTCTGTTATCTGCTCTTCTCTCCTGTGGATATGTGTTCTTTGAAGCAGTTATTTGCACCTTCTTTCCATTGGGGAACTTAGCTTTGTCATGCCCAGCATTGCAGATGCTGCTAACATTGGCTAAGCCATGTGAGGAACTAGGAAATCATAGTGAAACCATGTCTCCCACGGAGTTGCAATGGCCTGCTTTCCATCTTATGACAGAGGATACTGAAAAATGTGCAGGAGGCTATGCTGCTTATTTTGTTCTAAAGGAAGAATTCCATTTCTGTGACTCAGAGTTAAGCCATTGTGACATCCCACTGCCACCAATAAATTTAGAGTATATTTCTCCTTTGAATGTGTGACAGTCGCCACCCCAGCAAACAATAGGAAATGATCACGAGTGCTCCTAAATAGGGATGGCATGCTATCAACCCATTTGCAAGGTCTGTTCAGGGAGGAAACTTGTAGAAAAAAATATGGTAGAAGTAGAGCATAATTCTGATAGGAATAATTTAGATTTTTCCATGAGATGTAGTTCACAATTTACCTTTGCTTTTCTTCTATCTTGAGAAATATTTACAATTTTACACTATCTTAGAAGGAATCAAAGGGTGACTTCCATTTCTAAGTTGGAGTAGTTGATTTTATGTACAATCATGCTGTCGTGTTTATCCTTACTCATCACTGAGATATATTTGTCCCCCTAATATTAAAGTTGTAAAACTGCATAGGCATATGGTACTATATCACGTGATATGATAGTATAGGGGAAATGTTGTGACTTGTGAGGACATAACCAATCCTACATTCTCTTCAAACTGTGCTTCTGTTACATTGCCTGATTTCAGCAAGCGAATGCAATTCAGCTCCTATGCAAAATCACTTACTTATTCTTGCCTTATATGAAACTTCAAGATTTCTCTGGACTTCCAAGAAACCCAGGCTTTGATACAAATTTTTTTTTTCATTTTAAGTTATCTCTGTATTTTTTTATGTACAACGATATATGTATTTGACTCCTACTTTGAAACTTCCCTTGGCTCCTTATCTGGCTTTAAACTTTCTCCTTAGATACTCAGCCCACAGGGGACAGCCCTCTGTATGTGGATTTCTTGGTGCTTTATCAAATTGCCCTTCCTATCCTTGTTGTGTAGGTCATTTGATACCATCCTCGCATAGCAAATCACCTTGATTTCCAAATTGCAAGGTCATACCCTAAGAGCTTATGATATCTTTTTGCTGCTCTGTAACCATATTCCATTACAAAAATAATTCTTTCTGAACAATAAAAGTGAAATCTTTTCCCATAAAAACTCCTTAAAGTATATTAGAGTGAATTTTATCTCATTCTTTCTTAAAAATTGTGTCAGGTTACCCTGTAAAGGTTATAAAAGCCTGTAAAAGTATCAAATCTCTACACACTTATCTACCAAAGTGTCCTTTCCTTTTTATTATGCCCTTTAAAGGGAAGGGCGGTGTGGAATCAAGGCCTGAGTCGCAGTGGAGGGTTTGGTGGGGGGCACAAGAGAAACATTTTGTGTATTTATCCAACACTAAGCTAGTCATCACTCACTTACTATAATCTCAGTCGAACCACCCCACTGCTTCTGTATGGAACTTGCCATGCTCACCAACCTCCGTGGGCAGGTATGAGAGGGGGAGAGCTAGAGGAGGCCCTTCATTGCTTCGGGTGAGAAAGAGTCTGACAGAAGTGAACCAGTTTCTCCAATCCCAGTATTTGTTAGAGAATTCTTCCTTCTCGAGAAAAACACTTTAACTTTCTTACAGTTTGAATGTCCTGATGGGAAAGAACCTTAGTGTGCCTTCTAGTGGTCATCCATTTGGTGAAGTAATGCTGCTAAATAAACACGCTTACGTTAGTCAAAATTGAAAAAGAGGAAACATTGTCAGTAACTGTGGTGACTGCATTCGATCTGGTGGTTTTAATGGCCCGTTGTGACTTAATAGTGCTAATTTTAAAACTAACAAAGTCCACAGCTTAAGAGAGTCCAGAGGTTTGATTCAGCATATATTTGGAGGATGTCTATGAGTTAAGGTCACGGTGGGATGGAAAGACGTCACTGTTATCCACAGAGTTAGAAGTGTCTAATTGGTACCAGCGAGGATATCGTCCTTTAGTTCTTTACGTAATTAGCTTATTATAGGAAAAGAAATGGATTGTTAAGAATTTGTTGGGAGCAGGAGAGAAACGGAACAAGAAACTGAACAGGAAATTTATTTGATTGTGGTGGCTACTTGCCAAGTAGCTGGGTCTGCCTCCCAGCCAGAGCAGTGACAACAATGGCTTCGTAATGACCTACTCATGCAGATAAATGTGTTTTGATCTGAATATTGGGATAAGCCCTCAATTTTGGGTGCAGTGCATGTCAGCAGAGCTTGGAGGTCCCAGAACCACATGCCTCTGAGCTCTTCATACTTTCTTTCTACTGGCAAAGTTGGGGAGCTCCTGGGATTGCCTCCCTCTATCAGATAGCAGAGAGTAACACTTCAGGATCCCTTGTAGATGTCCTCAAGTTGCAAGTAAGTAAAATGAGTAACCAAAATGGTAAGTCTTTGTCAGACTTGAAGGGAAACAATAGCACTTGGTGATGCTGCAGGGAAGCTTAGTAAGAGTCCATTTCTAGACTTTTCAGTGAAGCGCTCATGACCAGGTGTGGGGCTTTTTTCCAACACAGGTTTAATGAAGCTAGTTGCCTATAGGATGACAAAGTCTTAATTGCCCAGTATTTTGTGATGTTACCTGTTCACATGTTGAATCTTTTTCCTCTAACGTTCAAAACAATTAAAGGCTGAATCTGAACAGGCTCCGCCCACAGAGCCGAAAGCAGAGGAGGCCCCTGTCGTTGCTGCACCTGCTGTTGGGCTGGACTCTGGACTGGACACCCAGGCTGAGGAGCCAGTGGAGGGGGCCGTGGTGAGCACCGCCCCCCTCCCACCCTCCACCTGCCTCCCCTGCCATAGCCCTGCGCCTCTCATGATCTCATTTCTCCCTCCTCATCCATGCTTCACTTGTGCTAAATCACCTCGTCTGCCATGGCTCCCCAGGTTCAAATAGGCTTTGTGCCTTTGACAGTGAAACTTCGTTCTCTTTTATGTTTTTAAGAGGAAGATATCCAGAGGTCTGATCTTAAGAACTAGAGAGAAATGTCACATAGCCACGGCTTGGTTCTCAAAAAAGGATGCTTCCATTCTTTTCTGAGATGCTCCCCTTCATGGTATGTAGGTTGTAGAACTCACAAATAACCAACCTCGTTACTGTTTTGCTCTACCTCTGATGGCTAGAGATGCACCTCCAGCGAGGGACCAAACTGCAGGTGATAAACAGAAGAATCATAAATTTGTGGGTTGTGTCTCCATATTTATTTCTCATTAATATTAGTTTGGTAGGTTGGTTAAGCCCTGACAAGGGATTGAAATCCCATACTAAAATCCTTGAATCTATAAAGATTCTTGTGTTGTACAACCATTTCCTCAAAATCATGTCTGGTGTTGGCTCTTACAATAAGAGGGACCTTGAGGATGTAGAGGGTGGGGGCCCTTTGTCTGCTTGGAAACCTGCTCTTACCCCATTCCATACAGCCATATGCCTACTGCATCACAAACTGGGATGAGCTCTGTGTGGAATATGCATGTTGAATTGGATAGTGTAACATTCATGAAAGTGTAGGATAATACTAAGGAAACTTTAATTCAAAATACTCATGGAAAGGGGCACCTGGGTGGCTCAGTCAGTTGGGTATGTGACTCTTGATCTCAGCTCATGTCTTGATCTCAGTTCAAGCTCCACACTGGTCTCCATGCTGGGCATGGAACCTACTTAAAAAAAAAACAAAAACAAAAACAAAAAACAGCTCATGAAGAATGAAAAATAGTCTGTTGATGAAATACAGTTAAAGTGTCTCCCAAGAATCTCAATCAGGTTACCATTTCCTACAGCCCTTTATAGAATCTGTACAAAGACAAGAAACAGTCTCCCTCTCCCCCAAAATAACTTTGACTAAATTAGGTAACAAGAGAAATTGAAGTTATATTTCTTACTATTATTTGTTGTTATTTTACCAGGAAGAGGGTAGGTTATCTGTCAAATCTAGAGTTTATTAATAGAGTAGAAAAATAAATAATAGAGCAAGATAGTGATGGGAAATACAGATTAAGAATAACTCAAAAAAAATCATATTTTCCATTTAGAGATACAGAGCTGGACCAAGTCCTGTAGGGAAAATAAGAAGTGTGTTCTGCTAGGTTAAGTCCCTCTTGGAAGTGCTGTTTGCATGGAATGTGGATTGGGGAATGCTGAGGCTCTAGGTTCCAGCATCTGCTTTTTCTCCCAGACTCACTAGTGATCTCCATACATCTATGCAGAGGGGCCCTTTCATGTGGGGACAGATTGTGATGTGTTCTCCCCCTTAGCTTTAAGAATATTTAAATAACAAAGGAAGGGAAAGATAGATTTGATTTTGTTTTACTGCTGTTAAAATTTAAGAAAGAGATGTGATTTTTCAAAAAATACGGATGATATAAAGGAGTTAGAAAGATATTGTTGAGTTTCAGATGTTGATTTAGAAATGGCTTCATTTCCAAAAAGTTCTTACCAGTTTCTATTTTGTATAGTAGCACAGACTTCATCCTCACCAGTGTAGTTTTTTTTGTTTGTTTGTTTTTAAGATTTTGTTTATTTGACGCAGAGAGAGAAATCACAAGTAGGCAGAGAGGCAGGCGGGGGGCCAGGGAGGGTGGGAAGCAGGCTCCCCGCTGAGCAGAGAGCCCGATGCAGGACCCGATCCCAGGACCCTGAGATCATGACCTGAGTCGAAGGCAGAGGCTTTAACGTACTGAGCCACCCAGGCGCCCCCCCCCCCCTCACCAGTGTTTTTAAACCACATTGGTTCCATGGCCCAGACTACTCAGTGTAAGGCTTCATGCCAAAATACCCATGGTTTTGAGCAAAGCTCTTTGATGTTGTGCAGTAGCTAGGAAGTGTGAAATAGACAAGCTCACGTGTTACACATGGGCTGGAATATTGATCTCCTATGATCACCTCTCTGAGGGCCTTGGCCTCGTATCTTGCACACCTATCCTTATTTTAACAGACTTATATAAGTAGGTTTTGTTTTTTCAGACCCCAAATTTACTGGTTTTCCAGTGAACAATATAAATAGCTACTGGAGCACCTGGGTGACTCAGTGGGTTAAAGCCTCTGCTTTTGGCTCAGGTCATGATCCCAGGGTCCTGGGATCGAGCCCTGCATCCGGCTCTCTGCTCCACGGAGAGCCTGCTTCCTCCTGTCTCTGCCTGCCTCTCTGCCTACTTGTAATCTCTGTCTGCCAAATAAATAAATAAAATCTTTAAATAGTTACCAATCATTATGTAGCTACTATACCATACCTACTATAAAGATTTATAATCTTTTTAACCAAGGGTGAACTTAAACATATATTTTTTTAAATGTGTGATTATGGGGCACCTGGGTAGCTCAGTGGGTTAAGCCTCTGCCTTCAGCTCAGGTCATGATCTCAGGGTCCTAGGATCGAGCCCTGCATCGGGCTCTCTGCTCAGCAAGAAGCCTGCTTCCCCCTCTCTCTCTCTCTGCCTGCCTCTCTGCCTACTTGTGATCTCTGTCTGTCAAATAAATAAATAAATAATTTTTTAAAAAATGTATGGTTACAGAGGCACCTGGGTGGCTCAGTTAGTTAAGTGTCTGCCTTGGGTTCAGGTAATGATCCCCAGGGTCCTGGGATAGAGCCCTGCATCAGGCTCCCTGCTCAGTATGGAGTCTGCTTCTCCCTTTCCCTTTGCCTGCCACTCCCCTTGCTTATGCACACTCTCTCTCTCTCTTTCTGCTAAATAAATAAATCTTTAAAACAAAAACAAAACAAAGTGTACAGTACAGCCATCAAGCATCACTAAAACCAGCTTCCCTAGTGTTGGGTAAGGAGATATTTGATAGCATTTTTCATTCTGAAAATACTTGTCTCCTAAAGCTGACAAGTGAACTTTAGAGAATCAAACAATTGGATTCCCTATGAAATGTAAGGCAATTTGGAAAGTCTTGTGAAGGATTCAGGTATCTGCTGACACCCAGAGGCTATGCAAGAACAGCAGGTACAAGCCACCTGTGAGCCACCCTCTCTGAGGAGAAGCTTGAGTAGTTCACTTCTCCATCCTCATACAATCAGAAAAATAATAGTACAAGATACAAGAGGGCAGCTTACCTCAGTTTGCCTAATGCTCATCCAAGGTCGCTACTGCCTATGTGTTTTACTTAAAGTTTTTTTCAAATTTTTTAAAATATATTTTTATTCATTTGAGAGAGAGAGAGAAAGAAATCATGAGTGGGGTGAGGGACAGGGGGAGAGGGAGAAGCAGACTCCCCGCTGAGCAGAGATCCCGACGTGGTGCTCCATCCCAGGATCATAATATCATGACCTGAGTCGAAGTCAAGACCCTTAAGAGACTGAGCCACCTGAGTGCCCCAATCTGTGTGTTTTAAATTTGCATACTTGGATCGAGTCTTTTCTCCCCCATGCTCATGTTCTCTCTTGTACTTAAGAAAATACCATCCTGTAGAATGTATTTTTTTTAAGATTTTGTTTATTTATTGACAGAGATCACAAGTAGGCAGAGAGGCAGGCAGAGGGAGAGGGGGAAGCAGGCTCCCTGCCGAGCAGAGAGCCCAATGTAGGGCTCGATCCCAGGACCCTGGGATCATGACCTGAGTTGAAGGCAGAGGCTTAACCCACTGAGCCACCCAGGTGCCCCATATAGAATGTATTTTTGTTCTCCAGTGTAGATTTATAGCTTCTTTCTTCTGGTCGTAATAATCTAAGATAATATTAAGGTTATTTTTTCTAAAGAAAGGTCTCCTCCTTTGCTAGATGTGTGATATTTTGTTGTAAAGACGCAAAAAATCCACATTGTGTTCTGAGCATTAATTAATAGTTTGGCTATGGCTGTCATCAGTTAGGATTGGGTTGAAGTGACCTTTTGAGGTCATCCTTTGTGCTGCCAAAATGTCACCACAGTTATTATTTCAGGTCTTGACAATCCATTTTATATGTGGTGAAGTTTGTGGTGGTTTTGTTAAAAAAAGAAAAAAAGAAGAGGCAAATGTAATTTCAAAAACAGGGAATTTTAACAAAGAAACCTGGGGCTTTCAAGCAAAATAACTATTACATTTTTGTTGTTTTAGTTTTTCCCTACAGTACTAAATTGCACTTGCATATCTATAGGATGTATGAAGGAAGAAACGAGCACATGCCTTCTATTCAAGTGGACAGAAATCTTCCTGGCAACATGAAGTTCATCTATGAACTGTGGTTTGGCATATATACATATATATCCAGTGGTTTAAATTGGTCTTGACAAATCAACTGAAGTCTGGTGACGTTTATAAAAAAAAAAAATGCAGCGAAAACAAAAGTAGTCCCCAAAATAATAGGCTAGTGTTTCATCTTCCAGGATTCTCCATCAATTCTAAAAACATCTTTATCTTGATCTTTTTCCCATTTATGTTTTAGAAATGATACTAACCCTAAAATAAATTTTAAAGAGCCAAAACTTGTTTCTTGTTCAGATGTTGCCATGTTGTATAAGTAATGGCAATCATCTTTAGGAAAATAAATGATTAGTATTTGTCTCAGATACGTATCAGAGAATTAGGTTAAGAATCAGATGAAGATTTTTATGCATATTGATTCCATTTTCTTGTAGAGAGTCATATTCTAATTTTTTGTAAATTTCTGTCAGCTCCTGTATTTTGCTCTAATTACGTGAACTGGACCAATAACCTTTTTTTTTTTATTTTTTTGGCCTATTGTTTTTAAAGAAATACACTGCAATTCATTTTAGGGTTAGCTTCATTTCTAGAACATAAATGGGAAAAAGATCAAGATAAAGATGTTTTTAGAATTGATGGAGATTCCTGGAAGATGAAACACTGGCATATTATTTTGGGGACTATTTTGTTTCTGCTGCATTTTTTTTTTTTAAACGTCACCAGACTTCAGTTGACTTGTCAAGACCAATCTAAACCACTGGGTATATACATATATATGCCAAACCACAGTTCATAGATGAACTGCATGTTGCCAGGAAGATTTCTGTCTGCTTGAATAGAAGGCATGTGTTCGTTTCTTTCTTCATGGAGTTGACAAGTATGATTTGAGACCTCTCTAGATGTCAGGATTTGTTCTGATCTGGGGGAGACAGTGGTGCAGGCAGTAGACATAGCTCCTGCCATCCTTGTTCACACAGACTGGTGGTGGGAGAGACAAAGACTGCAAGGAGTTGGAGTTTCCTTGGGGATGGTCACGTGCTTGGGACTGAGCTTTTGAGTTTTCTCCTCGTGTGGAGGAAACATGAGAGCTGGGGCTCCCACTGCCTCCAGGTCTGAGTTCCCAGTAGGCAGAGGAAGACACAAGATCGCAGGAAGCCAGAGGAGCTTGATTTCTTGTCTGCCTTTTGTGATCATAGAATTGTGTCCAAACTCAAAGTGCTCACTTTGAAGCGTGCTGTAAATTAAATTAAATATACATACACCCTGGGGATGGATGCACCCTTTACCTTCCTCAGGAAAAACAAATCCCCTTCTTGAACAGGTCTGCATGAGGGTTATGCACTATTATTTTCTGTTCTAAGTGCTACGGTTGGAGGTGAATATCAGGTTTCATGTTGTTCTTCCATTGTTGAGGAGCTTTTTGTAGATGATGGGTGCCTATAGCATTTTTTTAAGTCGAAAGACTTAGAATAATCTTGGTGTGTGCTTTTTTTTTTTTTTTTGAAATTGAGGTGAAATTCACATAACATAAAATTAATCCTTTTAATGTGAACAGTTTGGCTTTAGTCCATTCATCGTGTTGTACAAATGTTAACTTCTGTCTGGTTCCAGAACATTGTTATCACCACAAACCCTCTGCCCATTAAGCAGTTAGTCCATCCCTTCCACCAGCCTCTGGTCACTGCTCATGTGCTTTCTGGCTCTGTGGATGTATCTGCTCCTGGGTAGATCGTCTGAATAGAATCATACAATGAGTGATGTTTTGTGTGTCGTGGTGTAAACTTTTTGTCACATAGGAAGTCTTGTGTTTTGGCTTGACCTTTTTAACGGGCTTTGGTTGTAATTAACGGGAATAAAAAAAACATTCCCCTGTTCTCCCTTCTTAGTATATGTTGGCTTGGTTCACAAGCCCATGCAGAAAACTTTCCTGGCCATCAGCACAATTGGGAAGCCTGTGTAAGACCAGACCCATTGAAATGTGAAAAAGACAACCCTGTTTAGACAATACTGCCCACCTTCCCTTCCCCTGCAAACATCAGTTCCTGTCCCTCCCCATATATCAGACTTAGGTGTGACAGAGCCTTAGAGACGTCTTCTACCAGCTCAGCCCTCTCACTCCATGTGTGACAGCCTTGAGATGTATCTAGTCCCAGATACTGTGGAGCTGAACATCCAGACCAGCATGTGTTCCCGTTCCGCAACTGCTTCTTGCCCTTTCTCGCCTGCTGGAACCCAAGCCTGGGTCCGCTCTGAGGAAGGCAGCCTGAGCAGTGGCAACAAATGCTTCACAGATCATTCAAAGATGACATGGCCAGGGGAAAGTCAGCTGTTCATTGTGCCATGAAGACATTTTCCTTAGTGAGGCTGTCCTTTGTAACTGGTTGCTTTGGACACTAGATCTGGCTCATGGCACCATCTCTGAGAGTGCACAACACACCGCATTCACCTTTGCTTCGAAAGAGAATCTATCTTTCCTAGCCACTTCTCTCGTAGCCTTTGCAAACAAACCTCTAATTAAACCTTGCATGTCCTCCCATGTATCGTTATTGGATATTTGGCCATGACCTGAAAGGCCAGAGTCACCAAAAATTCATTAACTTGAAGATCTGAAGTTTTGCAGAAAAGTGTGGCGCTAATTCAGACAGGTGTTGCCATGGCAACAGTGCTGTCTGCAGCCGAGCTGCGCTGGGACCTGGCTTTTGAAGGTTGATGATGGCACCGCAGGCAATACTCAGGGAGTAGATTTTAAAAAAGATGATTGAGGTGAAGGTCAAGGGGAAGAAAACCACTAGCTTCCTTTATTAGGAAGGGATACCCATGGATATATCAAATGAAGTTTGTAATACCAGGTGCCACCTTGAACAGGAGCACGATTGGAGGCCCAATGTTCTATGGAAGGGCTCACCTCTGTCATCCTGCTGAAGGAAAATGAGGACCTGAGCTGTTCTAAGTAGAGTTAGTGTGATGAGGACTACTGGCCACCAGCCCACGGCTCAGTACATCAGTCTTTGGGGCTGTAATGATGCTCCCTGCCTCTTAGGCTTGTCTTTAAAATGCACCAGGGGAACAATCCTGTATTTCCATAGAAATGCTTGGATCTTCAGACTGGTCAAGGGCTCAGGTTGGATCCAGATTAAAGGATGGGCAGGAAAACGCAAGGGTGATATGACCAGAATTTCCTCTGTGATATTTATCTCCCTTTGTGGCTTCCCAGAGGGGTTCTGGGGTCACTCCAGCTCTCACGCCAATGAGTGCAAGAATCAGAACTAAAACTCGGATCCCCGGTTGTCTCTGTAGTGGTACTCCATTCTGTCCTGTTTCCTTGGGTTAGATGAGCCCTGTGGTCCTTCCAGCTTTGGGATCCTACCCATCTCTAACCTGTGAACACAATTATGAATGTCCAAGTGCCGACTTTCTAACTCTGCAGTGCAGTGGATAAAGCCAGGAGATGGTTGATCTTCTAACTTTCCCAATCCATACATACCTTTCTAAACAATGAATCTGTGGGCTGAAGGAAAATAGAAATGTTAAGGGAAATTGTCTCCGACCAACCACTTTTCATTACCTTTCTATCACATAATTGGATCTTAATTAAGAGGGATTTTATGACATGTTTGCTTAGTACCCAATAGTGCACATAAATGAGTATTTTGTTTATAAACTGCAAATCTCATTTTAAAGAGCAGCATTCCAAGACTATAAGTGAATGTATTCTGGTTTATGAAATTTCACTCACATTCCTTATCAAGCAGCCTTTGCTTGGGGTTGTCTGGAGGAAGCTGTGGGTCCATGGAGATGCTCCACATCTCAGAATTTGTACGGAACTCTGATTTGAGAGGAGGGTTGTCTTCTTGGATGCAGGTTGGTATGATAAAACACAGAATTTTGAGTTAGACTGGATCAGCCCTGGCTTACTGACAGCCTGAGTTACTTGATCTCTAAGTGTTAGGTGACTTGTGTAGAAAATGGGAATGATGTTTAGTAAGGATGTTGGGCACATAATTTTCAGTAAATGGGACACACCCGAGATAACGCCTAGGGAGCCCTAGAGTCACAGAAAAGGTTAGGTTCCCCCCCCACCGCCCCCGCCACGCCGGGCTGCAGAATGTACATACATTGAAACTGTCCAGCAGAAGCCTGCCTCTGCATCAGAATGATGACTCCATGCCTGGGGTCAGTTGGTAAACCTGGAGTTCAGTGAGGTTTCAGCCAAGTGCCTCTTCCAAGGACAAGTATCCAGAAGATGGTCACTCTGACTCCAGTATAAAACATCCTTTAACCAAATTAACACTCTGCAGTCTATTTCTGCCTCAACAATCTCTTTGACGGAAAGGGATGTGGTCATGGTATTCATGTCCTCCCAAACACCTGTTAGCAAAATTTCTATAATGGATGCAGTACAACAATGGCCTGTGTATCCTGCAAAGTAGGGAGACATAACAGGATGACAGAGAAGAGCCAAGCCCTCCAGGAGACGGCACCGTGAGGGGAGGTCAAAGGGGACCCAGATTCCAGAGAAGCTGTAGTGATTTGCTGGCTGCATGAGAGTTGGTGACCTTTGGGCTTTGTGTAATTTATGGATTCATTTTATTTACTCGGTGTTTGTTTCCTTGGCAATGTGAGCCTGAGCAATGCCTGAGAAGCCGCTTACCCGTAACTGGTCTGGGTGAGGACAACCCTGGTATAATATTCCATATGCATCTACTGGCTAGGTTATTTTAACTGGAAAGTGGCAGTCCTCTGATTAAAAAATAATGGAGACCGTGGGTTTAAAGATAATAGGAGAAGTTGAAGAAAGCAGTGTGGTGTGATAAAAAGGGAGTCACTCACCTTCCCAAAGACATGCTTGTCCAACTGTGGTTTGTGTGATGCACATGCAAATGGCCAGTGGGGTGTCTGTGCCTCAGGGGCTTTGTGGATACAGTAAACGTGCCCGAGGGCAGGGAGAACTTTTTTATGTCTCTTTGCATTAGATGCGCCCCCCCCCCCATAAACATATTGCCCAGTGAACCGTACAGTTGAACAGAGGATAAGATAATGGTGTTTCCTTTAACATTCGGAGGGACTTGATAATTGAACCACATTAAACATCAAAGGCTTGAAATACTTTCAGTGGTTTCATTCCTCTGGTCTCCCT
Source organism: Martes martes (assembly GCF_963455335.1). NCBI lineage: Eukaryota > Metazoa > Chordata > Mammalia > Carnivora > Mustelidae > Martes > Martes martes. The sequence goes on from NC_137899.1 coordinate 14,374,992, forward strand.
GGATTATACTTAAACAAACAAACAAAACAAATAGCAGTCATGAATCACTGTGGTTTTTCCTAGAAGGTGTAACATCTCCAGTAGCAAGCGGGGTCTAGAAAAATGTTTTCCATTTCTCAGTCTACAAAGAGCTAACAAACTGGACTCCATAAAAATGGTAACAAAAAGAGGAATAACAGGGGCACTTGGGTGGCTCAGTGGGTTGGGCCTCTGCCTTAGGCTTAGGTCATGATCTGATGATAACATACATTAGAAATACTTCGGTAAGAGTGGAAAATGTGCAAAAGATTCCAGGCTTACGCTTTATAAGGAGGGTGACCTCTGATTTTCAGAGCTATTCTGGAGGCAGAAAGATAGGGAATATAGATAGCAGACAGGCCTTCTCTGTTTCTGTAACATTCTTAAGGTCTGTAAAATCAAAGTGTTGTATTTGGCTAGAGAAATAGGACTTCATTATGAATGGACTCAGAGAAGAAGGGAGGGAGGTTAATTTCTTCCCTTTTCCAAGTAGGTCATTCAGAATGCTTGGTTTTTCCGTAGTCAAAGTGCCAGTTTCCTTGGCTCCTTGCCTTTACTAGCATTGTTAATTTCAATCTTTTGGTGATTTGGCCGTTATCCTTCTATCCCTTTTTTGTGTGTATGAGAGAGGTCAGGTAAGTTGCTGCCAAGTGGAAGCTGGGGTATTTGCTCTTTTTGAGCTCACCAAGCATCAGAGTGCAAACAGGCAGGGCCCTTGGCCTCCCCCTGCTGGTGGCCAGCATCACAGCAGTCGCAGTGTCCGGTCTAAATCACATCCAGCCAATGACGGCTGTTTAAATTACTTAGCAAAGCAAGGTGATGACATATCGCAATAGTAAAATCAGATACAATCAAATTGATAGCTATTTAGAGTACCAGAGATAAATCATTAACATTCTATATGTATAGAGAGATTTAAATTATTTTTGGCAACACCATTAATACTTAACAGAAATATATTCTCTTCTGGACATATATAAATTCAGTTGAGAGTGAAATCCAATCACTAATAGTATGTGCTTGGTACATATATGTATGGAAGGATTTATGCATAATCAGTTGGGGGAGTAGCCTATTAAACAACATAGTGGTGCTTTCTTACCTGTAACTATGGGTATATGTGCTGTGCTGTGTGTGTGTGTGTTGGTGTGTACTGTTCTGTTTGCCCATACCATGTGCATGATATATAGTCTCTCTGGTTTTCAGCCATTGAAACCAGGGAAATGTTCACTCCATAGGTGCAATTTTCCAAGCAGATGGAAAGCATAAATAACTCAGAATTATGATGGCACCACTTTCTACATTTGAGCCTGAAAGTCCACTCTATGCACATTATGTATAGTTTGATGTGCAAGAATTTTGCTAAGTAGTTCTTGGGATCCTGGAGCAAGCCTGTTGATTTCTTCAACAATAAAGCTATGAACAATTATTCATCTTCTTGGAATGAAGAGGATGATCTTCTTCATTATCTTCTGGTTCTTACTCTCTTTTTTTATTTTTTTTAAACTTTATTTTCTTTTTTCAGTGTTCCAAGATTCGTTGTTTATGCATCACACCCAGTGCCCCATCCAATACATGCCCTCCTTAATACACACCACCAGGCTTGCCCAACTCCCCACCCCCCTCCCCTCCAAAACCCTCAGTTTGTTTCTCTGAGTCACATCCATACAAAAACCCATGTTTATTTAAAATAAGAGATGCAATTATCTTCAATTTTTAACTTTCTATTAGAGGGATTGTCAGTCATTCATGAAAATATGAATCCCCACTTCAATAGGTGTTAGCATTTAAACTTGCTTTAAATGAATGTATTACAACTCATATAATTGATTACTTTTCTGAACCCAGTACCTTAAAGACAGGATGAAAAAAAAAAAAAGAAATGTTATATCATGGGCATGACTACATTTTGGATCATTGTACACTTTGCATGAGCCAAACTTCTATGAGAAACAAGTACATTTCAAAGAATATGAATAATCCTTGGCCATATAACAAAGAGTACAGCTGTGAGCAGTATTTTTCATCCCTAAAGTAAAATATTATGTTGTAGAAAATGTATTCTGTGGCAGGTCATTTTTCTTTAATTTGTTACCTATAAATTTGAGTCAGAAGAAAGGTTTTTTAAAGGTGTGTTGCTTTGAGAGTAGGTATGTGGCTCACATTCTCCATCTCCCTCTTCTGATGCCCATTCTGCAGGCACTGCCCACCCCTGCTCTCTGTCTGACAGTCAGTATCCGCAATACTGGAACCTTCCTAACCCAACAGAACAACTGGGGAGAACTTATTCAATAGAGAAGAGGAAGGGCTAATGCTAATCACATCAGATAGCAAGATCAATTTTTGAAATACGTATCCTGGGTATATTATATAAGCTCAACCGATTACTCTTTTTCCTCAGCCTTTTCTGATTTGTGCTTCTCAAATCAGGCCTGCCACACTGATGTTAGAGACTTAGATGTGTGTTGGCAACCAATCTGCCTAAAGCTAACACTTCTGATCGCACTTTCTTTAATTATTGGAAGTTTTAAACACTACTTACAGCTCTTCTTTGGACTGTGTGCAACCTTAGAAAATTCTCATTTTTTTATTTCACTCCTATTTTTTATTTCACTCCTATTTTTTATTTCACTCCTATTAAACTCCCAAAATTTGAATCAGTTTTTATTATAATGTACATTTCATAACAAAAATGACATGCCTTTCCTTTTCAAGAAGTCTAATTGAGAAAATTCCCCAATATATTTCTTTTCATGAATGTGATTTAGCTTTGGGGACCTTCCCCATGAAGATTTTAGAGTGTAGACTGAAGTGCGGTTTTTCTAAACTCTGATTTTGCACGATGAGGGTGCCTTTCTTACGTAGCTTTCTTCCATGACCCAGGTTTTGGGGAAAGACGCCTTCCATTTTGTGACTCCAATGTCTTCAAGGTCTTTGTGACCGTCAGCTTTCAGGCAACAAAACGAGAAAGAGCTGGTAAAAGCCAAGTCTCTCAAACGACATAGGTCACTTCCGCTTCCACTCAAATTCCATTTGCTGAACGTAACTGCAAGGAGAGCAGAGGGATGTCGTGTCATTGGGGGCCCAGAATGAAGGGTAGGGTTTTTTGGTTTGTTTTCGTTTTTTCATTTTATTTTCGAGTGAAGTAGAGCGGACACACAATGTTCCATTAGTTTCAGGTGTACAGCACAGTGATTGCACAGGTCTGTATGTTACGCTCCACTCAACTCAAGGGAGCCACCATCTGGCAACAGACAGCTCTCTTACAGTACCGTTGGCTAGGTTCCCTATGCTGTGCCCTGCATTCCTGGGGAAGAGCAGTCGATCCTGGTAGATGGAGGGCAGACTCCGCCCTGCCAGAATCCTGAGCTTCTGTACCTTCCACAGAGCTTCCATATCTGATGAGCCTCCCCAGAAGGGCCCGAGGTGAAAGGGCTGGGGCTGGCTCTTCTCGAGGCTCCATACAGATACAGACACAGCCTGTCTGGTATCCGGGCTGCAGGTCATACCTGGAATGGACGCCAGTGTGACAGCTGGAACCGTGGTGGTGGCTGCCGAGGAGGCCCCAGTGGAGGAAACAGAGATGGAGAAGGCAGCTCTTCCTGCTGGGGAAGGAGCAGGTGTAGAGGAGACCAGGACTGATGCTGACACTGTGGAGGCCATAGATAGTGACAGATCTCAACCAGAAGAACCAGAAGCAGCAGCCCCTCAGGTGAGTGAACCGGGAAAAGGGAGGCTCCAGGAGGAGGTGCCCTGGTTGGAATGCTGTGTGATGGAGAGTGCTGGTAACAGCTCTGGGAGCAGAACAGGTTTGTGGCCATTGTGTGGTAACCTGTTTCACCAAATATAATTTTATATTTATATATATATATATATATATATAAATATGTATTTATGTATGTTATGTATATTTTTATATTCATATTTTTATTTAATATATTTAATATTTTAATTTTTATTATATTCTGTATATAATAAAAATATAAATATAAATAAAATAAACTTAAGATATATAAAATTACACAAGGTATATACGTATAATTTTATGTATCTTAAGTTTATTTCATTTATATTATTTATATTTTTATTATTATTTAAGTATTTGTATATAAGATTGTCAGCGAGAGTCTGAGCCTGGCTTTCTCTCAGTGTCAGCGTTGCAAGGTTCACACAGGCCCTGAGTGATGGAGAAAAAGAAGAAAGCACAGATGATGTGAGCGTGAGATGGAGGGAGCAGGAAGAGAAGGTGGCCGGATGGTGGGATATTATGTGGATTATGCAAGAAAATAACCATACAGTGCTTAGCCCAGTGCCTAGCACATGGGGAGAACCCAATATTAGTAGTTACATCCTATTGTTAGTAGTAGTATTTAGGAATTGTTGTTATCACTATAGCTCCTCACATCCACCATTAAGGAGGCTCCTGAAATTTCAGCAAATTCATATTCAAGAGGCCAACAGGTCATTACATACATACATGAAGTTGCTGGACTAGGCCCAGTGCCTCACTTCTTCAGAGAACTGTTTGTTCAAAAAAATTTGTTCACAAATCCATATAGTCCATGATGTGGGGGGCACACAGCTCTTCTAAACCACACCCTTGGTCTAGATTCCAGAAGGTAACAATGAAAACTAGGCTCTCAGTGTGATACTCTCCTTTGTCCTGATTTTACTCATAAGAAATTTCCCCCAAATCTCTCCAGGGTTACTCAAAAAATGATCCCTTTCATCCCACTAGAAAAACAGCGGGTAGTATTGGTATTTGGGAAATAACTCAAAAATATGTGCCATTTCTTCCTGAGATTTTTCTTATCACAATGCCAGAACTGTTTTTGTATTATATTGTTAGACTTGTTGGAAAAGTGTATTATTTTCTCCATATTGAAGAATGGAAGTGCTTAAGCCCACTGATATCCGAGGGAATAGAGAACCTGATCTGATAGGCAATAAACCTCTCCAGACTTCCATTATGCTAGTGAAATTCTTTTCCTCGCTCATCTTTGTTACCAAATAGAAAGGAGATCTTGATCCTTTATTCTGCCCCCCCCCCCCACAGTGTAGAGTCCCCAGAGGAGTGATTGCTGGGAATTGTCATCCCTCCAGCTCTAACTGCAGCTTGAGCTCTAAAGACAATAAGCAAAACAGATGTGGATTTTAAACACTAGCCAGATCTGTACAAACAATATGGTTGGAGGCTAGTCAAGAGTCCCATGGACTCTGGAAGAAAAGCAGTCATAGGAGGTCAAATGTCAGCTTCAAGCATTGTTAGGATTCAGTGGGACAAGAGTGGACCATGGCAAAACTGAGGCCATTCTTCGGACCCTACTGGATTCCCCTTCAGGGTGGGCCCCTCCCTCCTCTCTCCCTGTAGTCCCCGATCTTTTTCCCAATTTCCACAGAAACCCCACTTTTCACAAAGAGCATGACTGCTCAAGGATCCAGAAATTAATCCCATTAAAGGTTTCTGTCTCAGGAGAGAGAGAAAGTTGACGATGTCAGGAGGAACGTCCTGCAAGGCTTGAGGCCCAAAGGTTTCGGCCAGGTTTGGGGAACCGTGGGTATTTTATGGAAGGGAGGATGTGGAGAACGTGGGAGCCAAGGAGGGTACGTCAGGGATAGAAGCAGAGCACAGTGCACCCGAGGACGCAGAAGTCTTTGTTCCCAGCCCCTGCTCAGCACCGCCACGTTTTTCTTCCTCCAGGAGAAGGTCATCCCTTCAGTCGTCATAGAGCCCGCCTCCAACAATGAGGGAGAGGGAGACCACGAAGTCCCCGCAGGCGCAGAGTCCGTGGAAACACCCAGTGCCCTGGCTCTTTCCGGCCCCGCCAGTGAGCCCCCAGAGCTGGCAGCAGAGCCCAGAGCCGCTGAGGACTCCCAGCCTCTGCCCTCCGCTCCAGCGGCAAGTGAGGCGTCTCAAGATGTGCCTCCCGGCTTCCTCTACAAGGTCTTGTCATTTTGTCGTTTTAATTGGGTGGCCATTCATCCTTCCTCTTCTTTGAGGCCCCTTGGCTGGAACCTTTGGTTTTCGAATGTTTACATTTGCATTTTTTGCAATAGGTATTCCTTCTCTGTACTGCTTTCCCCACATCACAGTGTAAAATGGCAGGATTTCTGGGCTGGACAAGCAAAAACACAGTATTGACTTTCCATCTCTTTCAGCAATCCATAGTTAAAGAATGTTCGCTACAGGACAAATGGTATGCCTCTTGGTAGGGAGTGGGTGAATTCTCTGCACCCGCTCCACCCCCCACGTGCCCTCCCTTGCTCCTCTCCCAGCCCTGTGAGTCCCTCCAGCTCTAGGCTCAGACCAGCGCTTTGAAATCCTCCGTGTATGCATCCACTGGGGGCTGAATTATACACCAGCCGGCCCCGGCGCACACCGGCTTTTCTCCTTATCTGCAGTGTGGCCTGAGGAACATCACTTCTCTCTCTGCGCTCCAGTTTCTCAGTAGGAAAGTGAATTGGGGAATAAGCTGGTCATTTCCAGCTCTGACATTTTATGATTCTATATAAAAAATACACATTTTAATAGCCAATCACATGATCTCTGGGGGTAGGGCTGAGGGGAGGGACATGGGAGAAATAAACGGTTCATAACTCAAGTGGGGTGAGTATGTGGGTCATTATGGTACTCTTTCTGCTTTTGTTTCTCAAAATTTTTTATGATTAAATTTTAAGGAAGTCTTTCAAAAAGGGGGGAAAATGGTAGGGGAGAGGACAGGGACTTTTTAAGAGTATACACTTGCAATGAGTGGTAGATAAGCCCTAGAGATCTAATGCACAACATGGTGAATATAGACAATAATATTGTATCATAATCATCAAATTTGATCAGAGACTAGACCTTAATTATTCTAGCCACTAGAAAGAAATGATAAATACATACTGTATAGAGGTGCTCAGTATTGCTACAATGGCATCCTCTTACAGTACACAAATGTATCAAATTAGCATGCTGTACACCTTAAATTTGCACAATACTGTATGTCAAATATATTTCTATTTTAAATTTTAGTTTATTTATAAGATAAATATAAATAAATAAATAAAAATGAAATTTATGTATTTATTAACAAAATTATTAATTAATTGGTTGATTGATTGAATTTCTACACCCAACTTGGGGCTCAGACTCACAACCCTAAATCAGGAGTTGCATGCCCTTCCAACTGAGCCAGCCAGGCACCCCAAATACATTTCAATTTAAAAAAAAGAAGAAGAAAGAAAAGAAACAGTCGGGTATGGTTTAAAGGTTAAGATAGGAAATTTTTAAAGAAATTGATCACAGCGTTTTATTAAGTAGTAGTTCCCATATAATGTGGAAAGTGATGACTTTTCCCATTATTTTTAAAAATGTTATATGTACTATTTTATTTATTTTTATTTTATTTTATTTGTGGGGGGAGTCAGGAGAGTGGCAGAGAGAGTGGGAGAGAGGATCTTAAGCAGACTTCATGCTCAGAATGGAGCCCAACCTGGGACTTGATCTCATGACCCTGAGATCATGACCTGAGAGCTGAAACCAAGAGTCTGACGCCTAACCAACTGTGCTACCAGGTGCCCCCGATTTTTCCAATTATTAAGTACTTGACAGAAGTGAGGTTAGAGGAACTTTCTGCTAGACACTTTTAGTTCAAGTTCAAAAATGAACAATAATAAAACATCAATGATAATAAAATGTAAATATCTAACAAATATGACAAAATTTAACACGTGACGTTTCAACTCTTGGAGAAGGCATTGCATTACTAAACATACATCCAAATGTTACATTTCCTTTTGCTTTTAAAATAGTAAATTCTTTTAAAATCTTTTGCAGGTGGAAACACTGCATGATTTTGAAGCAGCTAATTCTGATGAACTTACCTTACAAAGGGGTGACGTGGTGTTGGTGGTCCCCTCAGACTCAGAAGCTGACCAGGTAAAGAGAGATTGAAAGGTTCTACAGGCCATGTTGTTGTTTTCCCCCGAGGGTCACTGGGACACAGTGAATAACTGAAGACATTTCTATTTTCTGAGATGTTGCATGGAAGTTCTGAAAAGGGCTTAAGGTTTATGAGCACATGACATGGCTAACTGTAGCTCTTTAGAACACCTCTTTTAGGATATTGTTATGTATTTTTCATGAAGATTTTATTTAAGAGGGGCAGGAAAAGATGGCAGAGAAGTAGGAGACCCTGTTTCAGCCGGTCCCCTAAAGCGAGCTAAATATCTACCAGACACTCTGAATAGCCATGAAATCAGCTTGGGATGTAGGATTATACACTGCTGGATCTCTACGGGGGCAGAAGACATCAGTGGTGAGGGAAAGCAGAGTGGGAACGCTTGGACTGATATCGAAGGATAAACAGAAGGGGGAGGGAGCCACCAGAAGCAACCCATTGGAAAGTAATACCCCAATACGAAAGTGCTCTGTGGTTGGGGACCAGCATTAACTTGGGAGTCTGGTTAAAAGCACTCAAAAAGAGCAAAAGATCTTAAGGGGCAACTGGTGGACAGGCGGTCACGGTCACGGACCTAAGCCCACGTACCCAGGTCAGCCACTGCTGGTGACCACCCATGCCAGAGAGAGTCCGGTGGAGCCTCCAGTCTTTTGGCTTATGGCTTTTGGCTGCTTGCACCACCGCTTGGCTGGGCGCATTCCTGCCCATACCTGAGAGAGCCTGGTGTGGGTGCCAGCTGGCGGTGTCTGGGACCAAAGCCTTCTGCGACCACCCAAGGGTCTGGACATTCCCTGTCCGTGCCTGAAAGAACCCAGCATGATCTCTGGTTGGAATCCTTCTGCAGCAGCCTTCGCGAACTGCATGACCACTGGTCTAAGTGTACCTGGCAGTGGGCCTGGACTCTAGACAGCAGTCCCAGCAAAGGCAGCTACCCGCAGTGGGCTCCCCAGACCAATATAGCTTGCGGTATTAGTGGCTCAGGGGTGCAGAGACAAGCCAGGGCTTTGGGTGACCACTGGGATGGTGGCGGCTGGGGGTGTGCACTCCCTGTGGGAGGTTGTGCTGTTTAGTAGAGTTTGCATAGGGGGAATCTGTGTGTTCTGGACCACCCAGAGGGGTACAGACTGAGGCTTCTCTCTGAGGCGGAGGTCTGGGTGCAGACATATTCTTTCTTTGCTCTGACCCCCTGAAAGACCCCAAAAACCTTCAGAGAACCAAAGCCTGAAAAACCGGTTTCCACAGGGCCCAGCCCCTTGATAACCTGCAGGGCGACTCAACCCAAGCAAGACTGACAGGAGAACAACGCAGCAGGCCCCTCCCCCAGAAAGCATGCCAAAAGAACTGGAGGAAAACCACCATAGGATCCCCATAAAACTGTAAAATCCAAACATCAGGGGAAAACAATATATTAAGCTCCTGATATTGCCCTAAAACCTGTATATTTCATAGATAAATTTTTTTTAATTCGTTCTCATGATTCTTGTTCTTTTAATTTTTTTAACCCACTTACTATTACAACTGGAGGTTTAATACAACATAATCCATAATAACTTTTTAACTTGAACTTTTTTCATACATAAACCTATGGTTTTTTTTCTTTTTCTTTTCTCTTTTTTTGTTAATATACATGTACATAAGCTTCAAGGTAGTCCTTTTTCCCTGTTCAATACTACCCCTATATATAAATCAGTTTTAATTTCCCTGTATCTCTGGAAAGTTGAGTCCTTTAACAACGATATCAAGATATACCCATGAAGAACTGACATAACCTTCCTTGCCCACATTGAGGATTTCTAACCATCCTCCCGTCTTATTCTTCTGTATTTGTTTTTATTCTGGTATTATATAAATCTTATTCTTGGGGTTCATTTTGACTGGGTTCTTCTTTTTTTCTTGTCACTTTTGTTGGTCTTTTTGTTTGTTTGTTTTTGTTTATATACCTTATAAATCTTACTTCGGGGCTCATTTTGGCTGGGCCTCTTTTTTTCCCTCTTTCTCTCTTTTTTCTTTTTTCTTTCTTTTTGGTGGTAACTTCTGATTGCTCTGGAATTTTCCAGGGTGCACACTGTCTGGATCATGGTTGATGTATTCAGCTAACATCCCCTCAACCAGCTTTCATCAAAATGACTAGGAGGAGGAACACCCAACAGAGGAAAAATTCAGAGACTGTGCCCTCTCCCACAGAACTATTGGATATGGACATAAACAGTATGTCAGGGAATTCAGGGTAACAGTTATCCAGGCAGTGGCTAGGTTGGAGAAAACCATTAGTGACAACATAGAATCTCTAAGGGCAGAAGTGAGAGCTGACCTGGCAGAAGTTAAAAATACTATCAGTGAGATCCAATGTAATGTAAATACTCTAACAGCTAGGGTAACCAAGTAGAAGATAGAATTAGTGATCTAGAAGACAAACTGATAGAAAAGAAGGATCAGGAGGAGGCCTGGAACAAACAGCTTAGAAGCCATGAAAACAGAATTAGGGAAATAAATGATGCCATGAAACGTTCTAACATCAGAATTATTGGGATCCCTGAGGGGTGGAGAAAGAAGACTAGAAGATATAGTTGAACAAATTCTGGATGGAAATTTTCCCAATCTGGGGAATGGAATAAGCGTTCATATCCTAGAGGCAGAAAGGACAGTCACCAAGATCAACAAATCTAGAAAGACCTCCAGACACTTGATTGTTAAATTTATGAATCACAATTTTAGACAAGAGATTCTAAGGGCAACTAGGGGGAATAGATTCCTTACATACAGAGGATGGTCCATCAGAATAACATCAGACCTGTCCATAGAAACCTAGCAAGCCAGAAAGGGCTGGCAGGGCACTAAATGAGAAGAACATGCAGCCAAGAATACTTTATCCAGCAGGGTTGACATTCAAAATGGATGGAGAGATAAAGAGCTTCCAAGACCGGCAAGGTTTAAAAGAGTATATGACCACCAAACCGGCACTACAAGAAATATTAAGGCGGGGGTGGGGGGGGGAATGTCTATAAAAGAAGAAAGAACCCAAGAGTGACATAGAACAGAAATTTACAGAGACAATCTGTACAAACAAGGACTTCACAGGCAACATGATGTCAGTAAAAATGTATCATTCAAAAATCACTCTCAATGTGAATGGCCTAAATGCTCCTATAAAATGGCACAAGGTTGCAGATTGGATAAAATGGCAGGACCTGTCCATACACTGTCTACAAGAGACACATTTGGAACTTAGAGATACACCCAGACTGAATGTGAAGGGATGGAGAAGCATCTTTCATGCCAACGGGCCTCTAAAGAAAGCTGGGGTAGCAATTCTTATACCAGATAAATTATAGTGTAAGCTGAAGACTATAGTCAGAGGTACAGAAGGCCACTACATCATCCTTAAAGGGTCTAGCCACCAAGAAGATGTAACAGTTGTAAATATATATGCCCCCAACATGGGAGCAACTATGTAAGCCAACTGTTAATCAAAATAAAAAGCCATATTGATATGAATACAGTAATTGTAGGGGATCTTAACACATCACTCTCAGTAATAGATCATCCAAACAGAAAATCAATAAAGAAACAAGAGCTTTGAATGACTTTGGGCCAGATGGACCTCATAGATATATACAGAACATTCCACCCTAAAACAACAGAATACTCATTCTTCTTCAGCACACATGGAAATTTCTCCAGAATAGACCACATACTGGGTCACAAATCAGGGCTCAACCGATACCAAAAGATTGAGATTATTCCCTGCATATTCTCAGACCACAATGCATTGAAACTGGAACTCAACCACAAGAAAAAGTTTGGAAAGAACTCAAACACTTGGAAGCCAAATACACCCTGCTTAAGAATGTTTGGATCAACCGGGAAATCAAAGAAGAAATTAAACAATTCATGGAAACCAATGAGAATGAAGACACATTGGTCCAAAACCTATGGGATATGGCAAAGGTGGTCCTAAGAAGGAAATACATAGCTATCCAAGCCTCACTCAAAAAAATCTGAAAAATGTAGAATACACCATCTCTCTTTACATCTTAAAAAACTGGAAAATCAACAACAAATTAAGCCAACCCCATGCACAACAAGGGAAATAATCAAGATTAGAGCAGACATCAACGAGATAGAAACTAGAGATACAGTAGAACACATCAATGAAACTAGAAGCTTGTTCTTCAACAGAGTCAATAAGATCGATACATCACTGGCCAAACATATATATAAAAGAAAAGGGAGAGGACCTGAACTAATAATGATATGAATGAAAGGGGAGAGATCACGATTAACACCAAGGAAATAGAAACAACTATCAGAAATTATTATCAATAATTATAAGTTATATGCCAATAAGTTAAGCAACCTAGAAGAAATGGAAGTATCCCTGGAAACCTATAAACTTCCAAGACTGAAAAAAGAAGAAATTGACAACCTGAATAGACCAGTGTCTAGTAATGAGATGGAAGCAGTGATCAAAACCTTTCCAAAAACAGGAGCCTGATGGATTCCCTGAGGAATTCTACCAAAAATTCAAAGAAGAAATAATACCTATTCTCCTGAAGATATTTCCAGAAATAGAGACAGACAGAAAACTTCCAGGCTCTTTCTGTTAAGCCAGCATTACCCTGACCCCCAAACCAGGCAAAGACCCCATCAAAAAGGAAAATTTTAGATCAATATCCCTGATGAATATGGACGCCAAGATTCTCAACAAGGTCCTAGCTAATCAGATCCAACAGTATATTAAAAAAATTATCCATCCTGACCAGGTAGGATTTATCCCTGAGATGCAAGGATGGTTCAGCATTCGCAAATCAATCAATGTGATAGAACAAATCAATAAGAGAAGAGAAAAGAGCCACATGGTCCTCTCAGTTGATGCAGAAAAAGCATTTGACAAAAAACAGCATCCATTCCTGATTAAAATGCTTCAAAGTATAAGGATAGAGGGAACATTACTCAACTTTATAAAATCTATGAAAAACCCACAGCGAATATCATTCTCAATGGGGAAAAGCTGACAGACTTCCCTTTGAGATCAGGAACACAATAAGGATGCCCATTCTCACCACTCTTGTTCAACATAGTACTAGAACTCCTAGCAAAGGCAATCAGACAACAAAAAGAAATAAAATGTATTCAAATTGGCAAAAAAGAAGTCAAGCTCTCTGTCTTCGCAGATGACATGATACTTTATATGGAAGACCCAAAAGACTCAACCCCTGAACTACTAGAACTCATATAGCAATTCAGTAATGTGGCAGGATACAAAATCAATGCACAGAAATCAGTTGCTTCCTTATACACTAACAATGAAAATATAGAAAGGGAAAGTAGAGAATCAATTCCATTTTACTATAGCACCAAGAACCATAAGATACCTGGGAATAAACGTAACCAAAGTGATAAAGGATCTGTACTTGAGAAACTACAGAACACTCATGAAAGAAATTGGAGAAGACAGAAAAATATGGAAAAGCATTCCATGCTCATGGATCAGAAGAATAAACATCATTAAAATGTTTATACTGCCTAGAGCAATCTACACTTTAAATGTCATCCCAATCAAAATCCCACCGGCATTTTTCAAAGCGCTGGAACAAACAATCCAAAAATTTGTATGGAACCAGAAAAGACCCCGAATTGCAAAGGAAATGTTGAAATAGAAAAACAAAAGTGGGGGCATCACGTTGCCTGATTTCAAGATTTACTACAAAGCTGTGATCACCAAGACAGCATGGTACTGGCACAAAAACAGACACATAGACCAGTGGAAGAGACTAGAGAGCCCAGATATGAATCCCCAACACTATGGTCAAATAATCTTCGACAAAGCAGGAAAAAATATCCAGTGGAAAAAAGACATTCTCTTCAATAAATGGTGCTGGGAAAATTGGTCAGCTATGTATACAAGAACGAAACTGGACCATTCTCTTACACCATATAGAAAGGTAAACTCGAAATGGATAAAAGACCTCAACGTGAGGCAGGGATTGATCAAAATCAAAGAGGAGAACATAGGCAGTACCTCTTTGACATTGGCCACAGCAACTTCTTTCAAGACAGGTCTCGAAAGGCAAAGGAAACAAAAGTGAAAAAGAACTTTTGGGACTTCATCAAGATCAAACGCTTCTGCACAGCAAAGGAAATAGTCAACAAGACAAAGAGGCAACCCACAGAATGGGAGAAGATAACTGCAAATGACACTACAAAGGGCTGATATCCAAGATCTATAAAGAACTCAAACTCAACACTCAAAAAGCAGATAATCACGTCAAAAAATGGGCAGAAGACATGAACAGACACTTCTCCAAAGAAGACATACAAATGACTAACAGACACATGAAAAAATGTTCATTGTCATTAGCCATCAGGGAGATTCAAATCAAAACCACATTGAGATACCACCTTACAACAGTTAGAATGGCCAAAAATAACAAGACAAGAAACAACGCCTGTTGGAGAGGATGGGGGGAGAGGGGAACCCTCTTACGCTGTTGGTGGTAATGCAAGTTGGTACGGTCACTTTGGAAAACAGTGTGGAGATTCCTTAAGAAATTAAAAATAGAGCTACCTTATGACCCTGAAATTGCACTACTAGTTATTTAGCTCAAAGATACCCAACTTTTGTATCAACATGGATGGGACTAGAGGAGATTATGCTGAGTGATATAATTCAAGCAGAGAGTCAATTATCATATGATTTCACTTACTTGGGGAGCATAAGGAATAACACAGAGAACATTAGGAGAAGGAAAGGAGAAGTGAGTTGGAGGAAATTGGAGGGGGAGATGAACCATGAGACACTTTCCTTTCCCTTGCCTTTGGAGACCTGTCTTGAAAGAAGTTGCTGTGGCCAGTGTCAAAGAGGTACTGCCTATGTTCTCCTCTCTGATTTTGATTGATTCCTGCCTCACGTTGAGGTCTTTTATCCATTTCGAGTTTACCTTTCTGTATGGTGTAAGAGAATGGTCGAGTTTCATTCTTGTATACATAGCTATCCAATTTTCCCAACACCATTTATTGAAGAGAATGTCTTTTTTCCACTGGATATTTTTTCCTGCTTTGTCGAAGATTATTTGACCATAGAGTTCTGTGTTCGTATCTGGGCTCTCTAGTCTGTTCCACTGGTCTGTGTCTGTCTGTGTATTTTTGTAGGAGGAAGAATCCTGAATTGACTTTATTTCTTTCACCTCTTTAAAAATGTTGTCCCGGGGCACCTGGTTAGTTAAGCGGCTGCCTTCAGCTCAGGTCATGATCCCAGGGTCCTGGGATTGAGTCCCACATCAGGCTCCCTGCTCCGTGGAGAGCCTGCTTCTCCTTCTCCCTCTGCCTGCCACTCTGCCTACTTGTGCTCTCTATCTTTCTATCAGATAAATAAATATAATCTTTTAAAAAATTTAAAAAAATAAAGATGTCACATTGTTTTCTGTTTTCTGCTGTTTCTGACTAGAGTTCAGCTGCCATTTGTTCACCATTGTTTCTGGTAAATGTGCCTTTCTCCTGGACCACTTTTAAGAATTTCTCTGTATCTTTGGTTTTCATCGGTTCAATATAATATGCTTAAGTCTTGTATTTTTTGTAGTTTTCATGCTTGGGGTTCACCGAACTGCTTAGATTTGTAACCTGATGTTTTTCATTATATTTTGAAGACTTTCAGCTAATTTTTCTTACATTTTTTGGTGCCTCATTCTCTTTTTCCTCTTTTGTGATTCCCTAATTATTCATCTGTTGGACTTCTCGATGCCTAAGACTGTCCTTTTTGTGCACTATTTCATTCTGGTACTCTGGTTGGATCATTTTTATTGGTTTGTCTTCAAGTACAGGGACCTTTTCTTCTGCTAAGTTAAAATTGGTTGTGAAGCTTATCCAGTGAGATTTTCATTTCAGATGCTATACATACAGAGTTTTATAATGTTCATGTAGTTTTTTGTTTGTTTAGTTGACATTTCTTTCCCAAAATTTCCTATCTATTCTTTCATTATTGCCACTTCGAGTGTTAGGTACTTGTAAATATTTGTAATAGCTGCATTACTTTCCTACTACTAACTCCAAAAAACTAGCCCATCTCAGCACACATTTGTATCAATTGCCTTTTATCTATGGGGTATATGTTCCTCTTTTTTCTCATATTCAGTAATTTTTTTATTGATATTGGACACATTGCAGAGTCTGGATTCTATTTTTTGTCTCTGAAGCTAGTTTCTTTCCCCCCTAGCAGACATGGAAGTTACTAGATAGTTAGCTTGAATTCATGGAAGCTTTGTTTTATGCTTTGTTAGGGTGATTCTGTTTCAATTTTGCCTTTACTTTTAGGGTGACTTCTTACTCCTGAGACACCTTTTACTTCCAAAGATGGCCCTTCTGAGATTTCAGTAGAAATCCTGAAGGTTTGACCAAGCCTCCTAACTTGGTGGGATTCAAACTTCAAACTCTGCCTCCCCTCCATTGGCAGGGCTTCAATTTCCTCTCAGCTGCCTTCCTCCTGTTGCTTCTCCCAGACTCCTTGGGGGCCACCCTGTATATTCACAAATTTTGGGGGCAGCTCAGGATTTTAGGGAAGTTTCTCTGCATAGTTGGTAACCTTCCTCTACAGATCTCTTCTTTTAAAATATCCCCCATAAAAATATAGCTGCTTGTGTGTCTGGGTGACACAGCCTCTTAAGTTTCCAACTCTTGATTTCAGCTCAGGCCATGCTCTCATGATTATGAGCTTGAGCCCCATGTGGGGCTCTGTGCTGGGTGTGGAGCCTGCATTTAATATTCTCTCCTTCCCTCCCTCTGCCCCTCCCCTTGCTCATGCCCTCACTCTCTCTCTCTAAAATAAGTAAAAAAAATTGTTAAAAAATACAGCTGCTCTGGAAGCCCTCCACTCTTCCTTTTAATGTCCTGCATCAAACAGACTTGAGAATGATCCTCAGGGGGAAGCTGTATTAGCACGGATCTCATTCACCACAATTTCTTACTTTCCAGGGTTAAATATTCTCCAGTTTTTGCCTGCTTTTGGTCACTGACAGTGCCTTCAAATAATTGTTATATATGTCAACCCCATTATTTGTAACAATCCCATTATATAACTTTTTATGCTATGTTTTGTAAATCATTTCTATATATAAATAGTTGAATATATGTACATATGGATATATAGAGATATGTAGTTATTCTGGTGTTTATAAGTGTTTCATGCAGAAGCACTTATCTGATACAAACTATTTGCCATTGCCAAAACTGTAAATCTTTCATCTATCACATACTTTAAGAAGTTAAAATTTAATTTTACCTATTTGCCTCAGCTAGAGATTGATACTGGCTAATGTTTTTCACTTTACTATATAAATTGTATTTCAGAATACACATGTTAGAATATATCTTGATTATGAGTTTGTGCCAGCTCTTAACTTTTTTCTTTATTGAAACAATTTTAAAATGCATGACTCTGCTTGGCTCCATTAGATTTTTCACTCATTGTAAAGAAAGTCAACTATAGACACTTGTGGGGGAAAATATGGCCTTTTAGATGTTGCCAGAGATTCAGAAAAAATTGAGTTATCATCTTTTATTTTAAGTATAACTTCGCCCTTCACATATATAACACCATAATTTTAAAGAGGGCACTCTTCCTCCTAGCCAGGATATTATCAGTCATTTTATTGAGTCATCTTTTTCTCTGTTTTTTTTTTTCTGCCTTCAAAAATTGGCCTGTCTAAATGCTTATCTCACTAGTCTGTATAGCAGCATCAATTTATAGTCTCAGATTACATCAAGAGGGAATGTATTCAGCTTCTTTGTTTAATTTTGGAGACCTCATTTTATCTGATGTACTTGAACTCTGTTGGGAATTGCTTCAGATTAAATCTGGCCATCCCTCATCCTAAGTGGGATCTGTTTCGTGGACTGGTTAACATAATCAAGACAAGTCGTTTCCTGCTAGTTTTTGCATTATACAGTCTGTATGTTTCATGCTGTTCCTTCCACTCAGCCTTTTCCAGCCAGGCTCTGCTTATCTGCAAGAGGCCAAGGGCAAGTAACAGCCTCCATTCCTCATTTTAATGTATTGTCTCTCAAGCTGAATGGCCACACATGGTGGCTTCAGTTTTCTTTCTGTGGCTAAATGTCTTCATTCTTATTATGTTACTCCTGTAAGATGGACCAATGTTTTGGAGGAATAATTGATAAAGAATACATAAAGACTATGTGAATATTTCCAGCAAGAATGTCATGACAACAAACTGCTTTGTAGTTCACATAAACTTGAAAAATGAGAGATTATAACAGCAACAGCAGAGAGGATAGTGAGAGCAGGTACCCAGATGTAGTGGCTATTATTTGATAAGCCCTGGGTATGCTGGTTTATTTGGGTCACATGATGTAAGCTGGAGGCACAGAGTTCTCTCCTGTAAACCAGTGCTTCGGGATGGAATACAGAACCTCCCGTGGCCTCATCCACACTGTATTCTGACCTGGGTCCTCATGTCACTTCTTACTGTGACCCACAGGATAGGGAGACTTCCTATGCATTACATGTTTTCACGTGGTGTCCTCTCTTTGCGTGGCTAGCAATCTAATCCTTTTCTCTTCCTTAAGAACTCATGTCATAATCCAGTTAACATCAATGAGCTCTACTTTAGACAAAATTATACTATTTGTATTAACAGTTAGCTTTCACAGATCCAGAAAGTAAATCATCTCAAATGTTTGTTGTTGTTGATTTTTTTTACCTAGCAACCTATTTGGGATAATCCTTCCCACTGACCTATCTCAGCACACTGGCTTATAAATAATGTAACATCCTGGTACAGGATCACAATGATAAATTATTTTATTAACTGTTGGCAGTGCAGATTTTTCCAGTAGTTTCTTGGACCTTGAACGCCCTGTCTTTGTCTTGCAGGATGCAGGCTGGCTGGTAGGAGTGAAGGAATCAGACTGGCTTCAGTACAGAGACCTTGCCACCTACAAAGGCCTCTTTCCAGAGAACTTCACCCGGCGCCTGGATTAGGGCCAAGAATATTATAGAAAGAGCCCGGTTTTTGGGTTTTTAAACCTCCATGAAAACCCAAAGAGTTCACTTTTGCTGTTGCACTCTTAATGATGTACAGGCTGGTGCCAGACAAAGCTTGGAAAGATATCAGTGGAGCATGTGTGCAAAAAAAAAAAAAAAAAAAAAAAAAGAAAGAAAGAAAGAAAAAGAAAAGGAAAGAAAAGAAAAACAAGTAAATTACAGAAAAAGTCCTCACTGTTTCCCACGTTATCCATAACAGGTTTCTTTGTGCTTTGTCCAAGCTGTGGAGACTCTTGTCCTTGAACCCTTCCCACCATTTCTAAAGTAGCTTTCTCCAGACCAGAACCTTCATTTCTCTGCACCAAGTGTATGGTCCTGAGTGGCTGCCCTGCAGAAGATGTGGCGAATTTTCCTGTAGTACAAGATTATCTTCCCTTGCACAGGTGTGAGCACGTGCTCTCTCTCCCTTTCAAGTTGACTGTGTTTTAGACTCAACTGCTGCACAAAACATTCTTTTCCAACACCTCCCTCTCTCTATATATCTGGCCACACAGTTCCACATGCTCGTTGCCATCACTCGTGGATCTATATGTATGCACGAAGCTACATATACATAGTTGCTTCCTTTTGTTCCATCATAGCTCTTTGCCTCCCGAGTGTCATTGATACATGCATTGCTCTTGCTCTGTCTGGCATTAGAGGTGCAGTTTTGCCTCAGGGCAAAACCAGCCATCCCATTGCCAAAACAGTCAACAGTATCTGTGTTTTGTAATGTGGTTGTCAGGATGCAGTGACAGATAGCATGTCATGGCTGCCATCCCTTTGGAGAAAGCAGAGCTTTGTTATCTAAGCTTCCAGCTGCTGTGGTTGGAGTTAAGCTAGTCGGGATGAGCAGCTCTGTAGTGTTCCCTTTCAAAGATTGGCTGGCTGATGGGGCATCAATGTCCACCCCCGAAGAACACTATTAAAAAAAAAAAAAAAGCTCCTATATATTTCCAACTCTTTATATTTATGCAACTCATCTCAGATTGTCCTAAAATAAGATAGGTGATATATGCTGTATTCACAGGTCATCTGTAACAGTTATGTTTTCAGTGCTGTGTCATTCCAAATAAACCTTCGGTAACCTCCAGCAATTACCTAATTCCTTCTGCGGAGTCATTTGTTTCACAAAGTTTCGTTCAGTTGGAGGCACTACTTGAAACAGGGTATGGATACTACGAATACTATGAAACTGAAACAGGTTGGAGTTGTTATTTGTGCGGAAATATGCTTATTCCTCTGGGTTATGCTCCGGAACCTGCCTCCCTTCCCCAAAGCCCTTCCCCCCAGTCATTGTTGATCACCCAGCAATGACTACAGCACAAATAACAGCTGTGGACTGAGGCCCCTGGCAGGTGCCAGCTGTGACCCAACCGTGTATCACCGAAAATCTGATGACCTTCATAATCAGCACTTCCCTCTGCCACCAGCTCATTTTTTCAGTCACTTTTCTTTCTGACATGTTGATGCTTGTAGGTACTTCAAAACATATAGATCACCTGGAATGGAAAAGTCAATTCACTGGGCCACTGTTCAGAGAAGAGAATTCTTAAAACAAACATCTTTTATTCGATTTACTCTTTTTCGTGCTGGTATAAACCTGTACACAATGTAAGCTGGTCAAGAGTGGGCATTATTAGACTTGTGAATTTGCTATGTGTTTCTGATTTGTGACGCCAGTTCTGGTGGATTACCAACTTCGAGGTTTCCTAACAGGGAAATAGCTGTTATTGATCCAGGATTTTTCTAGGGGCTAATTGACAGGAAAGTTGGATCATCATGAATGCTCCTCTAGCGCAAGAAAACAATGAGCACTTCCCAGTAGCATAGCTGGTTATTTAACAAATAAATTGCAGCAATATGAGATTGATAATAGGAAGCCGCCCCTGATATTGGAGTACACGGAGAAGTTACCAATGAGACTGAAATTTCAATTCTTGTAATAAAACGCACCTAATGTTCTTGAAATACAATTGCTGCCTTTCCTGGAGCAGTTACTGTGCAATCCCTCTCACACTCTCCCTAACACCATAGTGGCTCCCCACGTGTGCAGCCTGGCAGCACATGGTTTCTTAGGTAGGCTTTGCCCACACCTATAACATTCCTAGATGAATTTAACAAGTCCTCCCAAAATGGCAGGTGCTTACTTAGTCATTTTGTCCTGGTTTAATTTCAACACCAAAGAAGGGTAGTCAAAATGTTTCCTTCAAAAATATTCATGATTCTTGATTGTCCAAGGTACTGAAAATGAGGCTGAGGGGGAACAGGATGGGAAATGGGTCGTCTCCAGAAATGGACTCAGAAATGGTGTGAATTTTCTTTTCCACTCAATATATTTTCTAGGGGACATGAGGTTACTAGTGTGGAAGCTCTTTGCCTGTCTCTTTCTCAGTTAGTCTGGCTCAAGTTCTGGGGTCACCAAACCATCATAGGCACATACCGGGGTCATATGTTGGCAAATCTGTAGCAATGCTTTCCTCCAAATGGCCTTGACCCAGCAAGCCCTACCCACGCCCACTCTTTGTGTTTTCAGATTTCTCTTTAAACCCAGTGGCACGTGGACTTTCGAATAATTCCAAGGCCCTTCAAAGAATCACACAGAGCAAGCCTGTGGGTATTATTGAACAGACACCCAACTGGCATCCCTACCAATATCAGAAACAGACTCTCATTTAATCCCGAGTAATGTTTATAATTGCAGAACAAGCCCTCTCTCACTTTGAATTTTAATGGTATCTCAGCACAACTGGAGCCCAGGGACGGGCATAGCTCCCTGCACCATGCTGTCACACTGCTTCCACCATCGTCTGCTCCTGACAGGCTGGGGATAGTCTTTGAGGGAACCCAAACACTGCCACTATCTCCACCATGGCCTGCACTGAGGGGAAACGGGGGTGCCGGCCCTGAATGCTGAGCCCTCTTGTGTCACATACAGAAGCCTCTGATCAGGCTGTTGGAGAACTCACAGCAAGACCCCACAGCCCATGGTGATGGCCTAGCAAAGAAACAGCCTTGGGGAAACTGCAACATTTACGAGAGATCAGTAAGGTACAGCGGCTGCACCTCAGTGCCTGACGCCACACTTGAGTCACATGGCTGAACACCTGGAAGCCTTCCACACAGGCTCGTGTGCCTTCCTAGTACTTTGCTGATCTTTCCAGAGGAGTCCGAGCTGCCTTCTGGTGTTTACCCAGAACCTAGCTGAGTTGCTTATATACATGACATGCCAAACTTTGGATATGAGTGCCACACATCCCCCTGAAGGTGGCACACACCACGGTCTTCCTGGGACTTAGGTAAATGGAAGCAGACATCTGGTGGCTGTGTGGAGAAGATGGTGGCTGATGGTCTTTCAGCAAACCTCGGAAGTCCACAGCCATGGGCTTCCATTCATCCTTGCCCCTGGCCTGATCCAGACCTACTTTCTCCTTGTCCTGCATGTAATGCCTCCAGGAGGACCCTGGGCTGCTCGAGAGCAGCACACGCCAAGGCTGATGCGTTGTTCATCAAAGCCCCCCAGAGTGCGCTTGAGTAAGCGCAAACAGACTGTGACTCCTGGCTTACCCTTTTCTCATTTGCTTAATGGCAGCACAGGGTGACTGTTGTCAGCTTAAATGCTGATTGAGACACAACCCCTAAATCTTAGCAAATCAAGAGGAAGGCCAGGTACCCCAAAGCTCTTTAAAAAGATATCTAAATGTCTCCTGTTTCCTAGAACCCAGCACATTCCCAGTCCCCTGGGAGCTCAGGTCCAACACTCAGGTGGTCTCGTGCTTGTAGGTCCGGTAGGAGCTGTGTGCTTATTTCTCTGCCACCTGCCAGGGTGGGGCTGCTCTGAGCTCTGTAAGAACACTTGTTAATGTATGGGAAAGCCACAGAAAGCAGGTGCAGGGTAGGAGCACTATGTCCAAGGACACTGCTGCCTGGCAGATGCCCTCATGCCCTCCCTGCCCCAGGGATAAATACCATTATACTCTGTGTCCTGTGCTCCGCTCTGCAGAAACATGCCCGTGACCATTTGATGATGCCACCAAACCTCTCCAAACCCTAGGCCCAAGAAAGCATCTTCTTGTTTTCCTGCTCTGTTCCTTCTCTGTCACATTTACTAATTTTTCTTGCTTCTCCAGTGTCTGCTGGAGGTGGGGGTCAGGTGGGGCTCCATGATCTTCAGTCCCTTGGTGTATGTTCCAGCTGTCCAGAGAATGTTTCCTTTGGAGTGTCCAATTATGGCTTCCAAGCCCACATGTGCATTTATTCATTAAACATTTGTCAAGCTCCTGTTCAGTGTACATTACTGCACACAGGGACCACATTCACTGAGACTTTGCATTAATGAACTTCTTTCAAAATGCCACCACAGTGCATCCCTGAGGGTCCTCCTTTCTTCAGAGTGCCGGGCCTGCAAACATGGGTGCTTCGTTTTCCAGACAACAGACCCCTGCCAGTGCCTCCTCCCTCACAGAATCATGCAATTGCTGCAACCTGGTCTAGGAGTGGTCCTCATCTCTGCCAGGGAAGACCTTGGTCTTTAATGTCCCCTTGATCTCCCTGCTTCCCCTTTTCCCAGTTTTTCTGCAGTCCCCAAACTAGTTTACAAACCCTGATGTCCAAATGGGACCACTGTCCTCCTCCTCCTCCTCTCTCTCTCTCTCTGTCTCTCCCTCTCTCTCATACACATACACCCTAATGATGATTATCTGTGTTTCATATCTCATCCCCAGGCCTCTGCTTGGTTTTCAATGCCCTCCACATGTTCCCCAGTATTTGCCCTCTGTTTCTCTCAAAGGAGTCTTCACACTGTCCCTGCTGCCCTCTCACCCCACCTGTACACTCTGCTCACTCTGGTGCAGCACCCCTGCCCTCTTGTCCCACCTCCTCAACAAAGCCCTTGCCCCCAGCTCACTCTTTTGCATGAACCTGTTCAGTTATAGACGATGTAAGTTCCCCTTCACTCCCTCCACTAACTGTTGAAGTCTCTGTATTCTGAATCCACCCCATGAACCTTATGTTCAAGTGCCTCGGTTCAAATAAAGGAGAGACTGAGAGATGTGTTAGTTCAGAGGAGTCCAGATACACCAAGCTAAGACCTGGAACTGAATATAACAATAAATGAGAGAGAATGCTTTTGTGATATTGGAGAGGGAAAAGCTTTCTTAAGCGAAACTCAAAAGAATGCAAAATTTGTGGATGAAGTTTGAGTACAAAATTGAGAAATCCTATTTAATGAAAGTGCTTCTGACAAAGTTTAGACAGATGAAAGCTTAGCTGAGGATATTTGTAACAAACTAACCTCACAAGAGATAAATATCTAAAAGACAAAAATTTGTTTTATGATCTTAATTAATTTTAATAATTCAATAATCGAATGCTTATATCATTTTATCTTTATTTGTATTTATAATACTAATAATTTACTGTTGCTAGGAAATGTAATAATAATGAACAATATTTGCTCAACATGCTCCTAAGTGTTCTTCATGTATTATATTACTTAATCTTCATGAACCTATGAGGTAGCTGCTGATTTTC
Organism: Martes martes; assembly: GCF_963455335.1. Lineage (NCBI taxonomy): Eukaryota > Metazoa > Chordata > Mammalia > Carnivora > Mustelidae > Martes > Martes martes. The sequence goes on from NC_137899.1 coordinate 14,399,520, forward strand.
CTCTGTGCAGATGAGCTGAGAAACAGCGGGGGGAGCACTGACTCCAGGGTTCACAGACAGGACATGCGGGCCGGCCACAGCACAGGGGGCCTGGCTCTGCTGTGTGCTGTAGCCTCCGAGAGCCAGCCTCCCTTTTGCTGCACCTGAAGCTCGGGGAGGACCTCGTCACTGAGGGAGATACTTCATGGACATCAGGTATAAACAGAGATGCTCAGCGTCCTCCTTCTCAGACAGGAGCCCATAACCTCCTCAAACAAGGAGATGCTGTGTGGGAGCCATCAAGTCGGCAAAAACTTCGCTGTCAGACAACACAGCATGGGCAGTGTTTACGGAGAACGCATCTGTGTATTTCCAGGGATCAGCCACCCTGGGGTCAGATGCCAGGGGAAATGCTTATTCCCAGCATGCAGAGCCCCTGAGCTGTCGGGGACAGCCTTGCTGGTGACAGCCAGTCTGGGCAGCAGCATGAGTGTCTGTCACTGCGGTGTATGAATTAATGCAGTGAGGGGCAGTGAAGTAGGAGCAGGGGTAGGCTGACAGGAACAGTATGCCCTTTATATAAACGTAAAGATTCATTATATACAAGCAGTATTCGATAGTTTTCCCAAACATAACACAATCCTTTCATTTGAGGCTGGGGACAAAGGAAACCTGCCAGAAGAAGCCACTTACCTAAAATTATCAAGCACGCTATTTATACAATTGGTAAAACAGGGCTCCGGCATTGTATTTCTGGGCCCCTCAACTCACTAAGCCAATCCTTTGCTGTAACGGACCTTACTTACCTGGGGAACAATAAAGAGGACTACAAAGTGTGTGATATACCTGAAATGGCCAGCAGAGGGTATTAGAAGTCAGTGTAAGTAACAATACACTAAAAACTGTACTTTTCAAGCAGGAAGCACAGAACTGAAAACACATGGCAAGTCTAAACAGATCACATTTTTGCATTCAAAGCAACAGCTCAGTGAGGACAGAAAATATTTCCCAACTCACAAATATCCAAGTGGGTTAGGTAGGGCACGGTCTTCGAGAGCCTGGCCAACTTGAAGTTCTCTGTATGCTCTGCCTTAGCTAGATAATCTCAAGTAAGTGATTCAACCTCTTTAGGCCTCTATCTCATCTGCAGAATAGGATTAATAACCCCTGCTTTATGCTTGCAGGGGAGGAATCAATATGTACAGTGTCTGATACTCAATAAAGTGCATTTGATATTACTTACTGGATCGATGACCCTGTCAACCCCTATCTTAGGCCCGTGTGTTGAATCGTGATTTGTGTTGTCATGTTCCCATCCAAGTCTCAGCCCAGACTGACTACCTGAATATTCTGTTCACTGAGTTTCTTCTCATCTTCTATGTAAGGAACACAATAAGTAATTCAGTTCTACTGATGCCTTTATAAAACTCTGCTAAAACATACATAAGATACATTATCATATATATATGATAATATATATATTTATATATGTTATATATATATATATATATATATATATATATATTCACCTAGCTTCTTCCAGTCCTTTGTCTGAGTGCTCACCATACAGAGGAATCTGTCCTCACAAAGCTCATTAAGAACACTACTGATCTGTCTCTTTCAGAGGTTATGAAATCACAGGACATTCTAATAGTTCATGATACATAGACTATTTTCCACATGTTCCTAGGTAGCACCTCATCTCACAGCCAGCTGAGATAGAAAGGTAAGCATAGTGTGTATGGCATGACCATGTCCCCAGGGCAACAATGCTGGTAACAGTTCTATCACCACCATTATTGATCTGATCTCTTGGTGTGTGCCAGGTGTGATCATTAGGTGAGGGAGTAAATGTATATTTGTGAGTTGGACCCATCCAACCATAGCAAGCACAAACCTGTATCCCACAGGCTCCAGGAGACCCAACAAGAGGACCAGAGAGAAGAAAAAGAAAGATGGACAGAAGAGGCTCATATGAAGACAGTGCTGAGAGCAGCAGAGAGTGGTCATCATGAGACAGAGAAATGACACAGATGGAAAGACAGAAGATTCAAAGTAGCTACTATGACCATGGAAAGGGACGCAGAGAGAGAGAGAGAATGTAAAATAGATAAGAGAGATGTCAATAGATGAAGGAACTAGGGAGTAGAGTTGGGCAGACAGACATTGGGAGACAGAAGTACAGAGACAGAAGAGAAACACACAGAGAGATATCAGGAGGAGACAAAGGAAAGATAAGAGAAATAAAGCAGGAGAAGGAGACCCAGCTAGAAAGGGTGACAGAGAGAAAGACACCGAGGGACAGACAGCAACAGGAAAGGAGACATAGAAAGAGCATGGACACAGCCACGGGGACAGAGGGAGGTGAGGAGTGGGGATCCGTAGGGGGGAGGGACACAGAAGGGCAGTGGGAGGAGCACCAGTGTCAGTGAGGGAGCTGGGGACTGCCTGAGGACATGTGTCTGATCCAGTGTCTCCTTAGCTGTTACATGGGGGCGATTTCCTAATTCTCAAATTCTCTCTGATTCTTCCTGCACTTAGTGGTGGTAAAAATTCCATAGAGAAGAGCTGTCTTGCATAAACTCTGTGTAGTCTAAAATATAGTCTGTATGGAAATGGGCAGGGAAGTGGTTGATTTATGGTTGTGTTATTTCTGTTTTCAGTCACTTCTCATCTGAGCCCTGGTACTTGGAGAAAGAAATGATATTTGATGCCACAACATAGATGTTAGGAGTGCTCACTTCTGGATTATTATTGCTCTCCTTTTTTTCAGTGGATATATCGAAAAAGAGCAATATTTAGAGACATGAATTCAAGTGACATATCACAGAGTTTTTATTAATCATTAAAAATTGTATATTTGTATATTCCCCTTACACTGATATCTTGCTGCCTAACACTATCAATATTAATTTTAAAACATCAATATACACACATTATAATTACCAGTAACAAATACAGGGCCAGAGGATGAAATTTAACATTTCTCTCTTCCTCTCTCCCCACATGGTCTCTTGGGTCCCCAGTGCTCCATGAATTATGTCTGGTACCAATAGTGCCCTTCTTTCCATGCTGGAGCTTTATGGGTTCTTTACCATTCTGGTGGAGATTTTTCTTGTTACATTTTGTTTTAAGAATTTTCTCTGCAGGTGCCTGGGTGCCTCAGTGGGTTAAGCCTCTGCCTTCAGCTCGGGTCATGATCTCAGGGCCCTGGGATCGAGCCCCACATTGGGCTCTCTGCTCTGCAGGGAGCCTGCTTCCCCCTCTCTCTGCCTGCCTCTCTGCCTACTTGTGATCTCTGTCTGTCAAATAAATAAAATCTTAAAAAAAATTGAGACTATACCATGCATATTTTCAGACCACAACACTTAAAGGAAACCACAATGAAATATTTAGATGAAGCACAAATACATGGAGGTTAATAAACATCCAATGAGTGAATAAAAAGTACAAGGAGGAAGTTGAAGAAGAATATTAAAAATTCTTGGTATTTTAAAAATACTTGGTCAATAAATACTAAACAAATGAATAAAAAGATCAAGGAGTAAGTAGAAGAAGAATACTAAAATTAATAAAGAAGGAAAGAAGAAGGAAGATAAAGAAGATTTGAAAAATACTTGGTAACAAATGAAAAAGAAAACACAACAGTCCAAAAACTTGGGGCAGCAGCAAAAGTGGTTCTAGGAGGAAAGAATAGAGAACAGGTCCTTCTCAAAACAAAAACAAAAACAAAACAATAACAAAAAACAAGAAAAGCCTGAAATACACAATGTAACCTAAAGGAGCTGGAAAGAGAGCAGCAACGAAAGCCAAAGTTCATCAGAGGAAGAGAAATACTAAAGATTAGTGCAGAAATCAATGACAGGGAATCCAAAAAACAAAACAAAAAACCAAACCAAACAAAACAAAATGACAACAGTAGGACACAAGTGAAACCAAGAGCTGGAACTCTGACAGGATTAAGAAGATTGAGAAACTGGTAGTCAGCAAGATGATAAAAGAATGAACTCAATGAAAGAGGAAAGATCACAACACTCACTGCAGAAATACAATAAGAGAATATCATATGAAATTCCATGCCAAAAAACAGAGCAATCTGGCAGAAATGGACAAATTCCTAGAATCATAGAAACTACCAAAACTGAATCAGGAAGAAATAGAAAAGCCGAACAGACCCATCACCAGCAATTGAAGAAGTCATCAAAAAGCTATCAACTAGATCCCAGGGCCAGATTTCCATGGAAATCCTACCCAGCATTAAAAAACAATGAATCCTTATTCTTCTGAAAGTTTTCAAAAAAAAAAAAAAGAAGTGGATGGAAAACTTCTGAACTCATTCTATGAGGTCTAAATTATCTTGATCATCAAACCAGACAAAGACCCTACCAAAAAAAAAGAGAATTATAGGCAAATACACTGATGAAAATGGCTGCAAAAATTTTCACCAAGATACTACCCCAAGAATCCAATAGTACTATAGGAGGATTACTTACCATGGCCAAGTGGAATTAATTCCTGGGCTAAAGGATGGTTGAACATCTGCAAAACCATCAAGGTGTTACACCACATAAATACAATAGAGGACAAGAAGCATATGGTCCTCTCAATAGGCTGTGTGAGGAAGCACAGGGCGCCATCCGCTTAGCTTCAAGAAACTCCGAGAAACTCAGCCTTAACTCAGGCCTCAGAGCCAGGTCTGTGCACTGCTGCTGGATGGGCTCCTTCGGCTCCCCAGCCGCCAACCTCACGCTTAGCCCTGGAGGTGGAACTGACTGACAGAGCCTCCAAGCCTGAATCCTGGGTGCCTGCTGCCTCGGACTTACCTGCTAGACGAACCTGTGGAGGGAACAGCAAGAGGCAAAGCGGGTTGCTCGAAATCCCAGGGGATTTTCTGAGCATAGGAATCTGGACACAGAGTTCCATCCAAGCATCGCTCCGAGTTTCCCCCTTGAGGTCACACCCCGAAGCATGAGCCTCCCATGGCTAGCTCATGAGACACACGCGAGGAAGCCTCGTGCAGCAGACCCCGTGGAGCTAAGGGCATGGTTCCAATGCAAACCTGAACCTGGAGTCTCCCGAAGGCCCTCTTCCCTCAGACATGCCGCCCCCCACCCCCAACCTTAACCCTGAGCGCAGGCTCCGTGCCACCATGGGGGAGTCACTTCCCATTTTCCGGAATGTGACTCTTACCCGAGACCGGTCTGAAGGTCTTGTCTATGCGAGAGCCCTTGCTCTGCTTTAGGCACAATGGAGCTGTCTTCCTCCACCCTCACACAGGGCACACTCAACAATCAGGAGCACGGGAGGAATACATGTCGCTGTGCAATTACGCGTCTGTGGGACTGTAGACCGAAATCAGAAGGGTGGCCTAGTCAGGGAACACAGACACTGCCAGAGAGCCACAGCCGAAGACTGAACCTTTCCCTAACGTTAGACGTTAGAGCCCAACAACAAGCACTCAGGCTGGGGTGGATTCTGCAATCTTCTGCAAAGGGACCATGCTGTCTTCAGGTCCAATAACCTTGCCCGGGGGCCAAAAAGGATTGTAGATGTCTGAAGAGAGCCAGGGTACTCAGGAAAGGGCTAAGCACAGAATTCTGGTACCTAGAATGTCCGGGGAGGTTGCTGGAGATTGCGGTGCCCCCCAAAATCAAAAACTTGGAGACGCTAAGACCTCCTCCCAAGGTTCCCATAGGAAGCCACCTTCTCAAGCCCGAGGTAGGCAGCCAGCCATTCAGTCCCCAGAGCCTTCCCTTCCATGAAATTTGATGAAGGCCTAACAGTTGCAAGGACCTAACCTGAAACCGAGCACTAGCTCTGGGCAAGGGCATGTAGACGCCCAAGTCAAGTGCTCCATCACGATTTCAGAAAAAAAAAAAGGAGAAAAATTTCCCTTACATGGACATCCCTATGTGGAAGAGAGAAAGGTGTCCGAGTGTGGGGGCATACTTAGGAAACAGGCATTTGCTTGTTAGTCCAGACAAAAGAACTGGGGAGATGGCAGGATATGATCCCGGGAGGACAGAAAACCAAATTCTATTAAACTATGGAAGCTGAAAGAAAGCAAAAGAGCTTGCCCTCTGAGGAACAGCGTGCCGGTGGCAGGACAAGTGTCACCCACTCACGGGGCCGGGCGCAGGAAGCCTGGCTGCTAAGGAGACACGAGGGGACGACTAAGACAGGGGCACGTGCTCAAGTCTGAGCAAGCAGTCTGGGCAGAAGGCAGGCCTGTCCTGGGCCTCGAGGACCAGGGCGACAGCAGGGCCTCGGCCACCAGTCCCTGGGGCAGCCTTGGGGAGGCTCCCAGGCGCCAGCCCCTGAAAGCGCAGAAACCGCTCCCTGGAGCAGCGGGCAGTCGGCCCCCGTCTCCCTCCAGGGCGGGGCAGCGTTCTGGGTGGCAGGGGCGGCCTGGGAAGGTTCGGGGACAGTCCCGCAACAGGCTCCCCATCCCAGGGCCCGGGCGGTGCGCAGTGCTCCTGGAGCCTCTCCTCTCTGCGCTGAAGACGCGGGCCTCTTCCCGAGTCGGCCTGAACGCGAGAGGAAGAGGCCAGGCCCCGGCGAGCCCGGGAGAAGGCCGTCTGCGCAGAGGGGCCACCCCGGGCGACACACGCTGCTGCACGGAGGAGGCCGCGTCTCCCGACATCGGCGAGGCCCTGGGAGCCCAGGGGCCGCACCTGGGCCCCGGGAAGCGAGGCCCCAGAAGCACCGACTCTCCCTCAACACTTCTCCCCTGACGCGAGAGATCGAATGCCCAAAGCCGGAGCGAGGAAGCAGCAGCGAGGCGCGGTCCGCTTCGTGAAGAAAACCTCGGCGAAAGCTCTGACTTCGCTGGGGAATCAGGGTCGGGTCTGTGGGCTGCTGCTGGTTGCCGCAGCCGAGTGCCCTGCAGCGCTCTGGCAGAAACTACCCCGGAGTGAACGCCTCCTTGCCGGGACATCCCGCCTGCCCCAGACAGGAGCCCGGTCGCGCCTGGGGGACCGGCCTTCAGAAAAGGGACACGCCTGTCCCCTCGGTCCCCAGGAGCATGTCTGGGGAGAGCATAGCACGCCGCACCGGCAGGGCAGACGAGCCGATGGCATTGCGCTGGGGCAAGTGAGGCCAAGCAGGAGAGCCTGCCATCTGAGCCCGAGTGGGTCGGGGGGTGGGGACAAGTGTCACCCACTCACGGGGCCCGGCGCCGGAAGCCTGGCTGCTAAGGAGACACGGGGGGACGACGAGGGCAGGGGCGCGTGCTCCGCTCTGAGCCAGCAGTCAGGGCAGAAGGCAGGCCTGTCCTGGGCCTCGAGGCCCAGGGCGACAGCAGGGCGTCGGCCACCAGTCCCTGGGGGAGCCTTGGGGTGGCTCCCAGGCGCCAGCCCCTGAACGCGCAGAAACCGCTCCCTGGAGCAGCGGGCAGTCGGCCCCCATCTCCCTCCAGGGTGGGGCAGCGTTCTGGGTGGCAGGGGCGGCCGGGGAAGGCGCGGGACAGTCCCCCCACAGGCTCCCCGTCCCAGGGCCCGGGCGGTGCGCAGTGCTCCTGGAGCCTCTCCTCTCTGCGCGGGAAGACGCGGGCCTCTTCCCGAGTCGGCCTGAACGCGAGAGGAAGAGGCCAGGCCCCGGCGAGCCCGGGAGAAGGCCGTCTGCGCAGAGGGGCCACCCCGGGCGACACACGCTGCTGCACGGAGGAGGCCGCGTCTCCCGACATCGGCGAGGCCCTGGGAGCCCAGGGTCCGCACCTGGGCCCCGGGAAGCGAGGCCCCAGAAGCACCGACTCTCCCGCAACACTTCTCCCCTGACGCGAGAGAGCGAACGCCCAAAGCCGGAGCGAGGAAGCAGCAGCGAGGCCCGGTCCGCTTCCTGCCGAAAACCTCGGCGAAAGCTCTGCCTTCGCTGGGGAATCAGGGTCGGGCCTGTGGGCTGCTGTTGGTTGCCGCAGTCGAGCGCTCTGCAGCGCTCTGGCAGAAACTACACCGGAGTGAACGGCTCCTTGCCGGGACATCCCGCCTGCCCCAGACTGGAGCCCGGTCGCGCCTAGGGGATCAGCCTTCAGAAAAGGGACACGCCTGCCCCTCGGTCCCCAGGAGCATGTCTGGGGAGAGCGCAGCACGCCGCCCCGGCAGGGCAGCCGAGCCGTTGGCATTGCGCTGGGGCAAGTGAGGCCAAGCAGGAGAGCCTGCTGTCTGAGCCCGAGTGGGTCGGGGGGTGGGGACAAGTGTCACCCACTCAGGGGGCCCGGCGCCGGAAGCCTGGCTGCTAAGGAGACACGGGGGGACGACGAGGGCAGGGGCGCGTGCTCCGGTCTGAGCCAGCAGTCTGGGCAGAAGGCAGGCCTGTCCTGGGCCTCGAGGCCCAGGGCGACAGCAAGACCTCGGCCACCAGTCCCTGGGGCAGCCTTGGGGGGGCTCCCAGGCGCCAGCCCCTGAACGCGCAGAAACCGCTCCCTGGAGCAGCGGGCCGTCGGCCCCCGTCTCCCTCCAGGGTGCGGCAGCGTTCTGGGTGCAAGGGCGGCCGGGGAAGGCGCGGGGACATTCCCCCCACAGGCTCCCCGTCCCAGGGCCCGGGCGGTGCGCAGTGCTCCTGGAGCCTCTCCTCTCTGCGCGGGAAGACGCGGGCCTCTTCCCGAGTCGGCCTGAACGCGAGAGGAAGAGGCCAGGCCCCGGCGAGCCCGGGAGAAGGCCGTCTGCGCAGAGGGGCCACCCCGGGCGACACACGCTGCTGCACGGAGGAGGCCGCGTCTCCCGACATCGGCGAGGCCCTGGGAGCCCAGGGTCCGCACCTGGGCCCCGGGAAGCGAGGCCCCAGAAGCACCGACTCTCCCGCAGCACTTCTCCCCTGACGCGAGAGAGCGAACGCCCAAAGCCGGAGCGAGGAAGCAGCAGCGAGGCGCGGTCCGCTTCGTGCCGAAAACCTCGGGGAAAGCTCTGCCTTCGCTGGGGAATCAGGGTCGGGCCTGTGGTCTGCTGCTGGTTGCCGCAGCCGAGCGCTCTGCAGCGCTCTGGCAGAAACTATCCCGGAGTGAACGACTCCTTGCCGGGACATCCCGCCTGCCCCAGACTGGAGCCCGGCCGCGCCTAGGGGATCAGCCTTCAGAAAAGGGACACGCCTGTCCCCTCGGTCCCCAGGAGCCTGTCTGGGGAGAGCGCAGCACGCCGCCCCGGCAGGGCAGCCGAGCCGTTGGCATTGCGCTGGGGCAAGTGAGGCCAAGCAGGAGAGCCTGCCGTCTGAGCCCGAGTGGGTCGGGGGGTGGGGACAAGTGTCACCCACTCACGGGGCCCGGCGCCGGAAGCCTGGCTGCTAAGGAGACACGGGAGGACGACGTGGGCAGGGGCGCGGGCCCCGGTCTGAGCCAGCAGTCTGGGAAGAAGGCCGGCCTGTCCTGGGCCTCGAGGCCCAGGGCGACAGCAGGGCCTCGGCCACCAGTCCCTGGGGCAGCCTTGGGGGGGCTCCCAGGCGCCAGCCCCTGAACGCGCAGAAACCGCTCCTTGGAGCAGCGGGCCGTCGGCCCCCGTCTCCCTCCAGGGTGGGGCAGCAATATGGGTAGCAGGGGCGGCCGGGGAAGGCGCGGGGACAGTCCCCCCACAGGCTCCCCGTCCTAGGGCCCGGGCGGTGCGCAGTGCTCCTGGAGCCTCTCCTCTCTGCGCGGGAAGACGCGGGCCTCTTCCCGAGTCGGCCTGAACGCGAGATGAAGAGGCCAGGCCCCGGCGAGCCCAGGAGAAGGCCGTCTGCGCAGAGGGGCCACCCCGGGCGACACACGCTGCTGCACGGAGGAGGCCGCGTCTCCCGACATCGGCGAGGCCCTGGGAGCCCAGGGTCCGCACCTGGGCCTCGGGAAGCGAGGCCCCAGAAGCACCGACTCTCCCGCAACACTTCTCCCCTGACGCGAGAGCGAACGCCCAAAGCCGGAGCGAGGAAGCAGCAGCGAGGCGCGGTCCGCTTCGTGCCGAAAACCTCGGGGAAAGCTCTGCCTTCGCTGGGGAATCAGGGTCGGGCCTGTGGTCTGCTGCTGGTTGCCGTAGCCGAGCGCTCTGCAGCGCTCTGGCAGAAACTACCCCGGAGTGAACGGCTCCTTGCCGGGACATCCCGCCTCCCCCAGACTGGAGCCCGGTCGCGCCTGGGGGACCAGCCTGCAGAAAAGGGACACGCCTGTCCCCTCGGTCCCCAGGAGCATGTCTTTGGAGAGCGCAGCACGCTGCCCCGGCAGGGCAGCCGAGCCGTTGGCATGGCGCTGGGGCAAGTGAAGCCAAGCAGGAGAGCCTGTCCTGTGCCTCGAGGCCCAGGGCGACAGCAGGGCCTCGGCCAGCAGTCCCTGGGGCAGCCTTGGGGGGGCTCCCAGGCGCCAGCCCCTGAACGCGCAGAAACCGCTCCTTGGAGCAGCGGGCCGTCGGCCCCCGTCTCCCTCCATCGTGGGGCAGCTTTCTGGGTGGCAGGGGCGGCCGGGGAAGGCGCGGGGACAGTCCCCCCACAGGCTCCCCGTCCCAGGGCCCGGGCGGTGCGCAGTGCTCCTGGAGCCTCTCCTCTCTGCACGGGAAGACGCGGGCCTCTTCCCGAGTCGGCCTGAACGCGAGAGGAAGAGGCCAGGCCCCGGCGAGCCCGGGAGAAGGCCGTCTGCTCAGAGGGGCCACCCCGGGCGACACACGCTGCTGCACGGAGGAGGCCGCGTCTCCCGATATCGGCGAGGCCCTGGGAGCCCACGGTCCGCACCTGGGCCCCGGGAAGCGAGGCCCCAGAAGCACCGACTCTCCCGCAACACTTCTCCCCTGACGCGAGAGAGCGAACGCCCAAAGCCGGAGCGAGGAAGCAGCAGCGAGGCGCGGTCCGCTTCGTGCAGAAAACCTCGGCGAAAGCTCTGCCTTCGCTGGGGAATCAGGGTCGGGTCTGTGGGCTGCTGCTGGTTGCCGCAGCCAAGCGCTCTGCAGCGCTCTGGCAGAAACTACCCCGGAGTGAACGGCTCCTTGCCGGGACATCCCGCCTGTCCCAGACTGGAGCCCGGTCGCGCCTAGGGGATCAGCCTTCAGAAAAGGGACACGCCTGTCCCCTCCGTCCCCTGGAGCCTGTCTGGGGAGAGCGAAGCACGCCGCCCCGGCAGGGAAGCCGAGCCGTTGGCATTGCGCTGGGGCAAGTGAGGCCAAGCAGGAGAGCCTGCCGTCTGAGCCCGAGTGGGTCGGGGGGTGGGGACAAGTGTCACCCACTCACGGGGCCCGGCGCCGGAAGCCTGGCTGCTAAGGAGACACGGGGGGACGACGAGGGCAGGGGCTCGTGCTCCGGTCTGAGCCAGCAGTCTGGGCAGAAGGCAGGCCTGTCCTGGGCCTCGAGGCCCAGGGGGACAGCAGGGCCTCGGCCACCAGTCCCTGGGGCAGCCTTGGGGGGGCTCCCAGGCGCCAGCCCCTGAACGCGTAGATACCGCTCCCTGGAGCAGCGGGCCGTCGGCCCCCGTCTCCCTCCAGGGTGGGGCAGCGTTCTGGGTGGCAAGGGCGGCCGTGGAAGACACGGGGACAGTCCCCCCACAGGCTCCGCGTCCCAGGGTCCGGGCGGAGCACAGTGCTCCTGGAGCCTCTCCTCTCTGCGCGGGAAGACGCGGGCCTCTTCCCGAGTCGGCCTGAACGCGAGAGGAAGAGGCCAGGCCCCGGCGAGCCCGGGAGAAGGCCGTCTGCGCAGAGGGGCCACCCCGGGCGACACACGCTGCTGCAAAGTGGAGGCCGCGTCTCCCGACATCGGCGAGGCCCTGGGAGCCCAGGGTCCGCACCTGGGCCCCGGGAAGCGAGGCCCCAGAAGCACCGACTCTCCCGCAGCACTTCTCCCCTGACGCGAGAGATTGAACGCCCAAAGCCGGAGCGAGGAAGCAGCAGCGAGGCGCGGTCCGCTTCGTGCCGAAAACCTCGGGGAAAGCTCTTCCTTCGCTGGGGAATCAGGGTCGGGCCTGTGGTCTGCTGCTGGTTGCCGCAGCCTAGCGCTCTGCAGCGCTCTGGCAGAAACTACTCCGAAGGAACGCCTCCTTGCCGGGACATCCCGCCTCCCCCAGACTGGAGCCCGGTCGCGCCTGGGGGACCAGCCTGCAGAAAAGGGACACGCCTGTCCCCTCGGTCCCCAGGAGCATGTCTGGGGAGAGCGCAGCACGCTGCCCCGGCAGGGCAGCCGAGCCGTTGGCATGGCGCTGGGGCAAGTGAAGCCAAGCAGGAGAGCCTGCCGTCTGAGCCCGAGTGGGTCGGGGGGTGGGGACAAGTGTCACCCATTCACGGGGCCCGGCGCCGGAAGCCTGGCTGCTAAGGAGACACGGGGGGACGACGAGGGCAGGGGCGCGTGCTCCGGTCTGAGCCAGCAGTCTGGGCAGAAGGCAGGCCTGTCCTGGGCCTCGAGGCCCAGGGCGACAGCAAGGCCTCGGCCACCAGTCCCTGGGGCAGCCTTGGGGGGGCTCCCAGGCTCCAGCCCCTGAACGCGCAGAAACCGCTCCCTGGAGCAGCGGGCCGTCGGCCCCCGTCTCCCTCCAGGGTGCGGCAGCGTTCTGGGTGCAAGGGCGGCCGGGGAAGGCGCGGGGACAGTCCCCCCACAGGCTCCCCGTCCCAGGGCCCGGGCGGTGCGCAGTGCTCCTGGAGCCTCTCCTCTCTGCGCGGGAAGACGCGGGCCTCTTCCCGAGTCGGCCTGAACGCGAGAGGAAGAGGCCAGGCCCCGGCGAGCCCGGGAGAAGGCCGTCTGCTCAGAGGGGCCACCCCGGGCGACACACGCTGCTGCACGGAGGAGGCCGCGTCTCCCGATATCGGCGAGGCCCTGGGAGCCCAGGGTCCGCACCTGGGCCCCGGGAAGCGAGGCCCCAGAAGCACCGACTCTCCCGCAACACTTCTCCCCTGACGCGAGAGAGCGATCGCCCAAAGCCGGAGCGAGGAAGCAGCAGCGAGGCGCGGTCCGCTTCGTGCCGAAAACCTCGGCGAAAGCTCTGCCTTCGCTGGGGAATCAGGGTCGGGCCTGTGGTCTGCTGCTGGTTGCCGCAGCCGAGCGCTCTGCAGCGCTCTGGCAGAAACTATCCCGGAGTGAACGCCTCCTTGCCGGGACATCCCGCCTGCCCCAGACTGGAGCCCGGCCGCGCCTAGGGGATCAGCCTTCAGAAAAGGGACACGCCTGTCCCCTCGGTCCCCAGGAGCCTGTCCGGGGAGAGCGAAGCACGCCGCCCCGGCAGGGCAGCCGAGCCGTTGGCATTGCGCTGGGGCAAGTGAGGCCAAGCATGAGAGCCTGCCGTCTGAGCCCGAGTGGGTCGGGGGGTGGGGACAAGTGTCACCCACTCACGGGGCGCGGCGCCGGAAGCCTGCCTGCTAAGGAGACACGGGAGGACGACGTGGGCAGGGGCGCGGGCCCCGGTCTGAGCCAGCAGTCTGGGCAGAAGGCCGGCCTGTCCTGGGCTTCGAGGCCCAGGGCGACAGCAGGGCCTCGGCCACCAGTCCCTGGGGCAGCCTTGGGGGGGCTCCCAGGCGCCAGCCCCTGAACGCGCAGAAACCGCTCCTTGGAGCAGCGGGCCGTCGGCCCCCGTCTCCCTCCAGGGTGGGGCAGCTTTCTGGGTGGCAGGGGCGGCCGGGGAAGGCGCGGGGACAGTCCCCCCACAGGCTCCCCGTCCCATGGCCCGGGCGGTGCGCAGTCCTCCTGGAGCCTCTCCTCTCTGCGCGGGAAGACGCGGGCCTCTTCCCGAGTCGGCCTGAACGCGAGAGGAAGAGGCCAGGCCCCGGCGAGCCCGGGAGAAGGCCGTCTGCGCAGAGGGGCCACCCCGGGCGACACACGCTGCTGCACGGAGGAGGCCGCGTCTCCCGACATCGGCGAGGCCCTGGGAGCCCAGGGTCCGCACCTGGGCCCCGGGAAGCGAGGCCCCAGAAGCACCGACTCTCCCGCAACACTTCTCCCCTGACGCGAGAGAGCGATCGCCCAAAGCCGGAGCGAGGAAGGAGCAGCGAGGCGCGGTCCGCTTCGTGCCGAAAACCTCGGCGAAAGCTCTGCCTTCGCTGGGGAATCAGGGTCGGGCCTGTGGGCTGCTGCTGGTTGCCGCAGCCGAGCGCTCGGCAGCGCTCTGGCAGAAACTATCCCGGAGTGAACGCCTCCTTGCCGGGACATCCCGCCTGCCCCAGACTGGAGCCCGGCCGCGCCTAGGGGATCAGCCTTCAGAAAAGGGACACGCCTGTCCCCTCGGTCCCCAGGAGCCTGTCTGGGGAGAGCGCAGCACGCCGCCCCGGCAGGGCAGCCGAGCCGTTGGCATTGCGCTGGGGTAAGTGAGGCCAAGCAGGAGAGCCTGCCGTCTGAGCCCGAGTGGGTCGGGGGGTGGGGACAAGTGTCACCCACTCACGGGGCCCGGCGCCGGAAGCCTGGCTGCTAAGGAGACACGGGAGGACGACGTGGGCAGGGGCGCGGGCCCCGGTCTGAGCCAGCAGTCTGGGAAGAAGGCAGGCCTGTCCTGGGCCTCGAGGCCCAGGGCGACAGCAGGGCCTCGGCCACAAGTCCCTGGGGCAGCCTTGGGGGGGCTCCCAGGCGCCAGCCCCTGAACGCGCAGAAACCGCTCCTTGGAGCAGCGGGCCGTCGGCCCCCGTCTCACTCCAGGGTGGGGCAGCTTTCTGGGTGGCAGGGGCGGCCGGGGAAGGCGCGGGGACAGTCCCCCCACAGGCTCCCCGTCCCAGGGCCCGGGCGGTGCGCAGTGCTCCTGGAGCCTCTCCTCTCTGCACGGGAAGACGCGGGCCTCTTCCCGAGTCGGCCTGAACGCGAGAGGAAGAGGCCAGGCCCCGGCGAGCCCGGGAGAAGGCCATCTGCTCAAAGGGGCCACCCCGGGCGACACACGCTGCTGCACGGAGGAGGCCGCGTCTCCCGATATCGGCGAGGCCCTGGGAGCCCAGGGTCCGCACCTGGGCCCCGGGAAGCGAGGCCCCAGAAGCACCGACTCTCCCGCAACACTTCTCCCCTGACGCGAGAGAGCGAACGCCCAAAGCCGGAGCCAGGAAGCAGCAGCGAGGCGCGGTCCGCTTCGTGCAGAAAACCTCGGCGAAAGCTCTGCCTTCGCTGGGGAATCAGGGTCGGGTCTGTGGGCTGCTGCTGGTTGCCGCAGCCGAGCGCTCTGCAGCGCTCTGGCAGAAACTACCCCGGAGTGAACGCCTCCTTGCCGGGACATCCCGCCTGCCCCAGACTGGAGCCCGGTCCTGCCTAGAGGATCAGCCTTCAGAAAAGGGACACGCCTGTCCCCTCGGTCCCCAGGAGCCTGTCTGGGGAGAGCGCAGCACGCCGCCCCGGCAGGGCAGCCGAGCCGTTGGCATTGCGCTGGGGCAAGTGAGGCCAAGCAGGAGAGCCTGCTGTCTGAGCCCGAGTGGGTCGGGGGGTGGGGACAAGAGTCACCCACTCACGGGGAACGGGCGCCGGAAGCCTGGCTGCTAAGGAGACACGGGGGGACAACGAGGGCAGGGGCGCGTGCTCCGGTCTGAGCCAGCAGTCTGGGCAGAAGGCAGGCATGTCCTGGGCCTCGAGGCCCAGGGCGACAGCAGGGCCTCGGCCACCAGTCCCTGGGGCAGCCTTGGGGGGGCTCCCAGGCGCCAGCCCCTGAACGCGCAGAAACCGCTCCCTGGAGCAGCGGGCCGTCGGCCCCCGTCTCCCTCCAGGGTGCGGCAGCGTTCTGGGTGCAGGGACGGCCGTGGAAGGCGCGGGGACAGTCCCCCCACAGGCTCCCCGTCCCAGGGCCCGGGCGGTGCGCAGTGCTCCTGGAGCCTCTCCTCTCTGCGCGGGAAGACGCGGGCCTCTTCCCGAGTCGGCCTGAACGCGAGAGGAAGAGGCCAGGCCCCGGCGAGCCCGGGAGAAGGCCGTCTGCGCAGAGGGGCCACCCCGGGCGACACACGCTGCTGCACGGAGGAGGCCGCGTCTCCCGAAATCGGCGAGGCCCTGGGAGCCCAGGGGCCACACCGGGGCCTGGGAAGCGAGGCCCCAGAAGCACCGACTCTCCCGCATCACTTCTCCCCTGATGCGAGAGAGCGAACGCCCAAAGCCGGAGCGAGGAAGCAGCAGCGAGGCGCGGTCCGCTTCGTGCGGAAAACCTCGGAGAAAGCTCTGCCTTCCCTGGGGAATCAGGGTCGGGCCTGTGGGCTGCAGCTGGTTGCCGCAGCCGAGCGCTCTGCAGCGCTCTGGCAGAAACTACCCCGGAGTGAACGGCTCCTTGCCGGGACATCCCGCCTGCCCCAGACTGGAGCCCGGTCGCGCCTAGGGGATCAGCCTTCAGAAAAGGGACACGCCTGTCCCCTCGGTCCCCTGGAGCCTGTCTGGGGAGAGCGAAGCACGCCGCCCCGGCAGGGCAGCCGAGCCGTTGGCATTGCGCTGGGGCAAGTGAGGCCAAGCAGGAGAGCCTGCCGTCTGAGCCCGAGTGGGTCGGGGGGTGGGGACAAGTGTCACCCACTCACGGGGCCCGGCGCCGGAAGCCTGGCTGCTAAGGAGACACGGGGGGACGACGAGGGCAGGGGCTCGAGCTCCGGTCTGAGCCAGCAGTCTGGGCAGAAGGCAGGCCTGTCCTGGGCCTCGAGGCCCAGGGTGACAGCAAGGGCCTCGGCCACCAGTCCCTGGGGCAGCCTTGGGGGGGCTCCCAGGCGCCCGCCCCTGAACGCGCAGATACCGCTCCCTGGAGCAGCGGGCCGTCGGCCCCCGTCTCCCGCCAGGGTGGGGCAGCGTTCTGGGTGGCAGGGGCGGCCGGGGAAGACACGGGGACAGTCCCCCCACAGGCTCCGCGTCCCAGGGCCCGGGCGGTGCGCAGTGCTCCTGGAGCCTCTCCTCTCTGCGCGGGAAGACGCGGGCCTCTTCCCGAGTCGGCCTGAACGCGAGAGGAAGAGGCCAGGCCCCGGCGAGCCCGGGAGAAGGCCGTCTGCGCAGAGGGGCCACCCCGGGCGACACACGCTGCTGCACGGAGGAGGCCGCGTCTCCCGACATCGGCGAGGCCCTGGGAGCCCAGGGTCCGCACCTGGGCCCCGGGAAGCGAGGCCCCAGAAGCACCGACTCTCCCGCAGCACTTCTCCCCTGACGCGAGAGATTGAACGCCCAAAGCCGGAGCGAGGAAGCAGCAGCGAGGCGCGGTCCGCTTCGTGCCGAAAACCTCGGGGAAAGCTCTTCCTTCGCTGGGGAATCAGGGTCGGGCCTGTGGTCTGATGCTGGTTGCCGCAGCCGAGCGCTCTGCAGCGCTCTGGCAGAAACTACTCCGGAGTGAACGCCTCCTTGCCGGGACATCCCGCCTCCCCCAGACTGGAGCCCGGTCGCGCCTGGGGGACCAGCCTGCAGAAAAGGGACACGCCTGTCCCCTTGGTCCCCAGGAGCCTGTCTGGGGAGAGCGCAGCACGCTGCCCCGGCAGGGCAGCCGAGCCGTTGGCATGGCGCTGGGGCAAGTGAAGCCAAGCAGGAGAGCCTGCCGTCTGAGCCCGAGTGGGTCGGGGGGTGGGGACAAGTGTCACCCACTCACGGGGCCCGGCGCCGGAAGCCTGGCTGCTAAGGAGACACGGGGGGACGACGAGGGCAGGGGCGCGTGCTCCGGTCTGAGCCAGCAGTCTGGGAAGAAGGCAGGCCTGTCCTGGGCCTCGAGGCCCAGGGCGACAGCAGGGCCTCGGCCACCAGTCCCTGGGGGAGCCTTGCGGGGGCTCCCAGGCGCCAGCCCCTGAACGCGCAGAAACCGCTCCTTTGAGCAGCGGGCCGTCGGCCCCCGTCTCCCTCCAGGGTGGGGCAGCTTTCTGGGTGGCAGGGGCGGCCGGGGAAGGCGCGGGGACAGTCCCCCCACAGGCTCCCCGTCCCAGGGCCCGGGCGGTGCGCAGTGCTCCTGGAGCCTCTCCTCTCTGCGCGGGAAGACGCGGGCCTCTTCCCGAGTCGGCCTGAACGCGAGAGGAAGAGGCCAGGCCCCGGCGAGCCCGGGAGAAGGCCGTCTGCGCAGAGGGGCCACCCCGGGCGACACACGCTGCTGCACGGAGGAGGCCGCGTCTCCCGACATCGGCGAGGCCCTGGGAGCCCAGGGTCCGCACCTGGGCCCCGGGAAGCGAGGCCCCAGAAGCACCGACTCTCCCGCAGCACTTCTCCCCTGACGCGAGAGAGCGAACGCCCAAAGCCGGAGCGAGGAAGCAGCAGCGAGGCGCGGTCCGCTTCGTGCCGAAAAGCTCGGGGAAAGCTCTGCCTTCGCTGGGGAATCAGGGTCGGGCCTGTGGTCTGCTGCTGGTTGCCGCAGCCGAGCGCTCTGCAGCGCTCTGGCAGAAACTACTCCGGAGTGAACGCCTCCTTGCCGGGACATCCCGCCTCCCCCAGACTGGAGCCCGGTCGCGCCTGGGGGACCAGCCTGCAGAAAAGGGACACGCCTGTCCCCTCGGTCCCCAGGAGCATGTCTGGGGAGAGCGCAGCACGCTGCCCCGGCAGGGCAGCCGAGCCGTTGGCATGGCGCTGGGGCAAGTGAAGCCAAGCAGGAGAGCCTGCCGTCTGAGCCCGAGTGGGTCGGGGGGTGGGGACAAGTGTCACCCACTCACGGGGCCCGGCGCCGGAAGCCTGGCTGCTAAGGAGACACGGGGGTCGACGAGGGCAGGGGCGCGTGCTCCGGTCTGAGCCAGCAGTCTGGGCAGAAGGCAGTCCTCTCTTGGGCCTCGAGGCCCAGGGCGACAGCAAGGCCTCGGCCACCAGTCCCTGGGGTAGCCTTGGGGGGGCTCCCAGGCGCCAGCCCCTGAACGCGCAGAAACCGCTCCCTGGAGCAGCGGGCCGTCGGCCCCCGTCTCCCTCCAGGGTGGGGCAGCTTTCTGGGTGGCAGGGGCGGCCGGGGAAGGCGCGGGGACAGTCCCCCCACAGGCTCCCCGTCCCAGGGCCCGGGCGGTGCGCAGTCCTCCTGGAGCCTCTCCTCTCTGCGCGGGAAGACGCGGGCCTCTTCCCGAGTCGGCCTGAACGCGAGAGGAAGAGGCCAGGCCCCGGCGAGCCCGGGAGAAGGCCGTCTGCGCAGAGGGGCCACCCCGGGCGACACACGCTGCTGCACGGAGGAGGCCGCGTCTCCCGACATCGGCGAGGCCCTGGGAGCCCAGGGTCCGCACCTGGGCCCCGGGAAGCGAGGCCCCAGAAGCACCGACTCTCCCGCAACACTTCTCCCCTGACGCGAGAGAGCGATCGCCCAAAGCCGGAGCGAGGAAGCAGCAGCGAGGCGCGGTCCGCTTTGTGCCGAAAACCTCGGCGAAAGCTCTGCCTTCGCTGGGGAATCAGGGTCGGGCCTGTGGGCTGCTGCTGGTTGCCGCAGCCGAGCGCTCGGCAGCGCTCTGGCAGAAACTATCCCGGAGTGAACGCCTCCTTGCCGGGACATCCCGCCTGCCCCAGACTGGAGCCCGGCCGCGCCTAGGGGATCAGCCTTCAGAAAAGGGACACGCCTGTCCCCTCGGTCCCCAGGAGCCTGTCTGGGGAGAGCGCAGCACGCCGCCCCGGCAGGGCAGCCGAGCCGTTGGCATTGCGCTGGGGTAAGTGAGGCCAAGCAGGAGAGCCTGCCGTCTGAGCCCGAGTGGGTCGGGGGGTGGGGACAAGTGTCACCCACTCACGGGGCCCGGCGCCGGAAGCCTGGCTGCTAAGGAGACACGGGAGGACGACGTGGGCAGGGGCGCGGGCCCCGGTCTGAGCCAGCAGTCTGGGAAGAAGGCAGGCCTGTCCTGGGCCTCGAGGCCCAGGGCGACAGCAGGGCCTCGGCCACAAGTCCCTGGGGCAGCCTTGGGGGGGCTCCCAGGCGCCAGCCCCTGAACGCGCAGAAACCGCTCCTTGGAGCAGCGGGCCGTCGGCCCCCGTCTCACTCCAGGGTGGGGCAGCTTTCTGGGTGGCAGGGGCGGCCGGGGAAGGCGCGGGGACAGTCCCCCCACAGGCTCCCCGTCCCAGGGCCCGGGCGGTGCGCAGTGCTCCTGGAGCCTCTCCTCTCTGCACGGGAAGACGCGGGCCTCTTCCCGAGTCGGCCTGAACGCGAGAGGAAGAGGCCAGGCCCCGGCGAGCCCGGGAGAAGGCCATCTGCTCAGAGGGGCCACCCCGGGCGACACACGCTGCTGCACGGAGGAGGCCGCGTCTCCCGATATCGGCGAGGCCCTGGGAGCCCAGGGTCCGCACCTGGGCCCCGGGAAGCGAGGCCCCAGAAGCACCGACTCTCCCGCAACACTTCTCCCCTGACGCGAGAGAGCGAACGCCCAAAGCCGGAGCCAGGAAGCAGCAGCGAGGCGCGGTCCGCTTCGTGCAGAAAACCTCGGCGAAAGCTCTGCCTTCGCTGGGGAATCAGGGTCGGGTCTGTGGGCTGCTGCTGGTTGCCGCAGCCGAGCGCTCTGCAGCGCTCTGGCAGAAACTACCCCGGAGTGAACGCCTCCTTGCCGGGACATCCCGCCTGCCCCAGACTGGAGCCCGGTCCTGCCTAGAGGATCAGCCTTCAGAAAAGGGACACGCCTGTCCCCTCGGTCCCCAGGAGCCTGTCTGGGGAGAGCGCAGCACGCCGCCCCGGCAGGGCAGCCGAGCCGTTGGCATTGCGCTGGGGCAAGTGAGGCCAAGCAGGAGAGCCTGCTGTCTGAGCCCGAGTGGGTCGGGGGGTGGGGACAAGAGTCACCCACTCACGGGGAACGGGCGCCGGAAGCCTGGCTGCTAAGGAGACACGGGGGGACAACGAGGGCAGGGGCGCGTGCTCCGGTCTGAGCCAGCAGTCTGGGCAGAAGGCAGGCATGTCCTGGGCCTCGAGGCCCAGGGCGACAGCAGGGCCTCGGCCACCAGTCCCTGGGGCAGCCTTGGGGGGGCTCCCAGGCGCCAGCCCCTGAACGCGCAGAAACCGCTCCCTGGAGCAGCGGGCCGTCGGCCCCCGTCTCCCTCCAGGGTGCGGCAGCGTTCTGGGTGCAGGGACGGCCGTGGAAGGCGCGGGGACAGTCCCCCCACAGGCTCCCCGTCCCAGGGCCCGGGCGGTGCGCAGTGCTCCTGGAGCCTCTCCTCTCTGCGCGGGAAGACGCGGGCCTCTTCCCGAGTCGGCCTGAACGCGAGAGGAAGAGGCCAGGCCCCGGCGAGCCCGGGAGAAGGCCGTCTGCGCAGAGGGGCCACCCCGGGCGACACACGCTGCTGCACGGAGGAGGCCGCGTCTCCCGAAATCGGCGAGGCCCTGGGAGCCCAGGGGCCACACCGGGGCCTGGGAAGCGAGGCCCCAGAAGCACCGACTCTCCCGCATCACTTCTCCCCTGATGCGAGAGAGCGAACGCCCAAAGCCGGAGCGAGGAAGCAGCAGCGAGGCGCGGTCCGCTTCGTGCGGAAAACCTCGGAGAAAGCTCTGCCTTCCCTGGGGAATCAGGGTCGGGCCTGTGGGCTGCTGCTGGTTGCCGCAGCCGAGCGCTCTGCAGCGCTCTGGCAGAAACTACCCCGGAGTGAACGGCTCCTTGCCGGGACATCCCGCCTGCCCCAGACTGGAGCCCGGTCGCGCCTAGGGGATCAGCCTTCAGAAAAGGGACACGCCTGTCCCCTCGGTCCCCTGGAGCCTGTCTGGGGAGAGCGAAGCACGCCGCCCCGGCAGGGCAGCCGAGCCGTTGGCATTGCGCTGGGGCAAGTGAGGCCAAGCAGGAGAGCCTGCCGTCTGAGCCCGAGTGGGTCGGGGGGTGGGGACAAGTGTCACCCACTCACGGGGCCCGGCGCCGGAAGCCTGGCTGCTAAGGAGACACGGGGGGACGACGAGGGCAGGGGCTCGAGCTCCGGTCTGAGCCAGCAGTCTGGGCAGAAGGCAGGCCTGTCCTGGGCCTCGAGGCCCAGGGTGACAGCAAGGGCCTCGGCCACCAGTCCCTGGGGCAGCCTTGGGGGGGCTCCCAGGCGCCCGCCCCTGAACGCGCAGATACCGCTCCCTGGAGCAGCGGGCCGTCGGCCCCCGTCTCCCGCCAGGGTGGGGCAGCGTTCTGGGTGGCAGGGGCGGCCGGGGAAGACACGGGGACAGTCCCCCCACAGGCTCCGCGTCCCAGGGCCCGGGCGGTGCGCAGTGCTCCTGGAGCCTCTCCTCTCTGCGCGGGAAGACGCGGGCCTCTTCCCGAGTCGGCCTGAACGCGAGAGGAAGAGGCCAGGCCCCGGCGAGCCCGGGAGAAGGCCGTCTGCGCAGAGGGGCCACCCCGGGCGACACACGCTGCTGCACGGAGGAGGCCGCGTCTCCCGACATCGGCGAGGCCCTGGGAGCCCAGGGTCCGCACCTGGGCCCCGGGAAGCGAGGCCCCAGAAGCACCGACTCTCCCGCAGCACTTCTCCCCTGACGCGAGAGATTGAACGCCCAAAGCCGGAGCGAGGAAGCAGCAGCGAGGCGCGGTCCGCTTCGTGCCGAAAACCTCGGGGAAAGCTCTTCCTTCGCTGGGGAATCAGGGTCGGGCCTGTGGTCTGATGCTGGTTGCCGCAGCCGAGCGCTCTGCAGCGCTCTGGCAGAAACTACTCCGGAGTGAACGCCTCCTTGCCGGGACATCCCGCCTCCCCCAGACTGGAGCCCGGTCGCGCCTGGGGGACCAGCCTGCAGAAAAGGGACACGCCTGTCCCCTTGGTCCCCAGGAGCCTGTCTGGGGAGAGCGCAGCACGCTGCCCCGGCAGGGCAGCCGAGCCGTTGGCATGGCGCTGGGGCAAGTGAAGCCAAGCAGGAGAGCCTGCCGTCTGAGCCCGAGTGGGTCGGGGGGTGGGGACAAGTGTCACCCACTCACGGGGCCCGGCGCCGGAAGCCTGGCTGCTAAGGAGACACGGGGGGACGACGAGGGCAGGGGCGCGTGCTCCGGTCTGAGCCAGCAGTCTGGGAAGAAGGCAGGCCTGTCCTGGGCCTCGAGGCCCAGGGCGACAGCAGGGCCTCGGCCACCAGTCCCTGGGGGAGCCTTGCGGGGGCTCCCAGGCGCCAGCCCCTGAACGCGCAGAAACCGCTCCTTTGAGCAGCGGGCCGTCGGCCCCCGTCTCCCTCCAGGGTGGGGCAGCTTTCTGGGTGGCAGGGGCGGCCGGGGAAGGCGCGGGGACAGTCCCCCCACAGGCTCCCCGTCCCAGGGCCCGGGCGGTGCGCAGTGCTCCTGGAGCCTCTCCTCTCTGCGCGGGAAGACGCGGGCCTCTTCCCGAGTCGGCCTGAACGCGAGAGGAAGAGGCCAGGCCCCGGCGAGCCCGGGAGAAGGCCGTCTGCGCAGAGGGGCCACCCCGGGCGACACACGCTGCTGCACGGAGGAGGCCGCGTCTCCCGACATCGGCGAGGCCCTGGGAGCCCAGGGTCCGCACCTGGGCCCCGGGAAGCGAGGCCCCAGAAGCACCGACTCTCCCGCAGCACTTCTCCCCTGACGCGAGAGAGCGAACGCCCAAAGCCGGAGCGAGGAAGCAGCAGCGAGGCGCGGTCCGCTTCGTGCCGAAAAGCTCGGGGAAAGCTCTGCCTTCGCTGGGGAATCAGGGTCGGGCCTGTGGTCTGCTGCTGGTTGCCGCAGCCGAGCGCTCTGCAGCGCTCTGGCAGAAACTACTCCGGAGTGAACGCCTCCTTGCCGGGACATCCCGCCTCCCCCAGACTGGAGCCCGGTCGCGCCTGGGGGACCAGCCTGCAGAAAAGGGACACGCCTGTCCCCTCGGTCCCCAGGAGCATGTCTGGGGAGAGCGCAGCACGCTGCCCCGGCAGGGCAGCCGAGCCGTTGGCATGGCGCTGGGGCAAGTGAAGCCAAGCAGGAGAGCCTGCCGTCTGAGCCCGAGTGGGTCGGGGGGTGGGGACAAGTGTCACCCACTCACGGGGCCCGGCGCCGGAAGCCTGGCTGCTAAGGAGACACGGGGGTCGACGAGGGCAGGGGCGCGTGCTCCGGTCTGAGCCAGCAGTCTGGGCAGAAGGCAGTCCTCTCTTGGGCCTCGAGGCCCAGGGCGACAGCAAGGCCTCGGCCACCAGTCCCTGGGGTAGCCTTGGGGGGGCTCCCAGGCGCCAGCCCCTGAACGCGCAGAAACCGCTCCCTGGAGCAGCGGGCCGTCGGCCCCCGTCTCCCTCCAGGGTGGGGCAGCTTTCTGGGTGGCAGGGGCGGCCGGGGAAGGCGCGGGGACAGTCCCCCCACAGGCTCCCCGTCCCAGGGCCCGGGCGGTGCGCAGTCCTCCTGGAGCCTCTCCTCTCTGCGCGGGAAGACGCGGGCCTCTTCCCGAGTCGGCCTGAACGCGAGAGGAAGAGGCCAGGCCCCGGCGAGCCCGGGAGAAGGCCGTCTGCGCAGAGGGGCCACCCCGGGCGACACACGCTGCTGCACGGAGGAGGCCGCGTCTCCCGACATCGGCGAGGCCCTGGGAGCCCAGGGTCCGCACCTGGGCCCCGGGAAGCGAGGCCCCAGAAGCACCGACTCTCCCGCAACACTTCTCCCCTGACGCGAGAGAGCGATCGCCCAAAGCCGGAGCGAGGAAGCAGCAGCGAGGCGCGGTCCGCTTCGTGCCGAAAACCTCGGCGAAAGCTCTGCCTTCGCTGGGGAATCAGGGTCGGGCCTGTGGGCTGCTGCTGGTTGCCGCAGCCGAGCGCTCGGCAGCGCTCTGGCAGAAACTATCCCGGAGTGAACGCCTCCTTGCCGGGACATCCCGCCTGCCCCAGACTGGAGCCCGGCCGCGCCTAGGGGATCAGCCTTCAGAAAAGGGACACGCCTGTCCCCTCGGTCCCCAGGAGCCTGTCTGGGGAGAGCGCAGCACGCCGCCCCGGCAGGGCAGCCGAGCCGTTGGCATTGCGCTGGGGTAAGTGAGGCCAAGCAGGAGAGCCTGCCGTCTGAGCCCGAGTGGGTCGGGGGGTGGGGACAAGTGTCACCCACTCACGGGGCCCGGCGCCGGAAGCCTGGCTGCTAAGGAGACACGGGAGGACGACGTGGGCAGGGGCGCGGGCCCCGGTCTGAGCCAGCAGTCTGGGAAGAAGGCAGGCCTGTCCTGGGCCTCGAGGCCCAGGGCGACAGCAGGGCCTCGGCCACAAGTCCCTGGGGCAGCCTTGGGGGGGCTCCCAGGCGCCAGCCCCTGAACGCGCAGAAACCGCTCCTTGGAGCAGCGGGCCGTCGGCCCCCGTCTCACTCCAGGGTGGGGCAGCTTTCTGGGTGGCAGGGGCGGCCGGGGAAGGCGCGGGGACAGTCCCCCCACAGGCTCCCCGTCCCAGGGCCCGGGCGGTGCGCAGTGCTCCTGGAGCCTCTCCTCTCTGCACGGGAAGACGCGGGCCTCTTCCCGAGTCGGCCTGAACGCGAGAGGAAGAGGCCAGGCCCCGGCGAGCCCGGGAGAAGGCCATCTGCTCAGAGGGGCCACCCCGGGCGACACACGCTGCTGCACGGAGGAGGCCGCGTCTCCCGATATCGGCGAGGCCCTGGGAGCCCAGGGTCCGCACCTGGGCCCCGGGAAGCGAGGCCCCAGAAGCACCGACTCTCCCGCAACACTTCTCCCCTGACGCGAGAGAGCGAACGCCCAAAGCCGGAGCCAGGAAGCAGCAGCGAGGCGCGGTCCGCTTCGTGCAGAAAACCTCGGCGAAAGCTCTGCCTTCGCTGGGGAATCAGGGTCGGGTCTGTGGGCTGCTGCTGGTTGCCGCAGCCGAGCGCTCTGCAGCGCTCTGGCAGAAACTACCCCGGAGTGAACGCCTCCTTGCCGGGACATCCCGCCTGCCCCAGACTGGAGCCCGGTCCTGCCTAGAGGATCAGCCTTCAGAAAAGGGACACGCCTGTCCCCTCGGTCCCCAGGAGCCTGTCTGGGGAGAGCGCAGCACGCCGCCCCGGCAGGGCAGCCGAGCCGTTGGCATTGCGCTGGGGCAAGTGAGGCCAAGCAGGAGAGCCTGCTGTCTGAGCCCGAGTGGGTCGGGGGGTGGGGACAAGAGTCACCCACTCACGGGGAACGGGCGCCGGAAGCCTGGCTGCTAAGGAGACACGGGGGGACAACGAGGGCAGGGGCGCGTGCTCCGGTCTGAGCCAGCAGTCTGGGCAGAAGGCAGGCATGTCCTGGGCCTCGAGGCCCAGGGCGACAGCAGGGCCTCGGCCACCAGTCCCTGGGGCAGCCTTGGGGGGGCTCCCAGGCGCCAGCCCCTGAACGCGCAGAAACCGCTCCCTGGAGCAGCGGGCCGTCGGCCCCCGTCTCCCTCCAGGGTGCGGCAGCGTTCTGGGTGCAGGGGCGGCCGTGGAAGGCGCGGGGACAGTCCCCCCACAGGCTCCCCGTCCCAGGGCCCGGGCGGTGCGCAGTGCTCCTGGAGCCTCTCCTCTCTGCGCGGGAAGACGCGGGCCTCTTCCCGAGTCGGCCTGAACGCGAGAGGAAGAGGCCAGGCCCCGGCGAGCCCGGGAGAAGGCCGTCTGCGCAGAGGGGCCACCCCGGGCGACACACGCTGCTGCACGGAGGAGGCCGCGTCTCCCGAAATCGGCGAGGCCCTGGGAGCCCAGGGGCCACACCGGGGCCTGGGAAGCGAGGCCCCAGAAGCACCGACTCTCCCGCATCACTTCTCCCCTGATGCGAGAGAGCGAACGCCCAAAGCCGGAGCGAGGAAGCAGCAGCGAGGCGCGGTCCGCTTCGTGCGGAAAACCTCGGAGAAAGCTCTGCCTTCCCTGGGGAATCAGGGTCGGGCCTGTGGGCTGCTGCTGGTTGCCGCAGCCGAGCGCTCTGCAGCGCTCTGGCAGAAACTACCCCGGAGTGAACGGCTCCTTGCCGGGACATCCCGCCTGCCCCAGACTGGAGCCCGGTCGCGCCTAGGGGATCAGCCTTCAGAAAAGGGACACGCCTGTCCCCTCGGTCCCCTGG
This sequence comes from Martes martes, assembly GCF_963455335.1. Classification (NCBI taxonomy): domain Eukaryota; kingdom Metazoa; phylum Chordata; class Mammalia; order Carnivora; family Mustelidae; genus Martes; species Martes martes. The sequence goes on from NC_137899.1 coordinate 14,426,151, forward strand.
AGCCTGTCTGGGGAGAGCGAAGCACGCCGCCCCGGCAGGGCAGCCGAGCCGTTGGCATTGTGCTGGGGCAAGTGAGGCCAAGCAGGAGAGCCTGCCGTCTGAGCCCGAGTGGGTCGGGGGGTGGGGACAAGTGTCACCCACTCACGGGGCCCGGCGCCGGAAGCCTGGCTGCTAAGGAGACACGGGGGGACGACGAGGGCAGGGGCTCGAGCTCCGGTCTGAGCCAGCAGTCTGGGCAGAAGGCAGGCCTGTCCTGGGCCTCGAGGCCCAGGGTGACAGCAAGGGCCTCGGCCACCAGTCCCTGGGGCAGCCTTGGGGGGGCTCCCAGGCGCCCGCCCCTGAACGCGCAGATACCGCTCCCTGGAGCAGCGGGCCGTCGGCCCCCGTCTCCCGCCAGGGTGGGGCAGCGTTCTGGGTGGCAGGGGCGGCCGGGGAAGACACGGGGACAGTCCCCCCACAGGCTCCGCGTCCCAGGGCCCGGGCGGTGCGCAGTGCTCCTGGAGCCTCTCCTCTCTGCGCGGGAAGACGCGGGCCTCTTCCCGAGTCGGCCTGAACGCGAGAGGAAGAGGCCAGGCCCCGGCGAGCCCGGGAGAAGGCCGTCTGCGCAGAGGGGCCACCCCGGGCGACACACGCTGCTGCACGGAGGAGGCCGCGTCTCCCGACATCGGCGAGGCCCTGGGAGCCCAGGGTCCGCACCTGGGCCCCGGGAAGCGAGGCCCCAGAAGCACCGACTCTCCCGCAGCACTTCTCCCCTGACGCGAGAGATTGAACGCCCAAAGCCGGAGCGAGGAAGCAGCAGCGAGGCGCGGTCCGCTTCGTGCCGAAAACCTCGGGGAAAGCTCTTCCTTCGCTGGGGAATCAGGGTCGGGCCTGTGGTCTGATGCTGGTTGCCGCAGCCGAGCGCTCTGCAGCGCTCTGGCAGAAACTACTCCGGAGTGAACGCCTCCTTGCCGGGACATCCCGCCTCCCCCAGACTGGAGCCCGGTCGCGCCTGGGGGACCAGCCTGCAGAAAAGGGACACGCCTGTCCCCTTGGTCCCCAGGAGCCTGTCTGGGGAGAGCGCAGCACGCTGCCCCGGCAGGGCAGCCGAGCCGTTGGCATGGCGCTGGGGCAAGTGAAGCCAAGCAGGAGAGCCTGCCGTCTGAGCCCGAGTGGGTCGGGGGGTGGGGACAAGTGTCACCCACTCACGGGGCCCGGCGCCGGAAGCCTGGCTGCTAAGGAGACACGGGGGGACGACGAGGGCAGGGGCGCGTGCTCCGGTCTGAGCCAGCAGTCTGGGAAGAAGGCAGGCCTGTCCTGGGCCTCGAGGCCCAGGGCGACAGCAGGGCCTCGGCCACCAGTCCCTGGGGGAGCCTTGCGGGGGCTCCCAGGCGCCAGCCCCTGAACGCGCAGAAACCGCTCCTTTGAGCAGCGGGCCGTCGGCCCCCGTCTCCCTCCAGGGTGGGGCAGCTTTCTGGGTGGCAGGGGCGGCCGGGGAAGGCGCGGGGACAGTCCCCCCACAGGCTCCCCGTCCCAGGGCCCGGGCGGTGCGCAGTGCTCCTGGAGCCTCTCCTCTCTGCGCGGGAAGACGCGGGCCTCTTCCCGAGTCGGCCTGAACGCGAGAGGAAGAGGCCAGGCCCCGGCGAGCCCGGGAGAAGGCCGTCTGCGCAGAGGAGCCACCCCGGGCGACACACGCTGCTGCACGGAGGAGGCCGCGTCTCCCGACATCGGCGAGGCCCTGGGAGCCCAGGGTCCGCACCTGGGCCCCGGGAAGCGAGGCCCCAGAAGCACCGACTCTCCCGCAGCACTTCTCCCCTGACGCGAGAGAGCGAACGCCCAAAGCCGGAGCGAGGAAGCAGCAGCGAGGCGCGGTCCGCTTCGTGCCGAAAAGCTCGGGGAAAGCTCTGCCTTCGCTGGGGAATCAGGGTCGGGCCTGTGGTCTGCTGCTGGTTGCCGCAGCCGAGCGCTCTGCAGCGCTCTGGCAGAAACTACTCCGGAGTGAACGCCTCCTTGCCGGGACATCCCGCCTCCCCCAGACTGGAGCCCGGTCGCGCCTGGGGGACCAGCCTGCAGAAAAGGGACACGCCTGTCCCCTCGGTCCCCAGGAGCATGTCTGGGGAGAGCGCAGCACGCTGCCCCGGCAGGGCAGCCGAGCCGTTGGCATGGCGCTGGGGCAAGTGAAGCCAAGCAGGAGAGCCTGCCGTCTGAGCCCGAGTGGGTCGGGGGGTGGGGACAAGTGTCACCCACTCACGGGGCCCGGCGCCGGAAGCCTGGCTGCTAAGGAGACACGGGGGTCGACGAGGGCAGGGGCGCGTGCTCCGGTCTGAGCCAGCAGTCTGGGCAGAAGGCAGTCCTCTCTTGGGCCTCGAGGCCCAGGGCGACAGCAAGGCCTCGGCCACCAGTCCCTGGGGTAGCCTTGGGGGGGCTCCCAGGCGCCAGCCCCTGAACGCGCAGAAACCGCTCCCTGGAGCAGCGGGCCGTCGGCCCCCGTCTCCCTCCAGGGTGCGGCAGCGTTCTGGGTGCAAGGGCGGCCGGGGAAGGCGCGGGGACAGTCCCCCCACAGGCTCCCCGTCCCAGGGCCCGGGCGGTGCGCAGTGCTCCTGGAGCCTCTCCTCTCTGCGCGGGAAGACGCGGGCCTCTTCCCGAGTCGGCCTGAACGCGAGAGGAAGAGGCCAGGCCCCGGCGAGCCCGGGAGAAGGCCATCTGCGCAGAGGGGCCACCCCGGGCGACACACGCTGCTGCACGGAGGAGGCCGCGTCTCCCGACATCGGCGAGGCCCTGGGAGCCCAGGGGCCGCACCTGGGCCCCGGGAAGCGAGGCCCCAGAAGCACCGACTCTCCCTCAACACTTCTCCCCTGACGCGAGAGATCGAATGCCCAAAGCCGGAGCGAGGAAGCAGCAGCGAGGCGCGGTCCGCTTCGTGCCGAAAACCTCGGCGAAAGCTCTGCCTTCGCTGGGGAATCAGGGTCGGGCCTGTGGGCTGCTGCTGGTTGCCGCAGACGAGCGCTCTGCAGCGCTCTGGCAGAAACTATCCCGGAGTGAACGCCTCCTTGCCGGGACATCCCGCCTGCCCCAGACTGGAGCCCGGCCGCGCCTAGGGTATCAGCCTTCAGAAAAGGGACACGCCTGTCCCCTCGGTCCCCAGGAGCCTGTCCGGGGAGAGCGCAGCATGCTGCCCCGGCAGGGCAGCCGAGCCGTTGGCATTGCGCTGGGGCAAGTGAGGCCAAGCAGGAGAGCCTGCCGTCTGAGCCCGAGTGGGTCGGGGGGTGGGGACAAGTGTCACCCACTCACGGGGCGGGGCGCCGGAAGCCTGCCTGCTAAGGAGACACGGGAGGACGACGTGGGCAGGGGCGCGGGCCCCGGTCTGAGCCAGCAGTCTGGGCAGAAGGCCGGCCTGTCCTGGGCTTCGAGGCCCAGGGCGACAGCAGGGCCTCGGCCACCAGTCCCTGGGGCAGCCTTGGGGGGGCTCCCAGGCGCCAGCCCCTGAACGCGCAGAAACCGCTCCCTGGAGCAGCGGGCCGTCGGCCCCAGTCTCCCTCCAGGGTGGGGCAGCTTTCTGGGTGGAGGGGCGGCCGGGGAAGGCGCGGGGACAGTCCCCCCACAGGCTCCCCGTCCCAGGGCCCGGGCGGTGCGCAGTGCTCCTGGAGCCTCTCCTCTCTGCGCGGGAAGACGCGGGCCTCTTCCCGAGTCGGCCTGAACGCGAGAGGAAGAGGCCAGGCCCCGGCGAGCCCGGGAGAAGGCCGTCTGCTCAGAGGGGCCACCCCGGGCGACACACGCTGCTGCACGGAGGAGGCCGCGTCTCCCGACATGGCGAGGCCCTGGGAGCCCAGGGTCCGCACCTGGGCCCCGGGAAGCGAGGCCCCAGAAGCACCGACTCTCCCGCAACACTTCTCCCCTGACGCGAGAGAGCGAACGCCCAAAGCCGGAGCCAGGAAGCAGCAGCGAGGCGCGGTCCGCTTCGTGCAGAAAACCTCGGCGAAAGCTCTGCCTTCGCTGGGGAATCAGGGTCGGGTCTGTGGGCTGCTGCTGGTTGCCGCAGCCGAGCGCTCTGCAGCGCTCTGGCAGAAACTACCCCGGAGTGAACGCCTCCTTGCCGGGACATCCTGCCTGCCCCAGACTTGAGCCCGGTCCTGCCTAGAGGATCAGCCTTCAGAAAAGGGACACGCCTGTCCCCTCGCTCCCCAGGAGCCTGTCTGGGGAGAGCGCAGCACGCCGCCCCGGCAGGGCAGCCGAGCCGTTGGCATTGCGCTGGGGCAAGTGAGGCCAAGCAGGAGAGCCTGCCGTCTGAGCCCGAGTGGGTCGGGGGTTGGGGACAAGTGTCACCCACTCATGGGGCCCGGCGCCGGAAGCCTGGCTGCTAAGGAGACACGGGGGGACAACGAGGGCAGGGGCGCGTGCTCCGGTCTGAGCCAGCAGTCTGGGCAGAAGGCAGGCATGTCCTGGGCCTCGAGGCCCAGGGCGACAGCAGGGCCTCGGCCACCAGTCCCTGGGGCAGCCTTGGGGGGGCTCCCAGGCGCCAGCGGCTGAACGCGCAGAAACCGCTCCCTGGAGCAGCGGGCCGTCGGCCCCCGTCTCCCTCCAGGGTGCGGCAGCGTTCTGGGTGCAGGGACGGCCGGGGAAGGCGCGGGGACAGTCCCCCCACAGGCTCCCCGTCCCAGGGCCCGGGCGGTGCGCAGTGCTCCTGGAGCCTCTCCTCTCTGCGCGGGAAGACGCGGGCCTCTTCCCGAGTCGGCCTGAACGCGAGAGGAAGAGGCCAGGCCCCGGCGAGCCCGGGAGAAGGCCATCTGCGCAGAGGGGCCACCCCGGGCGACACACGCTGCTGCACGGAGGAGGCCGCGTCTCCCGACATCGGCGAGGCCCTGGGAGCCCAGGGGCCACACCGGGGCCTGGGAAGCGAGGCCCCAGAAGCACCGACTCTCCCGCATCACTTCTCCCCTGATGCGAGAGAGCGAACGCCCAAAGCCGGAGCGAGGAAGCAGCAGCGAGGCGCGGTCCGCTTCGTGCCGAAAACCTCGGAGAAAGCTCTGCCTTCCCTGGGGAATCAGGGTCGGGTCTGTGGGCTGCTGCTGGTTGCCGCAGCCGAGCGCTCTGCAGCGCTCTGGCAGAAACTACCCCGGAGTGAACGGCTCCTTGCCGGGACATCCCGCCTGCCCCAGACTGGAGCCCGGTCGCGCGTAGGGGATCAGCCTTCAGAAAAGGGACAAGCCTGTCCCCTCGGTCCCCTGGAGCCTGTCTGGGGAGAGCGAAGCACGCCGCCCCGGTAGGGCAGCCGAGCCGTTGGCATTGCGCTGGGGCAAGTGAGGCCAAGCAGGAGAGCCTGCCGTCTGAGCCCGAGTGGGTCGGGGGGTGGGGACAAGTGTCACCCACTCACGGGGCCCGGCGCCGGAAGCCTGGCTGCTAAGGAGACACGGGGGGACGACGAGGGCAGGGGCTCGTGCTCCGGTCTGAGCCAGCAGTCTGGGCAGAAGGCAGGCCTGTCCTGGGCCTCGAGGCCCAGGGTGACAGCAGGGCCTCGGCCACCAGTCCCTGGGGCAGCCTTGGGGGGCTCCCAGGCGCCAGCCCCTGAACGCGCAGATACCGCTCCCTGGAGCAGCGGGCCGTCGGCCCCCGTCTCCCTCCAGGGTGGGGCAGCGTTCTGGGTGCAAGGGCGGCCGGGGAAGGCGCGGGGACAGTCCCCCCACAGGCTCCCCGTCCCAGGGCCCGGGCGGTGCGCAGTGCTCCTGGAGCCTCTCCTCTCTGCGCGGGAAGACGCGGGCCTCTTCCCGAGTCGGCCTGAACGCGAGAGGAAGAGGCCAGGCCCCGGCGAGCCCGGGAGAAGGCCGTCTGCGCAGAGGGGCCATCCCGGGCGACACACGCTGCTGCATGGAGGAGGCCGCGTCTCCCGACATCGGCGAGGCCCTGGGAGCCCAGGGTCCGCACCTGGGCCCCGGGAAGCGAGGCCCCAGAAGCACCGACTCTCCCGCAGCACTTCTCCCCTGACGCGAGAGATTGAACGCCCAAAGCCGGAGTGAGGAAGCAGCAGCGAGGCGCGGTCCGCTTCGTGCCGAAAACCTCGGCGAAAGCTCTGCCTTCGCTGGGGAATCAGGGTCGGGCCTGTGGGCTGCTGCTGGTTGCCGCAGACGAGCGCTCTGCAGCGCTCTGGCAGAAACTATCCCGGAGTGAACGCCTCCTTGCCGGGACATCCCGCCTGCCCCAGACTGGAGCCCGGCCGCGCCTAGGGGATCAGCCTTCAGAAAAGGGACACGCCTGTCCCCTCGGTCCCCAGGAGCCTGTTTGGGGAGAGCGCAGCACGCCGCCCCGGCAGGGCAGCCGAGCCGTTGGCATTGCGCTGGGGCAAGTGAGGCCAAGCAGGAGAGCCTGCCGTCTGAGCCCGAGTGGGTCGGGGGGTGGGGACAAGTGTCACCCACTCACGGGGCCCGGCTCCGGAAGCCTGGCTGCTAAGGAGACACGGGGGGACGACGAGGGCAGGGGCGCGTGCTCCGGTCTGAGCCAGCAGTCTGGGAAGAAGGCAGGCCTGTCCTGGGCCTCGAGGCCCAGGGCGACAGCAGGGCCTCGGCCACCAGTCCCTGGGGGAGCCTTGCGGGGGCTCCCAGGCGCCAGCCCCTGAACGCGCAGAAACCGCTCCTTTGAGCAGCGGGCCGTCGGCCCCCGTCTCCCTCCAGGGTGGGGCAGCTTTCTGGGTGGCAGGGGCGGCCGGGGAAGGCGCGGGGACAGTCCCCCCACAGGCTCCCCGTCCCAGGGCCCGGGCGGTGCGCAGTGCTCCTGGAGCCTCTCCTCTCTGCGCGGGAAGACGCGGGCCTCTTCCCGAGTCGGCCTGAACGCGAGAGGAAGAGGCCAGGCCCCGGCGAGCCCGGGAGAAGGCCGTCTGCGCAGAGGGGCCACCCCGGGCGACACACGCTGCTGCACGGAGGAGGCCGCGTCTCCCGACATCGGCGAGGCCCTGGGAGCCCAGGGTCCGCACCTGGGCCCCGGGAAGCGAGGCCCCAGAAGCACCGACTCTCCCGCAGCACTACTCCCCTGACGCGAGAGAGCGAACGCCCAAAGCCGGAGCGAGGAAGCAGCAGCGAGGCGCGGTCCGCTTCGTGCCGAAAACCTCGGCGAAAGCTCTGCCTTCGCTGGGGAATCAGGGTCGGGCCTGTGGGCTGCTGCTGGTTGCCGCAGACGAGCGCTCTGCAGCGCTCTGGCAGAAACTATCCCGGAGTGAACGCCTCCTTGCCGGGACATCCCGCCTGCCCCAGACTGGAGCCCGGCCGCGCCTAGGGGATCAGCCTTCAGAAAAGGGACACGCCTGTCCCCTCGGTCCCCAGGAGCCTGTCTGGGGAGAGCGCAGCACGCCGCCCCGGCAGGGCAGCCGAGCCGTTGGCATGGCGCTGGGGCAAGTGAGGCCAAGCAGGAGAGACTGCCGTCTGAGCCCGAGTGGGTCGGGGGGTGGGGACAAGTGTCACCCACTCACGGGGCGCGGCGCCGGAAGCCTGCCTGCTAAGGAGACACGGGAAGACGACGTGGGCAGGGGCGCGGGCCCCGGTCTGAGCCAGCAGTCTGGGCAGAAGGCCGGCCTGTCCTGGGCTTCGAGGCCCAGGGCGACAGCAGGGCCTCGGCCACCAGTCCCTGGGGCAGCCTTGGGGGTCTACCAGGCGCCAGCCCTTGAACGCGCAGAAACCGCTCCTTGGAGCAGCGGGCCGTCGGCCCCAGTCTCCCTCCAGGGTGGGGCAGCTTTCTGGGTGGCAGGGGCGGCCGGGGAAGGCGCGGGGACAGTCCCCCCACAGGCTCCCCGTCCCAGGGCCCGGGCGGTGCGCAGTGCTCCTGGAGCCTCTCCTCTCTGCGCGGGAAGACGCGGGCCTCTTCCTGAGTCGGCCTGAACGCGAGAGGAAGAGGCCAGGCCCCGGCGAGCCCGGGAGAAGGCCGTCTGCGCAGAGGGGCCACCCCGGGCGACACACGCTGCTGCACGTAGGAGGCCGCGTCTCCCGACATCGGCGAGGCCCTGGGAGCCCAGGGTCCGCACCTGGGCCCCGGGAAGCGAGGCCCCAGAAGCACCGACTCTCCCGCAACACTTCTCCCCTGACGCGAGAGAGCGAACGCCCAAAGCCGGAGCCAGGAAGCAGCAGCGAGGCGCGGTCCGCTTCGTGCAGAAAACCTCGGCGAAAGCTGCCTTCGCTGGGGAATCAGGGTCGGGTCTGTGGGCTGCTGCTGGTTGCCGCAGCCGAGCGCTCTGCAGCGCTCTGGCAGAAACTATCCCGGAGTGAACGCCTCCTTGCCGGGACATCCCGCCTGCCCCAGACTGGAGCCCGGCCGCGCCTAGGGGATCAGCCTTCAGAAAAGGGACACGCCTGTCCCCTCGGTCCCCAGGAGCCTGTCTGGGGAGAGCGCAGCACGCCGCCCCGGCAGGGCAGCCGAGCCGTTGGCATTGCGCTGGGGCAAGTGAGGCCAAGCAGGAGAGCCTGCCGTCTGAGCCCGAGTGGGTCGGGGGGTGGGGACAAGTGTCACCCACTCACGGGGCCCGGCGCCGGAAGCCTGGCTGCTAAGGAGACACGGGAGGACGACGTGGGCAGGGGCGCGGGCCCCGGTCTGAGCCAGCAGTCTGGGAAGAAGGCAGGCCTGTCCTGGGCCTCGAGGCCCAGGGCGACAGCAGGGCCTCGGCCACAAGTCCCTGGGGCAGCCTTGGGGGGACTCCCAGGTGCCAGCCCCTGAACGCGCAGAAACCGCTCCCTGGAGCAGCGGGCCGTCGGCCCCCGTCTCCCTCCAGGGTGGGGCAGCTTTCTGGGTGGCAGGGGCGGCCGGGGAAGGCGCGGGGACAGTCCCCCCACAGGCTCCCCGTCCCAGGGCCCGGGCGGTGCGCAGTGCTCCTGGAGCCTCTCCTCTCTGCAGTGAAGACGCGGGCCTCTTCCCGAGTCGGCCTGAACGCGAGAGGAAGAGGCCAGGCCCCGGCGAGCCCGGGAGAAGGCCATCTGCGCAGAGGGGCCACCCCGGGCGACACACGCTGCTGCACGGAGGAGGCCGCGTCTCCCGACATCGGCGAGGCCCTGGGAGCCCAGGGGCCGCACCTGGGCCCCGGGAAGCGAGGCCCCAGAAGCACCGACTCTCCCTCAACACTTCTCCCCTGACGCGAGAGATCGAATGCCCAAAGCCGGAGGGAGGAAGCAGCAGCGAGGCGCGGTCCGCTTCGTGAGGAAAACCTCGGCGAAAGCTCTGACTTCGCTGGGGAATCAGGGTCGGGTCTGTGGGCTGCTGCTGGGTGCCGCAGCCGAGTGCCCTGCAGCGCTCTGGCAGAAACTACCCCGGAGTGAACGCCTCCTTGCCGGGACATCCCGCCTCCCCCAGACTGGAGCCCGGTCGCGCCTGGGGGACCAGCCTGCAGAAAAGGGACACGCCTGTCCCCTCGGTCCCCTGGAGCATGTCTGGGGAGAGCGCAGCACGCCGCCCCGGCAGGGCAGCCGAGCCGTTGGCATTGCGCTGGGGTAAGTGAGGCCAAGCAGGAGAGCCTGCCGTCTGAGCCCGAGTGGGTCGGGGGGTGGGGACAAGTGTCACCCACTCACGGGGCCCGGCGCCGGAAGCCTGGCTGCTAAGGAGACACGGGGGGACGACGAGGGCAGGGGCGCGTGCTCCGGTCTGAGCCAGCAGTCTGGGCAGAAGGCAGGCCTGTCCTGGGCCTCGAGGCCCAGGGCGACAGCAAGGCCTCGGCCACCAGTCCCTGGGGCAGCCTTGGGGGGGCTCCCAGGCGCCAGCCCCTGAACGCGCAGAAACCGCTCCCTGGAGCAGCGGGCCGTCGGCCCCCGTCTCCCTCCAGGGTGCGGCAGCGTTCTGGGTGCAAGGGCGGCCGGGGAAGGCGCGGGGACAGTCCCCCCACAGGCTCCCCGTCCCAGGGCCCGGGCGGTGCGCAGTGCTCCTGGAGCCTCTCCTCTCTGCGCGGGAAGACGCGGGCCTCTTCCCGAGTCGGCCTGAACGCGAGAGGAAGAGGCCAGGCCCCGGCGAGCCCGGGAGAAGGCCGTCTGCGCAGAGGGGCCACCCCGGGCGACACACGCTGCTGCACGGAGGAGGCCGCGTCTCCCGACATCGGCGAGGCCCTGGGAGCCCAGGGTCCGCACCTGGGCCCCGGGAAGCGAGGCCCCAGAAGCACCGACTCTCCCGCAACACTTCTCCCCTGACGCGAGAGAGCGAACGCCCAAAGCCGGAGCGAGGAAGCAGCAGCGAGGCGCGGTCCGCTTCGTGCCGAAAACCTCGGCGAAAGCTCTGCCTTCGCTGGGGAATCAGGGTCGGGCCTGTGGGCTGCTGCTGGTTGCCGCAGCCGAGCGCTCTGCAGCGCTCTGGCAGAAACTATCCCGGAGTGAACGCCTCCTTGCCGGGACATCCCGCCTGCCCCAGACTGGAGCCCGGCCGCGCCTAGGGGATCAGCCTTCAGAAAAGGGACACGCCTGTCCCCTCGGTCCCCAGGAGCCTGTCCGGGGAGAGCGCAGCACGCCGCCCCGGCAGGGCAGCCGAGCCGTTGGCATTGCGCTGGGGCAAGTGAGGCCAAGCAGGAGAGCCTGCCGTCTGAGCCCGAGTGGGTCGGGGGGTGGGGACAAGTGTCACCCACTCACGGGGCGCGGCGCCGGAAGCCTGCCTGCTAAGGAGACACGGGAGGACGACGTGGGCAGGGGCGCGGGCCCCGGTCTGAGCCAGCAGTCTGGGCAGAAGGCCGGCCTGTCCTGGGCTTCGAGGCCCAGGGCGACAGCAGGGCCTCGGCCACCAGTCCCTGGGGCAGCCTTGGGGGGGCTCCCAGGCGCCAGTCCCTGAACGCGCAGAAACCGCTCCTTGGAGCAGCGGGCCGTCGGCCCCAGTCTCCCTCCAGGGTGGGGCAGCTTTCTGGGTGTCAGGGGCGGCCGGGGAAGGCGCGGGGACAGTCCCCCCACAGGCTCCCCGTCCCAGGGCCCGGGCGGTGCGCAGTGCTCCTGGAGCTTCTCCTCTCTGCGCGGGAAGACGCGGGCCTCTTCCCGAGTCGGCCTGAACGCGAGAGGAAGAGGCCAGGCCCCGGCGAGCCCGGGAGAAGGCCGTCTGCGCAGAGGGGCCACCCCGGGCGACACACGCTGCTGCACGTAGGAGGCCGCGTCTCCCGACATCGGCGAGGCCCTGGGAGCCCAGGGTCCGCACCTGGGCCCCGGGAAGCGAGGCCCCAGAAGCACCGACTCTCCCGCAACACTTCTCCCCTGACGCGAGAGAGCGAACGCCCAAAGCCGGAGCCAGGAAGCAGCAGCGAGGCGCGGTCCGCTTCGTGCAGAAAACCTCGGCGAAAGCTCTGCCTTCGCTGGGGAATCAGGGTCGGGTCTGTGGGCTGCTGCTGGTTGCCGCAGCCGAGCGCTCTGCAGCGCTCTGGCAGAAACTATCCCGGAGTGAACGCCTCCTTGCCGGGACATCCCGCCTGCCCCAGACTGGAGCCCGGCCGCGCCTAGGGGATCAGCCTTCAGAAAAGGGACACGCCTGTCCCCTCGGTCCCCAGGAGCCTGTCCGGGGAGAGCGCAGCACGCCGCCCCGGCAGGGCAGCCGAGCCGTTGGCATTGCGCTGGGGCAAGTGAGGCCAAGCAGGAGAGCCTGCCGTCTGAGCCCGAGTGGGTCGGGGGGTGGGGACAAGTGTCACCCACTCACGGGGCCCGGCGCCGGAAGCCTGGCTGCTAAGGAGACACGGGAGGACGACGTGGGCAGGGGCGCGGGCCCCGGTCTGAGCCAGCAGTCTGGGAAGAAGGCAGGCCTGTCCTGGGCCTCGAGGCCCAGGGCGACAGCAGGGCCTCGGCCACAAGTCCCTGGGGCAGCCTTGGGGGGACTCCCAGGCGCCAGCCCCTGAACGCGCAGAAACCGCTCCTTGGAGCAGCGGGCCGTCGGCCCCCGTCTCCCTCCAGGGTGGGGCAGCTTTCTGGGTGGCAGGGGCGGCCGGGTAAGGCGCGGGGACAGTCCCCCCACAGGCTCCCCGTCCCAGGGCCCGGGCGGTGCGCAGTGCTCCTGGAGCCTCTCCTCTCTGCATGGGAAGACGCGGGCCTCTTCCCGAGTCGGCCTGAACGCGGGAGGAAGAGGCCAGGCCCCGGCGAGCCCGGGAGAAGGCCGTCCGCTCAGAGGGGCCACCCCGGGCGACACACGCTGCTGCACGGAGGAGGCCGCGTCTCCCCACATCGGCGAGGCCCTGGGAGCCCAGGGTCCGCACCTGGGCCCCGGGAAGCGAGGCCCCAGAAGCACCGACTCTCCCGCAGCACTTCTCCCCTGACGCGAGAGAGCGAACGCCCAAAGCCGGAGCGAGGAAGCAGCAGCGAGGCGCGGTCCGCTTCGTGCCGAAAACCTCGGGGAAAGCTCTGCCTTCGCTGGGGAATCAGGGTCGGGTCTGTGGGCTGCTGCTGGTTGCCGCAGCCGAGCGCTCTGCAGCGCTCTGGCAGAAACTACCCCGGAGTGAACGCCTCCTTGCCGGGACATCCCGCCTCCCCCAGACTGGAGCCCGGTCGCGCCTGGGGGACCAGCCTGCAGAAAAGGGACACGCCTGTCCCCTCGGTCCCCAGGAGCATGTCCGGGGAGAGCGCAGCACGCCGCCCCGGCAGGGCAGCCGAGCCGTTGGCATGGCGCTGGGGCAAGTGAAGCCAAGCAGGAGAGCCTGCCGTCTGAGCCCGAGTGGGTCGGGGGGTGGGGACAAGTGTCACCCACTCACGGGGCCCGGCGCCGGAAGCCTGGCTGCTAAGGAGACACGGGGGGACGACGAGGGCAGGGGCGCGTGCTCCGGTCTGAGCCAGCAGTCTGGGCAGAAGGCAGGCCTCTCTTGGGCCTCGAGGCCCAGGGCGACAGCAAGGCCTCGGCCACCAGTCCCTGGGGCAGCCTTGGGGGGGCTCCCAGGCGCCAGCCCCTGAACACGCAGAAACCGCTCCCTGGAGCAGCGGGCCGTCGGCCCCCGTCTCCTTCCAGGGTGCGGCAGCGTTCTGGGTGCAAGGGCGGCCGGGGAAGGCGCGGGGACAGTCCCCCCACAGGCTCCCCGTCCCAGGGCCCGGGCGGTGCGCAGTGCTCCTGGAGCCTCTCCTCTCTGCGCTGAAGACGCGGGCCTCTTCCCGAGTCGGCCTGAACGCGAGAGGAAGAGGCCAGGCCCCGGCGAGCCCGGGAGAAGGCCATCTGCGCAGAGGGGCCACCCCGGGCGACACACGCTGCTGCACGGAGGAGGCCGCGTCTCCCGACATCGGCGAGGCCCTGGGAGCCCAGGGGCCGCACCTGGGCCCCGGGAAGCGAGGCCCCAGAAGCACCGACTCTCCCTCAACACTTCTCCCCTGACGCGAGAGATCGAACGCCCAAAGCCGGAGCGAGGAAGCAGCAGCGAGGCGCGGTCCGCTTCGTGAGGAAAACCTCGGCGAAAGCTCTGACTTCGCTGGGGAATCAGGGTCGGGTCTGTGGGCTGCTGCTGGGTGCCGCAGCCGAGTGCCCTGCAGCGCTCTGGCAGAAACTACCCCGGAGTGAACGCCTCCTTGCCGGGACATCCCGCCTCCCCCAGACTGGAGCCCGGTCGCGCCTGGGGGACCAGCCTGCAGAAAAGGGACACGCCTGTCCCCTCGGTCCCCTGGATCATGTCTGGGGAGAGCGCAGCACGCCGCCCCGGCAGGGCAGCCGAGCCGTTGGCATGGCTCTGGGGCAAGTGAAGCCAAGCAGGAGAGCCTGCCGTCTGAGCCCGAGTGGGTCGGGGGGTGGGGACAAGTGTCACCCACTCACGGGGCCCGGTGCCGGAAGCCTGGCTGCTAAGGAGACACGGGGGGACGACGAGGGCAGGGGCGCGTGCTCCGGTCTGAGCCAGCAGTCTGGGCAGAAGGCAGGCCTGTCCTGGGCCTCGAGGCCCAGGGCGACAGCAAGGCCTCGGCCACCAGTCCCTGGGGCAGCCTTGGGGGGGCTCCCAGGCGCCAGCCCCTGAACGCGCAGAAACCGCTCCCTGGAGCAGCGGGCCGTCGGCCCCCGTCTCCCTCCAGGGTGCGGCAGCGTTCTGGGTGCAAGGGCGGCCGGGGAAGGCGCGGGGACAGTCCCCCCACAGGCTCCCCGTCCCAGGGCCCGGGCGGTGCGCAGTGCTCCTGGAGCCTCTCCTCTCTGCGCGGGAAGACGCGGGCCTCTTCCCGAGTCGGCCTGAACGCGAGAGGAAGAGGCCAGGCCCCGGCGAGCCCGGGAGAAGGCCGTCTGCGCAGAGGGGCCACCCCGGGCGACACACGCTGCTGCACGGAGGAGGCCGCGTCTCCCGACATCGGCGAGGCCCTGGGAGCCCAGGGTCCGCACCTGGGCCCCGGGAAGCGAGGCCCCAGAAGCACCGACTCTCCCGCAACTCTTCTCCCCTGTCGCGAGAGAGCGAACGCCCAAAGCCGGAGCGAGGAAGCAGCAGCGAGGCGCGGTCCGCTTCGTGCCGAAAACCTCGGGGAATGCTCTGCCTTCGCTGGGGAATCAGGGTCGGGCCTGTGGTCTGCTGCTGGTTGCCGTAGCCGAGCGCTCTGCAGCGCTCTGGCAGAAACTACCCCGGAGTGAACGGCTCCTTGCCGGGACATCCCGCCTCCCCCAGACTGGAGCCCGGTCGCGCCTGGGGGACCAGTCTGCAGAAAAGGGACACGCCTGTCCCCTCGGTCCCCAGGAGCATGTCTTTGGAGAGCGCAGCACGCTGCCCCGGCAGGGCAGCCGAGCCGTTGGCATGGCGCTGGGGCAAGTGAAGCCAAGCAGGAGAGCCTGTCCTGGGCCTCGAGGCCCAGGGCGACAGCAGGGCCTCGGCCAGCAGTCCCTGGGGCAGCCTTGGGGGGGCTCCCAGGCGCCAGCCCCTGAACGCGCAGAAACCGCTCCTTGGAGCAGCGGGCCGTCGGCCCCCGTCTCCCTCCATCGTGGGGCAGCTTTCTGGGTGGCAGGGGCGGCCGGGGAAGGCGCGGGGACAGTCCCCCCACAGGCTCCCCGTCCCAGGGCCCGGGCGGTGCGCAGTGCTCCTGGAGCCTCTCCTCTCTGCACGGGAAGACGCGGGCCTCTTCCCGAGTCGGCCTGAACGCGAGAGGAAGAGGCCAGGCCCCGGCGAGCCCGGGAGAAGGCCGTCTGCTCAGAGGGGCCACCCCGGGCGACACACGCTGCTGCACGGAGGAGGCCGCGTCTCCCGTTATCGGCGAGGCCCTGGGAGCCCACGGTCCGCACCTGGGCCCCGGGAAGCGAGGCCCCAGAAGCACCGACTCTCCCGCAACACTTCTCCCCTGACGCGAGAGAGCGAACGCCCAAAGCCGGAGCGAGGAAGCAGCAGCGAGGCGCGGTCCGCTTCGTGCAGAAAACCTCGGCGAAAGCTCTGCCTTCGCTGGGGAATCAGGGTCGGGTCTGTGGGCTGCTGCTGGTTGCCGCAGCCAAGCGCTCTGCAGCGCTCTGGCAGAAACTACCCCGGAGTGAACGCCTCCTTGCCGGGACATCCCGCCTGCCCCAGACTGGAGCCCGGCCGCGCCTAGGGTATCAGCCTTCAGAAAAGGGACACGCCTGTCCCCTCGGTCCCCAGGAGCCTGTCTGGGGAGAGCGCAGCACGCCGCCCCGGCAGGGCAGCCGAGCCGTTGGCATTGCGCTGGGGCAAGTGAGGCCAAGCAGGAGAGCCTGCCGTCTGAGCCCGAGTGGGTCGGGGGGTGGGGACAAGTGTCACCCACTCACGGGGCCCGGCGCCGGAAGCCTGGCTGCTAAGGAGACACGGGGGGACGACGAGGGCAGGGGCACGTGCTCCGGTATGAGCCAGCAGTCTGGGCAGAAGGCAGGCCTGTCCTGGGCCTCGAGGCCCAGGGCGACAGCAGGGCCTCGGCCACCAGTCCCTGGGGCAGCCTTGGGGGGGCTCCCAGGCGCCAGCCCCTGAACGCGCAGAAACCGCTCCCTGGAGCAGCGGGCTGTCGGCCCCCGTCTCCCTCCAGGGTGCGGCAGCGTTCTGGGTGCAGGGGCGGCCGGGGAAGGCGCGGGGACAGTCCCCCCACAGGATCCCCGTCCCAGGGCCCGGGCGGTGCGCAGTGCTCCTGGAGCCTCTCCTCTCTGCGCGGGAAGACGCGGGCCTCTTCCCGAGTCGGCCTGAACGCGAGAGGAAGAGGCCAGGCCCCGGCGAGCCCGGGAGAAGGCCGTCTGCACAGAGGGGCCACCCCGGGCGACACACGCTGCTGCACGGAGGAGGCCGCGTCTCCCGACATCGGCGAGGCCCTGGGAGCCCAGGGGCCACACCGGGGCCTGGGAAGCGAGGCCCCAGAAGCACCGACTCTCCCGCATCACTTCTCCCCTGACCCGAGAGAGCGAACGCCCAATGCCGGAGCGAGGAAGCAGCAGCGAGGCGCGGTCCGCTTCGTGCCGAAAACCTCGGGGAAAGCTCTGCCTTCGCTGGGGAATCAGGGTCGGGCCTGTGGTCTGCTGCTGGTTGCCGCAGCCGAGCGCTCTGCAGCGCTCTGGCAGAAACTACCCCGGAGTGAACGCCTCCTTGCCGGGACATCCCGCCTCCCCCAGACTGGAGCCCGGTCGCGCCTGGGGGACCAGCCTGCAGAAAATGGACACGCCTGTCCCCTCGGTCCCCAGGAGCATGTCTGGGGAGAGCGCAGCACGCTGCCCCGGGCAGGGCAGCCGAGCCGTTGGCATGGCGCTGGGGCAAGTGAAGCCAAGCAGGAGAGCCTGCCATCTGAGCCCGAGTGGGTCGGGGGGTGGGGACAAGTGTCACCCACTCACGGGGCCCGGCGCCGGAAGCCTGGCTGCTAAGGAGACACGGGGGGACGACGAGGGCAGGGGCGCGTGCTCCGGTCTGAGCCAGCAGTCTGGGCAGAAGGCAGGCCTGTCCTGGGCCTCGAGGCCCAGGGCGACAGCAGGGCCTCGGCCACCAGTCCCTGGGGCAGCCTTGGGGGGGCTCCCAGGCGCCAGCCCCTGAACGCGCAGAAACCGCTCCCTGGAGCAGCGGGCCGTCGGCCCCCGTCTCCCTCCAGGGTGCGGCAGCGTTCTGGGTGCAGGGACGGCCGGGGAAGGCGCGGGGACAGTCCCCCCACAGGCTCCCCGTCCCAGGGCCCGGGCGGTGCGCAGTGCTCCTGGAGCCTCTCCTCTCTGCGCGGGAAGACGCGGGCCTCTTCCCGAGTCGGCCTGAACGCGAGAGGAAGAGGCCAGGCCCCGGCGAGCCCGGGAGAAGGCCGTCTGCGCAGAGGGGCCACCCCGGGCGACACACGCTGCTGCACGGAGGAGGCCGCGTCTCCCGACATCGGCGAGGCCCTGGGAGCCCAGGGGCCACACCGGGGCCTGGGAAGCGAGGCCCTAGAAGCACCGACTCTCCCGCATCACTTCTCCCCTGACGCGAGAGAGCGAACGCCCAAAGCCGGAGCGAGGAAGCAGCAGCGAGGCGCGGTCCGCTTCGTGCCGAAAACCTCGGAGAAAGCTCTGCCTTCCCTGGGGAATCAGGGTCGGGCCTGTGGGCTGCTGCTGGTTGCCGCAGCCGAGCGCTCTGCAGCGCTCTGGCAGAAACTACCCCGGAGTGAACGGCTCCTTGCCGGGACATCCCGCCTGCCCCAGACTGGAGCCCGGTCGCGCCTAGGGGATCAGCCTTCAGAAAAGGGACACGCCTGTCCCCTCGGTCCCCAGGAGCCTGTCTGGGGAGAGCGCAGCACGCCGCCCCGGCAGGGCAGCCGAGCCGTTGGCATTGCGCTGGGGCAAGTGAGGCCAAGCAGGAGAGCCTGCCGTCTGAGCCCGAGTGGGTCGGGGGGTGGGGACAAGTGTCACCCACTCACGGGGCCCGGCGCCGGAAGCCTGGCTGCTAAGGAGACACGGGGGGACGACGAGGGCAGGGGCACGTGCTCCGGTATGAGCCAGCAGTCTGGGCAGAAGGCAGGCCTGTCCTGGGCCTCGAGGCCCAGGGCGACAGCAGGGCCTCGGCCACCAGTCCCTGGGGCAGCCTTGGGGGGGCTCCCAGGCGCCAGCCCCTGAACGCGCAGAAATCGCTCCCTGGAGCAGCGGGCTGTCGGCCCCCGTCTCCCTCCAGGGTGCGGCAGCGTTCTGGGTGCAGGGGCGGCCGGGGAAGGCGCGGGGACAGTCCCCCCACAGGCTCCCCGTCCCAGGGCCCGGGCGGTGCGCAGTGCTCCTGGAGCCTCTCCTCTCTGCGCGGGAAGACGCGGGCCTCTTCCCGAGTCGGCCTGAACGCGAGAGGAAGAGGCCAGGCCCCGGCGAGCCCGGGAGAAGGCCGTCTGCGCAGAGGGGCCACCCCGGGCGACACACGCTGCTGCACGGAGGAGGCCGCGTCTCCCGACATCGGCGAGGCCCTGGGAGCCCAGGGGCCACACCGGGGCCTGGGAAGCGAGGCCCCAGAAGCACCGACTCTCCCGCATCACTTCTCCCCTGACCCGAGAGAGCGAACGCCCAAAGCCGGAGCGAGGAAGCAGCAGCGAGGCGCGGTCCGCTTCGTGCCGAAAACCTCGGGGAAAGCTCTTCCTTCGCTGGGGAATCAGGGTCGGGCCTGTGGTCTGCTGCTGGTTGCCGCAGCCGAGCGCTCTGCAGCGCTCTGGCAGAAACTACCCCGGAGTGAACGCCTCCTTGCCGGGACATCCTGCCTCTCCCAGACTGGAGCCCGGTCGCGCCTGGGGGACCAGCCTGCAGAAAAGGGACACGCCTGTCCCCTCGGTCCCCAGGAGCATGTCTGGGGAGAGCGCAGCACGCTGCCCCGGCAGGGCAGCCGAGCCGTTGGCATGGCGCTGGGGCAAGTGAAGCCAAGCAGGAGAGCCTGCCGTCTGAGCCCGAGTGGGTCGGGGGGTGGGGACAAGTGTCACCCATTCACGGGGCCCGGCGCCGGAAGCCTGGCTGCTAAGGAGACACGGGGGGACGACGAGGGCAGGGGCGCGTGCTCCGGTCTGAGCCAGCAGTCTGGGCAGAAGGCAGGCCTGTCCTGGGCCTCGAGGCCCAGGGCGACAGCAAGGCCTCGGCCACCAGTCCCTGGGGCAGCCTTGGGGGGGCTCCCAGGCGCCAGCCCCTGAACGCGCAGAAACCGCTCCCTGGAGCAGCGGGCCGTCGGCCCCCGTCTCCCTCCAGGGTGCGGCAGCGTTCTGGGTGCAAGGGCGGCCGGGGAAGGCGCGGGGACAGTCCCCCCACAGGCTCCCCGTCCAAGGGCCCGGGCGGTGCGCAGTGCTCCTGGAGCCTCTCCTCTATGCGCGGGAAGACGCGGGCCTCTTTCCGAGTCGGCCTGAACGCGAGAGGAAGAGGCCAGGCCCCGGCGAGCCCGGGAGAAGGCCATCTGCGCAGAGGGGCCACCCCGGGCGACACACGCTGCTGCAAGGAGGAGGCCGCGTCTCCCGACATGGCGAGGCCCTGGGAGCCCAGGGTCCGCACCTGGGCCCCGGGAAGCGAGGTCCCAGAAGCACCGACTCTCCCGCAACACTTCTCCCCTGACGCGAGAGAGCGAACGCCCAAAGCCGGAGCGAGGAAGCAGCAGCGAGGCGCGGTCCGCTTCGGCCGAAAACCTCGGCGAAAGCTCTGCCTTCGCTGGGGAATCAGGGTCGGGCCTGTGGTCTGCTGCTGGTTGCCGCAGCCGAGCGCTCTGCAGCGCTCTGGCAGAAACTATCACGGAGTGAACGCCTCCTTGCCGGGACATCCCGCCTCCCCCAGACTGGAGCCCGGCCGCGCCTAGGGGATCAGCCTTCAGAAAAGGGACACGCCTGTCCCCTCGGTCCCCAGGAGCCTGTCTGGGGAGAGCGCAGCACGCCAACCCGGCAGGGCAGCCGAGCCGTTGGCATTGCGCTGGGGCAAGTGAGGCCTAGCAGGAGAGCCTGCCGTCTGAGCCCGAGTGGGTCGGGGGGTGGGGACAAGTGTGACCCACTCACGGGGCCCGGCGCCGGAAGCCTGGCTGCTAAGGAGACACGGGAGGACGACGTGGGCAGGGGCGCGGGCCCCGGTCTGAGCCAGCAGTCTGGGAAGAAGGCAGGCCTGTCCTGGGCCTCGAGGCCCAGGGCGACAGCAGGGCCTCGGCCACAAGTCCCTGGGGCAGCCTTGGGGGGGCTCCCAGGCGCCAGCCCCTGAACGCGCAGAAACCGCTCCTTGGAGCAGCGGGCCGTCGGCCCCCGTCTCCCTCCATCGTGGGGCAGCTTTCTGGGTGGCAGGGGCGGCCGGGGAAGGCGCGGGGACAGTCCCCCCACAGGCTCCCCGTCCCAGGGCCCGGGCGGTGCGCAGTGCTCCTGGAGCCTCTCCTCTCTGCACGGGAAGACGCGGGCCTCTTCCCGAGTCGGCCTGAACGCGAGAGGAAGAGGCCAGGCCCCGGCGAGCCCGGGAGAAGGCCGTCTGCTCAGAGGGGCCACCCCGGGCGACACACGCTGCTGCACGGAGGAGGCCGCGTCTCCCGACATCGGCGAGGCCCTGGGAGCCCAGGGTCCGCACCTGGGCCCCGGGAAGCGAGGCCCCAGAAGCACCGAGTCTCCTGCAACACTTCTCCCCTGACGCGAGAGAGCGAACGCCCAAAGCCGGAGCCAGGAAGCAGCAGCGAGGTGCGGTCCGCTTCGTGCAGAAAACCTCGGCGAAAGCTCTGCCTTCGCTGGGGAATCAGGGTCGGGTCTGTGGGCTGCTGCTGGTTGCCGCAGCCGAGCGCTCTGCAGCGCTCTGGCAGAAACTACCCCGGAGTGAACGGCTCCTTGCCGGGACATCCCGCCTGCCCCAGACTGGAGCCTGGTCGCGCCTAGGGGATCAGCCTTCAGAAAAGGGACACGCCTGTCCCCTCCGTCCCCTGGAGCCTGTCTGGGGAGAGCGAAGCACGCCGCCCCGGCAGGGCAGCCGAGCCGTTGGCATTGCGCTGGGGCAAG
Organism: Martes martes; assembly: GCF_963455335.1. Lineage (NCBI taxonomy): Eukaryota > Metazoa > Chordata > Mammalia > Carnivora > Mustelidae > Martes > Martes martes. The sequence goes on from NC_137899.1 coordinate 14,446,883, forward strand.
TGAGGCCAAGCAGGAGAGCCTGCCGTCTGAGCCCGAGTGGGTCGGGGGGTGGGGACAAGTGTCACCCACTCACGGGGCCCGGCGCCGGAAGCCTGGCTGCTAAGGAGACACGGGGGGACGACGAGGGCAGGAGCTCGTGCTCCGGTCTGAGCCAGCAGTCTGGGCAGAAGGCAGGCCTGTCCTGGGCCTCGAGGCCCAGGGGGACAGCAGGGCCTCGGCCACCAGTCCCTGGGGCAGCCTTGGGGGGTCTCCCAGGCGCCAGCCCCTGAACGCGCAGAAACCGCTCCCTGGAGCAGCGGGCCGTCGGCCCCCGTCTCCCTCCAGGGTGGGGCAGCGTTCTGGGTGGCAGGGGCGGCCGGGGAAGACACGGGGACAGTCCCCCCACAGGCTCCGCGTCCCAGGGTCCGGGCGGAGCGCAGTGCTCCTGGAGCCTCTCCTCTCTGCGCGGGAAGACGCGGGCCTCTTCCCGAGTCGGCCTGAACGCGAGAGGAAGAGGCCAGGCCCCGGCGAGCCCGGGAGAAGGCCGTCTGCGCAGAGGGGCCACCCCGGGCGACACACGCTGCTGCACGGAGGAGGCCGCGTCTCCCGACATCGGCGAGGCCCTGGGAGCCCAGGGTCCGCACCTGGGCCCCGGGAAGCGAGGCCCCAGAAGCACCGACTCTCCCGCAGCACTTCTCCCCTGACGCGAGAGATTGAACGCCCAAAGCCCGAGCGAGGAAGCAGCAGCGAGGCGCGGTCCGCTTCGTGCCGAAAACCTCGGCGAAAGCTCTGCCTTCGCTGGGGAATCAGGGTCGGGCCTGTGGGCTGCTGCTGGTTGCCGCAGACGAGCGCTCTGCAGCGCTCTGGCAGAAACTATCCCGGAGTGAACGCCTCCTTGCCGGGACATCCCGCCTGCCCCAGACTGGAGCCCGGCCGCGCCTAGGGGATCAGGCTTCAGAAAAGGGACACGCCTGTCCCCTCGGTCCCCAGGAGCCTGTTTGGGGAGAGCGCAGCACGCCGCCCCGGCAGGGCAGCCGAGCCGTTGGCATGGCGCTGGGGCAAGTGAAGCCAAGCAGGAGAGCCTGCCGTCTGAGCCCGAGTGGGTCGGTGGGTGGGGACAAGTGTCACCCAGTCACGGGGCCCGGCGCCGGAAGCCTGGCTGCTAAGGAGACACGGGGGGACGACGAGGGCAGGGGCGCGTGCTCCGGTCTGAGCCAGCAGTCTGGGCAGAAGGCAGGCCTGTCCTGGGCCTCGAGGCCCAGGGCGACAGCAAGGCCTCGGCCACCAGTCCCTGGGGCAGCCTTGGGGGGGCTCCCAGGCGCCAGCCCCTGAACGCGCAGAAACCGCTCCCTGGAGCAGCGGGCCGTCGGCCCCCGTCTCCCTCCAGGGTGCGGCAGCGTTCTGGGTGCAAGGGCGGCCGGGGAAGGCGCGGGGACAGTCCCCCCACAGGCTCCCCGTCCCAGGGCCCGGGCGGTGCGCAGTGCTCCTGGAGCCTCTCCTCTCTGCGCGGGAAGACGCGGGCCTCTTCCCGAGTCGGCCTGAACGCGAGAGGAAGAGGCCAGGCCCCGGCGAGCCCGGGAGAAGGCCGTCTGCGCAGAGGGGCCACCCCGGGCGACACACGCTGCTGCACGGAGGAGGCCGCGTCTCCCGACATCGGCGAGGCCCTGGGAGCCCAGGGTCCGCACCTGGGCCCCGGGAAGCGAGGCCCCAGAAGCACCGACTCTCCCGCAACACTTCTCCCCTGACGCGAGAGAGCGAACGCCCAAAGCCGGAGCGAGGAAGCAGCAGCGAGGCGCGGTCCGCTTCGTGCCGAAAACCTCGGGGAAAGCTCTGCCTTCGCTGGGGAATCAGGGTCGGGCCTGTGGGCTGCTGCTGGTTGCCGCAGCCGAGCGCTCTGCAGCGCTCTGGCAGAAACTATCCCGGAGTGAACGCCTCCTTGCCGGGACATCCCGCCTGCCCCAGACTGGAGCCCGGCCGCGCCTAGGGGATCAGCCTTCAGAAAAGGGACACGCCTGTCCCCTCGGTCCCCAGGAGCCTGTCTGGGGAGAGCGCAGCACGCCGCCCCGGCAGGGCAGCCGAGCCGTTGGCATTGCGCTGGGGCAAGTGAGGCCAAGCAGGAGAGCCTGCCGTCTGAGCCCGAGTGGGTCGGGGGGTGGGGACAAGTGTCACCCACTCACGGGGCCCGGCGCCGGAAGCCTGGCTGCTAAGGAGACACGGGAGGACGACGTGGGCAGGGGCGCGGGCCCCGGTCTGAGCCAGCAGTCTGGGAAGAAGGCAGGCCTGTCCTGAGCCTCGAGGCCCAGGGCGACAGCAGGGCCTCGGCCACCAGTCCCTGGGGCAGCCTTGGGGGGGCTCCCAGGCGCCAGCCCCTGAACGCGCAGAAACCGCTCCTTGGAGCAGCGGGCCGTCGGCCCCAGTCTCCCTCCAGGGTGGGGCAGCTTTCTGGGTGCAAGGGCGGCCGGGGAAGGCGCGGGGACAGTCCCCCCACAGGCTCCCCGTCCCAGGGCCCGGGCGGTGCGCAGTGCTCCTGGAGCCTCTCCTCTCTGCGCGGGAAGACGCGGGCCTCTTCCCGAGTCGGCCTGAACGCGAGAGGAAGAGGCCAGGCCCCGGCGAGCCCGGGAGAAGGCCGTCTGCGCAGAGGGGCCACCCCGGGCGACACACGCTGCTGCACGTAGGAGGCCGCGTCTCCCGACATCGGCGAGGCCCTGGGAGCCCAGGGTCCGCACCTGGGCCCCGGGAAGCGAGGCCCCAGAAGCACCGACTCTCCCGCAACACTTCTCCCCTGACGCGAGAGAGCGAACGCCCAAAGCCGGAGCGAGGAAGCAGCAGCGAGGCGCGGTCCGCTTCGTGCCGAAAACCTCGGCGAAAGCTCTGCCTTCGCTGGGGAATCAGGGTCGGGTCTGTGGGCTGCTGCTGGTTGCCGCAGCCGAGCGCTCTGCAGCGCTCTGGCAGAAACTATCCCGGAGTGAACGCCTCCTTGCCGGGACATCCCGCCTGCCCCAGACTGGAGCCCGGCCGCGCCTAGGGGATCAGCCTTCAGAAAAGGGACACGCCTGTCCCCTCGGTCCCCAGGAGCCTGTCTGGGGAGAGCGCAGCACGCCGCCCCGGCAGGGCAGCCGAGCCGTTGGCATGGCGCTGGGGCAAGTGAAGCGAAGCAGGAGAGCCTGCCGTCTGAGCCCGAGTGGGTCGGGGGGTGGGGACAAGTGTCACCCACTCACGGGGCGTGGCGCCGGAAGCCTGCCTGCTAAGGAGACACGGGAGGACGACGTGGGCAGGGGCGCGGGCCCCGGTCTGAGCCAGCAGTCTGGGCAGAAGGCCGGCCTGTCCTGGGCTTCGAGGCCCAGGGCGACAGCAGGGCCTCGGCCACCAGTCCCTGGGGCAGCCTTGGGGGGGCTCCCAGGCGCCAGCCCCTGAACGCGCAGAAACCGCTCCTTGGAGCAGCGGGCCGTCGGCCCCAGTCTCCCTCCAGGGTGGGGCAGCTTTCTGGGTGGCAGGGGCGGCCGGGGAAGGCGCGGGGACAGTCCCCCCACAGGCTCCCCGTCCCAGGGCCCGGGCGGTGCGCAGTGCTCCTGGAGCCTCTCCTCTCTGCGCGGGAAGACGCGGGCCTCTTCCCGAGTCGGCCTGAACGCGAGAGGAAGAGGCCAGGCCCCGGCGAGCCCGGGAGAAGGCCGTCTGCGCAGAGGGGCCACCCCGGGCGACACACGCTGCTGCACGTAGGAGGCCGCGTCTCCCGACATCGGCGAGGCCCTGGGAGCCCAGGGTCCGCACCTGGGCCCCGGGAAGCGAGGCCCCAGAAGCACCGACTCTCCCGCAACACTTCTCCCCTGACGCGAGAGAGCGAACGCCCAAAGCCGGAGCCAGGAAGCAGCAGCGAGGCGCGGTCCGCTTCGTGCAGAAAACCTCGGCGAAAGCTCTGCCTTCGCTGGGGAATAAGGGTCGGGTCTGTGGGCTGCTGCTGGTTGCCGCAGCCGAGCGCTCTGCAGCGCTCTGGCAGAAACTATCCCGGAGTGAACGCCTCCTTGCCGGGACATCCCGCCTGCCCCAGACTGGAGCCCGGCCGCGCCTAGGGGATCAGCCTTCAGAAAAGGGACACGCCTGTCCCCTCGGTCCCCAGGAGCCTGTCTGGGGAGAGCGCAGCACGCCGCCCCGGCAGGGCAGCCGAGCCGTTGGCATTGCGCTGGGGCAAGTGAGGCCAAGCAGGAGAGCCTGCCGTCTGAGCCCGAGTGGGTCGGGGGGTGGGGACAAGTGTCACCCACTCACGGGGCCCGGCGCCGGAAGCCTGGCTGCTAAGGAGACACGGGAGGACGACGTGGGCAGGGGCGCGGGCCCCGGTCTGAGCCAGCAGTCTGGGAAGAAGGCAGGCCTGTCCTGGGCCTCGAGGCCCAGGGCGACAGCAGGGCCTCGGCCACCAGTCCCTGGGGCAGCCTTGGGGGGGCTCCCAGGCGCCAGCCCCTGAACGCGCAGAAACCGCTCCTTGGAGCAGCGGGCCTTCGGCCCCCGTCTCCCTCCAGGGTGGGGCAGCTTTCTGGGTGGCAGGGGCAGCCGGGGAAGGCGCGGGGACAGTCCCCCCACAGGCTCCCCGTCCCAGGGCCCGGGCGGTGCGCAGTGCTCCTGGAGCCTCTCCTCTCTGCGCGGGAAGATGCGGGCCTCTTCCCGAGTCGGCCTGAACGCGAGAGGAAGAGGCCAGGCCCCGGCGAGCCCGGGAGAAGGCCGTCTGCTCAGAGGGGCCACCCCGGGCGACACACGCTGCTGCACGGAGGAGGCCGCGTCTCCCGACATCGGCGAGGCCCTGGGAGCCCAGGGTCCGCACCTGGGCCCCGGGAAGCGAGGCCCCAGAAGCACCGACTCTCCCGCAGCACTTCTCCCCTGACGCGAGAGAGCGAACGCCCAAGCCGGAGCGAGGAAGCAGCAGCGAGGCGCGGTCCGCTTCGTGCCGAAAACCTCGGGGAAAGCTCTGCCTTCGCTGGGGAATCAGGGTCGGGCCTGTGGTCTGCTGCTGGTTGCCGCAGCCGAGCGCTCTGCAGCGCTCTGGCAGAAACTACCCCGGAGTGAACGCCTCCTTGCCGGGACATCCCGCCTCCCCCAGACTGGAGCCCGGTCGCGCCTGGGGAACCAGCCTGCAGAAAAGGGACACGCCTGTCCCCTCGGTCCCCAGGAGCATGTCTGGGGAGAGCGCAGCACGCTGCCCCGGCAGGGCAGCCGAGCCGTTGGCATGGCGCTGGGGCAAGTGAAGCCAAGCAGGAGAGCCTGCCGTCTGAGCCCGAGTGGGTCGGGGGGTGGGGACAAGTGTCACCCACTCACGGGGCCCGGCGCCGGAAGCCTGGCTGCTAAGGAGACACGGGGGGACGACGAGGGCAGGGGCGCGTGCTCCGGTCTGAGCCAGCAGTCTGGGCAGAAGGCAGGCCTGTCCTGGGCCTCGAGGCCCAGGGCGACAGCAAGGCCTCGGCCACCAGTCCCTGGGGCAGCCTTGGGGGGGCTCCCAGGCGCCAGCCCCTGAACGCGCAGAAACCGCTCCCTGGAGCAGCGGGCCGTCGGCCCCCGTCTCCCTCCAGGGTGCGGCAGCGTTCTGGGTGCAAGGGCGGCCGGGGAAGGCGCGGGGACAGTCCCCCCACAGGCTCCCCGTCCCAGGGCCCGGGCGGTGCGCAGTGCTCCTGGAGCCTCTCCTCTCTGCGCGGGAAGACGCGGGCCTCTTCCCGAGTCGGCCTGAATGCGAGAGGAAGAGGCCAGGCCCCGGCGAGCCCGGGAGAAGGCCGTCTGCGCAGAGGGGCCACCCCGGGCGACACACGCTGCTGCACGGAGGAGGCCGCGTCTCCCGACATCGGCGAGGCCCTGGGAGCCCAGGGTCCGCACCTGGGCCCCGGGAAGCGAGGCCCCAGAAGCACCGACTCTCCCGCAGCACTTCTCCCCTGACGCGAGAGAGCGAACGCCCAAAGCCGGAGCGAGGAAGCAGCAGCGAGGCGCGGTCCGCTTCGTGCCGAAAACCTCGGCGAAAGCTCTGCCTTCGCTGGGGAATCAGGGTCGGGCCTGTGGGCTGCTGCTGGTTGCCGCAGCCGAGCGCTCTGCAGCGCTCTGGCAGAAACTATCCCGGAGTGAACGCCTCCTTGCCGGGACATCCCGCCTGCCCCAGACTGGAGCCCGGCCGCGCCTAGGGGATCAGCCTTCAGAAAAGGGACACGCCTGTCCCCTCGGTCCCCAGGAGCCTGTCCGGGGAGAGCGCAGCACGCCGCCCCGGCAGGGCAGCCGAGCCGTTGGCATTGCGCTGGGGCAAGTGAGGCCAAGCAGGAGAGCCTGCCGTCTGAGCCCGAGTGGGTCGGGGGGTGGGGACAAGTGTCACCCACTCACGGGGCGCGGCGCCGGAAGCCTGCCTGCTAAGGAGACACGGGAGGACGACGTGGGCAGGGGCGCGGGCCCCGGTCTGAGCCAGCAGTCTGGGCAGAAGGCCGGCCTGTCCTGGGCTTCGAGGCCCAGGGCGACAGCAGGGCCTCGGCCACCAGTCCCTGGGGCAGCCTTGGGGGGGCTCCCAGGCGCCAGCCCCTGAACGCGCAGAAACCGCTCCTTGGAGCAGCGGGCCGTCGGCCCCAGTCTCCCTCCAGGGTGGGGCAGCTTTCTGGGTGGCAGGGGCGGCCGGGGAAGGCGCGGGGACAGTCCCCCCACAGGCTCCCCGTCCCAGGGCCCGGGCGGTGCGCAGTGCTCCTGGAGCCTCTCCTCTCTGCGCGGGAAGACGCGGGCCTCTTCCCGAGTCGGCCTGAACGCGAGAGGAAGAGGCCAGGCCCCGGCGAGCCCGGGAGAAGGCCGTCTGCTCAGAGGGGCCACCCCGGGCGACACACGCTGCTGCACGGAGGAGGCCGCGTCTCCCGATATCGGCGAGGCCCTGGGAGCCCAGGGTCCGCACCTGGGCTCCGGGAAGCGAGGCCCCAGAAGCACCGACTCTCCCGCAACACTTCTCCCCTGACGCGAGAGAGCGAACGCCCAAAGCCGGAGCCAGGAAGCAGCAGCGAGGCGCGGTCCGCTTCGTGCCGAAAACCTCGGCGAAAGCTCTGCCTTCGCTGGGGAATCAGGGTCGGGCCTGTGGGCTGCTGCTGGTTGCCGCAGACGAGCGCTCTGCAGCGCTCTGGCAGAAACTATCCCGGAGTGAACGCCTCCTTGCCGGGACATCCCGCCTGCCCCAGACTGGAGCCCGGCCGCGCCTAGGGTATCAGCCTTCAGAAAAGGGACACGCCTGTCCCCTCGGTCCCCAGGAGCCTGTCTGGGGAGAGCGCAGCACGCCGCCCCGGCAGGGCAGCCGAGCCGTTGGCATGGCGCTGGGGCAAGTGAAGCCAAGCAGGAGAGCCTGCCGTCTGAGCCCGAGTGGGTCGGGGGGTGGGGACAAGTGTCACCCACTCACGGGGCCCGGCGCCGGAAGCCTGGCTGCTAAGGAGACACGTGGGGACGACGAGGGCAGGGGCGCGTGCTCCGGTCTGAGCCAGCAGTCTGGGAAGAAGGCAGGCCTGTCCTGGGCCTCGAGGCCCAGGGCGACAGCAGGGCCTCGGCCACCAGTCCCTGGGGGAGCCTTGCGGGGGCTCCCAGGCGCCAGCCCCTGAACGCGCAGAAACCGCTCCTTTGAGCAGCGGGCCGTCGGCCTCCGTCTCCCTCCAGGGTGGGGCAGCTTTCTGGGTGGCAGGGGCGGCCGGGAAAGGCGCGGGGACAGTCCCCCCACAGGCTCCCCGTCCCAGGGCCCGGGCGGTGCGCAGTGCTCCTGGAGCCTCTCCTCTCTGCGCGGGAAGACGCGGGCCTCTTCCCGAGTCGGCCTGAACGCGAGAGGAAGAGGCCAGGCCCCGGCGAGCCCGGGAGAAGGCCGTCTGCGCAGAGGGGCCACCCCGGGCGACACACGCTGCTGCACGGAGGAGGCCGCGTCTCCCGACATCGGCGAGGCCCTGGGAGCCCAGGGTCCGCACCTGGGCCCCGGGAAGCGAGGCCCCAGAAGCACCGACTCTCCCGCAGCACTTCTCCCCTGACGCGAGAGAGCGAACGCCCAAAGCCGGAGCGAGGAAGCAGCAGCGAGGCGCGGTCCGCTTCGTGCCGAAAACCTCGGGGAAAGCTCTGCCTTCGCTGGGGAATCAGGGTCGGGCCTGTGGTCTGCTGCTGGTTGCCGCAGCCGAGCGCTCTGCAGCGCTCTGGCAGAAACTACCCCGGAGTGAACGCCTCCTTGCCGGGACATCCCGCCTCCCCCAGACTGGAGCCGGGTCGCGCCTGGGGAACCAGCCTGCAGAAAAGGGACACGCCTGTCCCCTCGGTCCCCAGGAGCATGTCTGGGGAGAGCGCAGCACGCTGCCCCGGCAGGGCAGCCGAGCCGTTGGCATGGCGCTGGGGCAAGTGAAGCCAAGCAGGAGAGCCTGCCGTCTGAGCCCGAGTGGGTCGGGGGGTGGGGACAAGTGTCACCCACTCACGGGGCCCGGCGCCGGAAGCCTGGCTGCTAAGGAGACACGGGGGGACGATGAGGGCAGGGGCGCGTGCTCCGGTCTGAGCCAGCAGTCTGGGCAGAAGGCAGGTCTGTCCTGGGCCTCGAGGCCCAGGGCGACAGCAAGGCCTCGGCCACCAGTCCCTGGGGCAGCCTTGGGGGGGCTCCCAGGCGCCAGCCCCTGAACGCGCAGAAACCGCTCCCTGGAGCAGCGGGCCGTCGGCCCCCGTCTCCCTCCAGGGTGCGGCAGCGTTCTGGGTGCAAGGGCGGCCGGGGAAGGCGCGGGGACAGTCCCCCCACAGGCTCCCCGTCCCAGGGCCCGGGCGGTGCGCAGTGCTCCTGGAGCCTCTCCTCTCTGCGCGGGAAGACGCGGGCCTCTTCCCGAGTCGGCCTGAACGCGAGAGGAAGAGGCCAGGCCCCGGCGAGCCCGGGAGAAGGCCGTCTGCGCAGAGGGGCCACCCCGGGCGACACACGCTGCTGCACGTAGGAGGCCGCGTCTCCCGACATCGGCGAGGCCCTGGGAGCCCAGGGTCCGCACCTGGGCCCCGGGAAGCGAGGCCCCAGAAGCACCGACTCTCCCGCAACACTTCTCCCCTGACGCGAGAGAGCGAACGCCCAAAGCCGGAGCCAGGAAGCAGCAGCGAGGCGCGGTCCGCTTCGTGCAGAAAACCTCGGCGAAAGCTGCCTTCGCTGGGGAATCAGGGTCGGGTCTGTGGGCTGCTGCTGGTTGCCGCAGCCGAGCGCTCTGCAGCGCTCTGGCAGAAACTATCCCGGAGTGAACGCCTCCTTGCCGGGACATCCCGCCGGCCCCAGACTGGAGCCCGGCCGCGCCTAGGGGATCAGCCTTCAGAAAAGGGACACGCCTGTCCCCTCGGTCCCCAGGAGCCTGTCTGGGGAGAGCGCAGCACGCCGCCCCGGCAGGGCAGCCGAGCCGTTGGCATTGCGCTGGGGCAAGTGAGGCCAAGCAGGAGAGCCTGCCGTCTGAGCCCGAGTGCGTCGGGGGGTGGGGACAAGTGTCACCCACTCACGGGGCCCGGCGCCGGAAGCCTGGCTGCTAAGGAGACACGGGAGGACGACGTGGGCAGGGGCGCGGGCCCCGGTCTGAGCCAGCAGTCTGGGAAGAAGGCCGGCCTGTCCTGGGCCTCGAGGCCCAGGGCGACAGCAGGGCCTCGGCCACAAGTCCCTGGGGCAGCCTTGGGGGGACTCCCAGGTGCCAGCCCCTGAACGCGCAGAAACCGCTCCCTGGAGCAGCGGGCCGTCGGCCCCCGTCTCCCTCCAGGGTGGGGCAGCTTTCTGGGTGGCAGGGGCGGCCGGGGAAGGCGCGGGGACAGTCCCCCCACAGGCTCCCCGTCCCAGGGCCCGGGCGGTGCGCAGTGCTCCTGGAGACTCTCCTCTCTGCATGGGAAGACGCGGGCCTCTTCCCGAGTCGGCCTGAACGCGGGAGGAAGAGGCCAGGCCCCGGCGAGCCCGGGAGAAGGCCGTCTGCTCAGAGGGGCCACCCCGGGCGACACACGCTGCTGCACGGAGGAGGCCGCGTCTCCCGACATCGGCGAGGCCCTGGGAGCACAGGGGCCGCACCTGGGCCCCGGGAAGCGAGGCCCCAGAAGCACCGACTCTCCCGCAACACTTCTCCCCTGACGCGAGAGATCGAATGCCCAAAGCCGGAGCGAGGAAGCAGCAGCGAGGCGCGGTCCGCTTCGTGAGGAAAACCTCGGCGAAAGCTCTGACTTCGCTGGGGAATCAGGGTCGGGTCTGTGGGCTGCTGCTGGGTGCCGCAGCCGAGTGCCCTGCAGCGCTCTGGCAGAAACTACCCCGGAGTGAACGCCTCCTTGCCGGGACATCCCGCCTCCCCCAGACTGGAGCCCGGTCGCGCCTGGGGGACCAGCCTGCAGAAAAGGGACACGCCTGTCCCCTCGGTCCCCTGGAGCATGTCTGGGGAGAGCGCAGCACGCCGCCCCGGCAGGGCAGCCGAGCCGTTGGCGTGGCGCTGGGGCAAGTGAAGCCAAGCAGGAGAGCCTGCCGTCTGAGCCCGAGTGGGTCGGGGGGTGGGGACAAGTGTCACCCACTCACGGGGCCCGGCGCCGGAAGCCTGGCTGCTAAGGAGACACGGGGGGACGACGAGGGCAGGGGCGCGTGCTCCGGTCTGAGCCAGCAGTCTGGGCAGAAGGCAGGCCTGTCCTGGGCCTCGAGGCCCAGGGCGACAGCAAGGCCTCGGCCACCAGTCCCTGGGGCAGCCTTGGGGGGGCTCCCAGGCGCCAGCCCCTGAACGCGCAGAAACCGCTCCCTGGAGCAGCGGGCCGTCGGCCCCCGTCTCCCTCCAGGGTGCGGCAGCGTTCTGGGTGCAAGGGCGGCCGGGGAAGGCGCGGGGACAGTCCCCCCACAGGCTCCCCGTCCCAGGGCCCGGGCGGTGCGCAGTGCTCCTGGAGCCTCTCCTCTCTGCGCGGGAAGACGCGGGCCTCTTCCCGAGTCGGCCTGAACGCGAGAGGAAGAGGCCAGGCCCCGGCGAGCCCGGGAGAAGGCCGTCTGCGCAGAGGGGCCACCCCGGGCGACACACGCTGCTGCACGGAGGAGGCCGCGTCTCCCGACATCGGCGAGGCCCTGGGAGCCCAGGGTCCGCACCTGGGCCCCGGGAAGCGAGGCCCCAGAAGCACCGACTCTCCCGCAACACTTCTCCCCTGACGCGAGAGAGCGAACGCCCAAAGCCGGAGCGAGGAAGCAGCAGCGAGGCGCGGTCCGCTTCGTGCCGAAAACCTCGGCGAAAGCTCTGCCTTCGCTGGGGAATCAGGGTCGGGCCTGTGGGCTGCTGCTGGTTGCCGCAGCCGAGCGCTCTGCAGCGCTCTGGCAGAAACTATCCCGGAGTGAACGCCTCCTTGCCGGGACATCCCGCCTGCCCCAGACTGGAGCCCGGCCGCGCCTAGGGGATCAGCCTTCAGAAAAGGGACACGCCTGTCCCCTCGGTCCCCAGGAGCCTGTCCGGGGAGAGCGCAGCACGCCGCCCCGGCAGGGCAGCCGAGCCGTTGGCATGGCGCTGGGGCAAGTGAGGCCAAGCAGGAGAGCCTGCCGTCTGAGCCCGAGTGGGTCGGGGGGTGGGGACAAGTGTCACCCACTCACGGGGCGCGGCGCCGGAAGCCTGCCTGCTAAGGAGACACGGGAGGACGACGTGGGCAGGGGCGCGGGCCCCGGTCTGAGCCAGCAGTCTGGGCAGAAGGCCGGCCTGTCCTGGGCTTCGAGGCCCAGGGCGACAGCAGGGCCTCGGCCACCAGTCCCTGGGGCAGCCTTGGGGGGGCTCCCAGGCGCCAGCCCCTGAACGCGCAGAAACCGCTCCTTGGAGCAGCGGGCCGTCGGCCCCAGTCTCCCTCCAGGGTGGGGCAGCTTTCTGGGTGGCAGGGGCGGCCGGGGAAGGCGCGGGGACAGTCCCCCCACAGGCTCCCCATCCCAGGGCCCGGGCGGTGCGCAGTGCTCCTGGAGCCTCTCCTCTCTGCGCGGGAAGACGCGGGCCTCTTCCCGAGTCGGCCTGAACGCGAGAGGAAGAGGCCAGGCCCCGGCGAGCCAGGGAGAAGGCCGTCTGCGCAGAGGGGCCACCCCGGGCGACACACGCTGCTGCACGTAGGAGGCCGCGTCTCCCGACATCGGCGAGGCCCTGGGAGCCCAGGGTCCGCACCTGGGCCCCGGGAAGCGAGGCCCCAGAAGCACCGACTCTCCCGCAACACTTCTCCCCTGACGCGAGAGAGCGAACGCCCAAAGCCGGAGCCAGGAAGCAGCAGCGAGGCGCGGTCCGCTTCGTGCAGAAAACCTCGGCGAAAGCTCTGCCTTCGCTGGGGAATCAGGGTCGGGCCTGTGGTCTGCTGCTGGTTGCCGCAGCCGAGCGCTCTGAAGCGCTCTGGCAGAAACTACCCCGGAGTGAACGCCTCCTTGCCGGGACATCCCGCCTCCCCCAGACTGGAGCCCGGTCGCGCCTGGGGGACCAGCCTGCAGAAAAGGGACACGCCTGTCCCCTCGGTCCCCAGGAGCATGTCTGGGGAGAGCGCAGCACGCTGCCCCGGCAGGGCAGCCGAGCCGTTGGCATGGCGCTGGGGCAAGTGAAGCCAAGCAGGAGAGCCTGCCGTCTGAGCCCGAGTGGGTCGGGGGGTGGGGACAAGTGTCACCCACTCACGGGGCCCGGCGCCGGAAGCCTGGCTGCTAAGGAGACACGGGGTGACGACGAGGGCAGGGGCGCGTGCTCCGGTCTGAGCCAGCAGTCTGGGCAGAAGGCAGGCCTGTCCTGGGCCTCGAGGCCCAGGGCGACAGCAAGGCCTCGGCCACCAGTCCCTGGGGCAGCCTTGGGGGGGCTCCCAGGCGCCAGCCCCTGAACGCGCAGAAACCGCTCCCTGGAGCAGCGGGCCGTCGGCCCCCGTCTCCCTCCAGGGTGCGGCAGCGTTCTGGGTGCAAGGGCGGCCGGGGAAGGCGCGGGGACAGTCCCCCCACAGGCTCCCCGTCCCAGGGCCCGGGCGGTGCGCAGTGCTCCTGGAGCCTCTCCTCTCTGCGCGGGAAGACGCGGGCCTCTTCCCGAGTCGGCCTGAACGCGAGAGGAAGAGGCCAGGCCCCGGCGAGCCCGGGAGAAGGCCGTCTGCGCAGAGGGGCCACCCCGGGCGACACACGCTGCTGCACGGAGGAGGCCGCGTCTCCCGACATCGGCGAGGCCCTGGGAGCCCAGGGTCCGCACCTGGGCCCCGGGAAGCGAGGCCCCAGAAGCACCGACTCTCCCGCAACACTTCTCCCCTGACGCGAGAGAGCGAACGCCCAAAGCCGGAGCGAGGAAGCAGCAGCGAGCCGCGGTCCGGTTCGTGCCGAAAACCTCGGCGAAAGCTCTGCCTTCGCTGGGGAATCAGGGTCGGGCCTGTGGTCTGCTGCTGGTTGCCGCAGCCGAGCGCTCTGCAGCGCTCTGGCAGAAACTACCCCGGAGTGAACGCCTCCTTGCCGGGACATCCCGCCTCCCCCAGACTGGAGCCCGGTCGCGCCTGGGGGACCAGCCTGCAGAAAAGGGACACGCCTGTCCCCTCGGTCCCCAGGAGCATGTCTGGGGAGAGCGCAGCACGCTGCCCCGGCAGGGCAGCCGAGCCGTTGGCATGGCGCTGGGGCAAGTGAAGCCAAGCAGGAGAGCCTGCCGTCTGAGCCCGAGTGGGTCGGGGGGTGGGGACAAGTGTCACCCACTCACGGGGCCCGGCGCCGGAAGCCTGGCTGCTAAGGAGACACGGGGTGACGACGAGGGCAGGGGCGCGTGCTCCGGTCTGAGCCAGCAGTCTGGGCAGAAGGCAGGCCTCTCTTGGGCCTCGAGGCCCAGGGCGACAGCAAGGCCTCGGCCACCAGTCCCTGGGGCAGCCTTGGGGGGGCTCCCAGGCGCCAGCCCCTGAACACGCAGAAACCGCTCCCTGGAGCAGCGGGCCGTCGGCCCCCGTCTCCCTCCAGGGTGCGGCAGCGTTCTGGGTGCAAGGGCGGCCGGGGAAGGCGCGGGGACAGTCCCCCCACAGGCTCCCCGTCCCAGGGCCCGGGCGGTGCGCAGTGCTCCTGGAGCCTCTCCTCTCTGCGCTGAAGACGCGGGCCTCTTCCCGAGTCGGCCTGAACGCGAGAGGAAGAGGCCAGGCCCCGGCGAGCCCGGGAGAAGGCCATCTGCGCAGAGGGGCCACCCCGGGCGACACACGCTGCTGCACGGAGGAGGCCGCGTCTCCCGACATCGGCGAGGCCCTGGGAGCCCAGGGGCCGCACCTGGGCCCCGGGAAGCGAGGCCCCAGAAGCACCGACTCTCCCTCAACACTTCTACCCTGACGCGAGAGATCGAACGCCCAAAGCCGGAGCGAGGAAGCAGCAGCGAGGCGCGGTCCGCTTCGTGAGGAAAACCTCGGCGAAAGCTCTGACTTCGCTGGGGAATCAGGGTCGGGTCTGTGGGCTGCTGCTGGGTGCCGCAGCCGAGTGCCCTGCAGCGCTCTGGCAGAAACTACCCCGGAGTGAACGCCTCCTTGCCGGGACATCCCGCCTCCCCCAGACTGGAGCCCGGTCGCGCCTGGGGGACCAGCCTGCAGAAAAGGGACACGCCTGTCCCCTCGGTCCCCTGGAGCATGTCTGGGGAGAGCGCAGCACGCCGCCCCGGCAGGGCAGCCGAGCCGTTGGCATGGCGCTGGGGCAAGTGAAGCCAAGCAGGAGAGCCTGCCCTCTGAGCCCGAGTGGGTCGGGGGGTGGGGACAAGTGTCACCCACTCACGGGGCCCGGCGCCGGAAGCCTGGCTGCTAAGGAGACACGGGGGGACGACGAGGGCAGGGGCGCGTGCTCCGGTCTGAGCCAGCAGTCTGGGCAGAAGGCAGGCCTGTCCTGGGCCTCGAGGCCCAGGGCGACAGCAAGGCCTCGGCCACCAGTCCCTGGGGCAGCCTTGGGGGGGCTCCCAGGCGCCAGCCCCTGAACGCGCAGAAACCGCTCCCTGGAGCAGCGGGCCGTCGGCCCCCGTCTCCCTCCAGGGTGCGGCAGCGTTCTGGGTGCAAGGGCGGCCGGGGAAGGCGCGGGGACAGTCCCCCCACAGGCTCCCCGTCCCAGGGCCCGGGCGGTGCGCAGTGCTCCTGGAGCCTCTCCTCTCTGCGCGGGAAGACGCGGGCCTCTTCCCGAGTCGGCCTGAACGCGAGAGGAAGAGGCCAGGCCCCGGCGAGCCCGGGAGAACGCCGTCTGCGCAGAGGGGCCACCCCGGGCGACACACGCTGCTGCACGGAGGAGGCCGCGTCTCCCGACATCGGCGAGGCCCTGGGAGCCCAGGGTCCGCACCTGGGCCCCGGGAAGCGAGGCCCCAGAAGCACCGACTCTCCCGCAGCACTTCTCCCCTGACGCGAGAGAGCGAACGCCCAAAGCCGGAGCGAGGAAGCAGCAGCGAGGCGCGGTCCGCTTCGTGCCGAAAACCTCGGCGAAAGCTCTGCCTTCGCTGGGGAATCAGGGTCGGGCCTGTGGGCTGCTGCTGTTTGCCGCAGCCGAGCGCTCTGCAGCGCTCTGGCAGAAACTATCCCGGAGTGAACGCCTCCTTGCCGGGACATCCCGCCTGCCCCAGACTGGAGCCCGGCCGCGCCTAGGGGATCAGCCTTCAGAAAAGGGACACGCCTGTCCCCTCGGTCCCCAGGTGCATATCTGGGGAGAGCGCAGAACGCTGCCCCGGCAGGGCAGTCGAGCCGTTGGCATTGCGCTGGGGCAAGTGAGGCCAAGCAGGAGAGCCTGCCGTCTGAGCCCGAGTGGGTCGGGGGGTGGGGACAAGTGTCACCCACTCACGGGGCCCGGCGCCGGATGCCTGGCTGCTAAGGAGACACGGGAGGACGACGTGGGCAGGGGCGCGGGCCCCGGTCTGAGCCAGCAGTCTGGGAAGAAGGCAGGCCTGTCCTGGGCCTCGAGGCCCAGGGCGACAGCAGGGCGTCGGCCACCAGTCCCTGGGGCAGCCTTGGGGGGGCTCCCAGGCGCCAGCCCCTGAACGCGCAGAAACCGCTCCTTGGAGCAGCGGGCCGTCGGCCCCCGTCTCCCTCCAGGGTGGGGCAGCTTTCTGGGTGGCAGGGGCGGCCGGGGAAGGCGCGGGGACAGTCCCCCCACAGGCTCCCCGTCCCAGGGCCCGGGCGGTGCGCAGTGCTCCTGGAGCCTCTCCTCTCTGCACGGGAAGACGCGGGCCTCTTCCCGAGTCGGCCTGAACGCGAGAGGAAGAGTCCAGGCCCCGGCGAGCCCGGGAGAAGGCCGTCTGCTCAGAGGGGCCACCCCGGGCGACACACGCTGCTGCACGGAGGAGGCCGCGTCTCCCGATATCGGCGAGGCCCTGGGAGCCCAGGGTCCGCACCTGGGCCCCGGGAAGCGAGGCCCCAGAAGCACCGACTCTCCCGCAACACTTCTCCCCTGACGCGAGAGAGCGAACGCCCAAAGCCGGAGCCAGGAAGCAGCAGCGAGGCGCGGTCCGCTTCGTGCAGAAAACCTCGGCGAAAGCTCTGCCTTCGCTGGGGAATCAGGGTCGGGTCTGTGGGCTGCTGCTGGTTGCCGCAGCCGAGCGCTCTGCAGCGCTCTGGCAGAAACTACCCCGGAGTGAACGCCTCCTTGCCGGGACATCCCGCCTGCCCCAGACTGGAGCCCGGCCGCGCCTAGGGGATCAGCCTTCAGAAAAGGGACACGCCTGTCCCCTCGGTCCCCAAGAGCCTGTCTGGGGAGAGCGCAGCACGCCGTCCCGGCAGGGCAGCCGAGCCGTTGGCATTGCGCTGGGGCAAGTGAGGCCAAGCAGGAGAGCCTGCTGTCTGAGCCCGAGTGGGTCGTGGGGTGGGGACAAGTGTCACCCACTCACGGGGCCCGGCGCCGGAAGCCTGGCTGCTAAGGAGACACGGGGGGACAACGAGGGCAGGGGCGCGTGCTCCGGTCTGAGCCAGCAGTCTGGGCAGAAGGCAGGCATGTCCTGGGCCTCGAGGCCCAGGGCGACAGCAGGGCCTCGGCCACCAGTCCCTGGGGCAGCCTTGGGGGGGCTCCCAGGCGCCAGCCCCTGAACGCGCAGAAACCGCTCCCTGGAGCAGCGGGCCGTCGGCCCCCGTCTCCCTCCAGGGTGCGGCAGCGTTCTGGGTGCAGGGACGGCCGGGGAAGGCGCGGGGACAGTCCCCCCACAGGCTCCCCGTCCCAGGGCCCGGGCGGTGCGCAGTGCTCCTGGAGCCTCTCCTCTCTGCGCGGGAAGACGCGGGCCTCTTCCCGAGTCGGCCTGAACGCGAGAGGAAGAGGCCAGGCCCCGGCGAGCCCGGGAGAAGGCCGTCTGCGCAGAGGGGCCACCCCGGGCAACACACGCTGCTGCACGGAGGAGGCCGCGTCTCCCGACATCGGCGAGGCCCTGGGAGCCCAGGGGCCACACCGGGGCTTGGGAAGCGAGGCCCCAGAAGCACCGACTCTCCCGCATCACTTCTCCCCTGATGCGAGAGAGCGAACGCCCAAAGCCGGAGCGAGGAAGCAGCAGCGAGGCGCGGTCCGCTTCGTGCCGAAAACCTCGGAGAAAGCTCTGCCTTCCCTGGGGAATCAGGGTCGGGCCTGTGGGCTGCTGCTGGTTGCCGCAGCCGAGCGCTCTGCAGCGCTCTGGCAGAAACTACCCCGGAGTGAACGGCTCCTTGCCGGGACATCCCGCCTGCCCCAGACTGGAGCCCGGTCGCGCCTAGGGGATCAGCCTTCAGAAAAGGGACACGCCTGTCCCCTCGGTCCCCTGGAGCCTGTCTGGGGAGAGCGAAGCACGCCGCCCCGGCAGGGCAGCCGAGCCGTTGGCATTGCGCTGGGGCAAGTGAGGCCAAGCAGGAGAGCCTGCCGTCTGAGCCCGAGTGGGTCGGGGGGTGGGGACAAGTGTCACCCACTCACGGGGCCCGGCGCCGGAAGCCTGGCTGCTAAGGAGACACGGGGGGACGACGAGGGCAGGGGCGCGTGCTCCGGTCTGAGCCAGCAGTCTGGGCAGAAGGCAGGCCTGTCCTGGGCCTCGAGGCCCAGGGCGACAGCAAGGCCTCGGCCACCAGTCCCTGGGGCAGCCTTGGGGGGGCTCCCAGGCGCCAGCCCCTGAACGCGCAGAAACCGCTCCCTGGAGCAGCGGGCCGTCGGCCCCCGTCTCCCTCCAGGGTGCGGCAGCGTTCTGGGTGCAAGGGCGGCCGGGGAAGGCGCGGGGACAGTCCCCCCACAGGCTCCCCGTCCCAGGGCCCGGGCGGTGCGCAGTGCTCCTGGAGCCTCTCCTCTCTGCGCGGGAAGACGCGGGCCTCTTCCCGAGTCGGCCTGAACGCGAGAGGAAGAGGCCAGGCCCCGGCGAGCCCGGGAGAAGGCCGTCTGCGCAGAGGGGCCACCCCGGGCGACACACGCTGCTGCACGGAGGAGGCCGCGTCTCCCGACATCGGCGAGGCCCTGGGAGCCCAGGGTCCGCACCTGGGCCCCGGGAAGCGAGGCCCCAGAAGCACCGACTCTCCCGCAGCACTTCTCCCTTGACGCGAGATATTGAACGCCCAAAGCCGGAGCGAGGAAGCAGCAGCGAGGCGCGGTCCGCTTCGTGCCGAAAACCTCGGGGAAAGCTCTTCCTTCGCTGGGGAATCAGGGTCGGGCCTGTGGTCTGATGCTGGTTGCCGCAGCCGAGCGCTCTGCAGCGCTCTGGCAGAAACAACTCCGGAGTGAACGCCTCCTTGCCGGGACATCCCGCCTCCCCCAGACTGGAGCCCGGTCGCGCCTGGGGGACCAGCCTGCAGAAAAGGGACACGCCTGTCCCCTCGGTCCCCAGGTGTATATCTGGGGAGAGCGCAGAACGCCGCCCCGGCAGGGCAGCCGAGCCGTTGGCATTGCGCTGGGGCAAGTGAGGCCAAGCAGGAGAGCCTGCTGTCTGAGCCCGAGTGGGTCGGGGGGTGGGGACAAGTGTCACCCACTCTCGGGGCCCGGCGCCGGATGCCTGGCTGCTAAGGAGACACGGGAGGACCACGAGGGCAGGGGCGCGGGCCCCGGTCGGAGCCAGCAGTCTGGGAAGAAGGCAGGCCTGTCCTGGGCCTCGAGGCCCAGGGCGACAGCAGGGCCTCGGCCACCAGTCCCTGGGGCAGCCTTGGGGGGGCTCCCAGGCGCCAGCCCCTGAACGCGCAGAAACCGCTCCTTGGAGCAGCGGGCCGTCGGCCCCCGTCTCCCTCCAGGGTGGGGCAGCTTTCTGGGTGGCAGGGGCGGCCGGGGAAGGCGCGGGGACAGTCCCCCCACAGGCTCCCCGTCCCAGGGCCCGGGCGGTGCGCAGTGCTCCTGGAGCCTCTCCTCTCTGCGCGGGAAGACGCGGGCCTCTTCCCGAGTCGGCCTGAACGCGAGAGGAAGAGGCCAGGCCCCGGCGAGCCCGGGAGAAGGCCGTCTGTGCAGAGGGGCCACCCCGGGCGACACACGCTGCTGCACGGAGGAGGCCACGTCTCCCGACATCGGCGAGGCCCTGGGAACCCAGGGTCCGCACCTGGGACCCGGGAAGCGAGGCCCCAGAAGCACCGACTCTCCCGCAACACTTCTCCCCTGACGCGAGAGAGCGAACGCCCAAAGCCGGAGCGAGGAAGCAGCAGCGAGGCGCGGTCTGCTTCGTGCCGAAAACCTCGGGGAAAGCTCTGCCTTCGCTGGGGAATCAGGGTCGGGCCTGTGGTCTGCTGCTGGTTGCCGCAGCCGAGCGCTCGGCAGCGCTCTGGCAGAAACTACCCCGGAGTGAACGCCTCCTTGCCGGGACATCCCGCCTCCCCCAGACTGGAGCCCGGTCGCGCCTGGGGGACCAGCCTGCAGAAAAGGGACACGCCTGTCCCCTCGGTCCCCAGGAGCATGTCTGGGGAGAGCGCAGCACGCTGCCCCGGCAGGGCAGCCGAGCCGTTGGCATGGCGCTGGGGCAAGTGAAGCCAAGCAAGAGAGCCTGCCGTCTGAGCCCGAGTGGGTCGGGGTGTGGGGACAAGTGTCACCCACTCACGGGGACCGGCGCCGGAAGCCTGGCTGCTAAGGAGACACGGGAGGACCACGAGGGCAGGGGCGCGTGCTCCGGTCTGAGCCAGCAGTCTGGGCAGAAGGCAGGCCTGTCCTGGGCCTCGAGGCCCAGGGCGACAGCAAGGCCTCGGCCACCAGTCCCTGGGGCAGCCTTGGGGGGGCTCCCAGGCGCCAGCCCCTGAACGCGCAGAAACCGCTCCCTGGAGCAGCGGGCCGTCGGCCCCCGTCTCCCTCCAGGGTGCGGCAGCGTTCTGGGTGCAAGGGCGGCCGGGGAAGGCGCGGGGACAGTCCCCCCACAGGCTCCCCGTCCCAGGGCCCGGGCGGTGCGCAGTGCTCCTGGAGCCTCTCCTCTCTGCGCGGGAAGACGCGGGCCTCTTCCCGAGTCGGCCTGAACGCGAGAGGAAGAGGCCAGGCCCCGGCGAGCCCGGGAGAAGGCCGTCTGCGCAGAGGGGCCACCCCGGGCGACACACGCTGCTGCACGGAGGAGGCCGCGTCTCCCGACATCGGCGAGGCCCTGAGAGCCCAGGGTCCGCACCTGGGCCCCGGGAAGCGAGGCCCCAGAAGCACCGACTCTCCCGCAACACTTCTCCCCTGACGCGAGAGAGCGAACGCCCAAAGCCGGAGCGAGGAAGCAGCAGCGAGGCGCGGTCCGGTTCGTGCCGAAAACCTCGGGGAAAGCTCTGCCTTCGCTGGGGAATCAGGGTCGGGCCTGTGGTCTGCTGCTGGTTGCCGCAGCCGAGCGCTCTGCAGCGCTCTGGCAGAAACTATCCCGGAGTGAACGCCTCCTTGCCGGGACATCCCGCCTGCCCCAGACTGGAGCCCGGCCGCGCCTAGGGGATCAGCCTTCAGAAAAGGGACACGCCTGTCCCCTCGGTCCCCAGGAGCATGTCTGGGGAGAGCGCAGCACGCCGCCCCGGCAGGGCAGCCGAGCCGTTGGCATTGCGCTGGGGCAAGTGAGGCCAAGCAGGAGAGCCTGCCGTCTGAGCCCGAGTGGGTCGGGGGGTGGGGACAAGTGTCACCCACTCACGGGGCCCGGCGCCGGAAGCCTGGCTGCTAAGGAGACACGGGAGGATGACGAGGGCAGGGGCGCGTGCTCCGGTCTGAGCCAGCAGTCTGGGCAGAAGGCCGGCCTGTCCTGGGCCTCGAGGCCCAGGGCGACAGCAGGGCCTCGGCCACCAGTCCCTGGGGCAGCCTTGGGGGGGCTCCCCGGCGCCAGCCCCTGAACGCGCAGAAACCGCTCCTTGGAGCAGCGGGCTGTCGGCCCCCGTCTCCCTCCAGGGTGGGGCAGCTTTCTGGGTGGCAGGGGCGGCCGGGGAAGGCGCGGGGACAGTCCCCCCACAGGCTCCCCGTCCCAGGGCCCGGGCGGTGCGCAGTGCTCCTGGAGCCTCTCCTCTCTGCGCGGGAAGACGCGGGCCTCTTCCCGAGTCGGCCTGAACGCGAGAGGAAGAGGCCAGGCCCCGGCGAGCCCGGGAGAAGGCCGTCTGCGCAGAGGGGCCACCCCGGGCGACACACGCTGCTGCACGGAGGAGGCCGCGTCTCCCGACATCGGCGAGGCCCTGGGAGCCCAGGGTCCGCACCTGGGCCCCGGGAAGCGAGGCCCCAGAAGCACCGACTCTCCCGCAGCACTTCTCCCCTGACGCGAGAGAGCGAACGCCCAAAGCCGGAGCGAGGAAGCAGCAGCGAGGCGCGGTGCGCTTCGTGCCGAAAACCTCGGGGAAAGCTCTGCCTTCGCTGGGGAATCAGGGTCGGGCCTGTGGTCTGCTGCTGGTTGCCGCAGCCGAGCGCTCGGCAGCGCTCTGGCAGAAACTACCCCGGAGTGAACGCCTCCTTGCCGGACATCCCGCCTCCCCCAGACTGGAGCCCGGTCGCGCCTGGGGGACCAGCCTGCAGAAAAGGGACACGCCTGTCCCCTCGGTCCCCAGGAGCATGTCTGGGGAGAGCGCAGCACGCTGCCCCGGCAGGGCAGCCGAGCCGTTGGCATGGCGCTGGGGCAAGTGAAGCCAAGCAGGAGAGCCTGCCGTCTGAGCCCGAGTGGGTCGGGGGGTGGGGACAAGTGTCACCCACTCACGGGGACCGGCGCCGGAAGCCTGGCTGCTAAGGAGACACGGGAGGACCACGAGGGCAGGGGCGCGTGCTCCGGTCTGAGCCAGCAGTCTGGGCAGAAGGCAGGCCTGTCCTGGGCCTCGAGGCCCAGGGCGACAGCAAGGCCTCGGCCACCAGTCCCTGGGGCAGCCTTGGGGGGGCTCCCAGGCGCCAGCCCCTGAACGCGCAGAAACCGCTCCCTGGAGCAGCGGGCCGTCGGCCCAAGTCTCCCTCCAGGGTGCGGCAGCGTTCTGGGTGCAAGGGCGGCCGGGGAAGGCGCGGGGACAGTCCCCCCACAGGCTCCCCGTCCCAGGGCCCGGGCGGTGCGCAGTGCTCCTGGAGCCTCTCCTCTCTGCGCGGGAAGACGCGGGCCTCTTCCCGAGTCGGCCTGAACGCGAGAGGAAGAGGCCAGGCCCCGGCGAGCCCGGGAGAAGGCCGTCTGCGCAGAGGGGCCACCCCGGGCGACACACGCTGCTGCACGGAGGAGGCCGCGTCTCCCGACATCGGCGAGGCCCTGAGAGCCCAGGGTCCGCACCTGGGCCCCGGGAAGCGAGGCCCCAGAAGCACCGACTCTCCCGCAACACTTCTCCCCTGACGCGAGAGAGCGAACGCCCAAAGCCGGAGCGAGGAAGCAGCAGCGAGGCGCGGTCCGGTTCGTGCCGAAAACCTCGGGGAAAGCTCTGCCTTCGCTGGGGAATCAGGGTCGGGCCTGTGGTCTGCTGCTGGTTGCCGCAGCCGAGCGCTCTGCAGCGCTCTGGCAGAAACTATCCCGGAGTGAACGCCTCCTTGCCGGGACATCCCGCCTGCCCAAGACTGGAGCCCGGCCGCGCCTAGGGGATCAGCCTTCAGAAAAGGGACACGCCTGTCCCCTCGGTCCCCAGGAGCCTGTCTGGGGAGAGCGCAGCACGCCGCCCCGGCAGGGCAGCCGAGCCGTTGGCATTGCGCTGGGGCAAGTGAGGCCAAGCAGGAGAGCCTGCCGTCTGAGCCCGAGTGGGTCGGGGGGTGGGGACAAGTGTCACCCACTCACGGGGCCCGGCGCCGGAAGCCTGGCTGCTAAGGAGACACGGGAGGATGACGAGGGCAGGGGCGCGTGCTCCGGTCTGAGCCAGCAGTCTGGGCAGAAGGCCGGCCTGTCCTGGGCCTCGAGGCCCAGGGCGACAGCAGGGCCTCGGCCACCAGTCCCTGGGGCAGCCTTGGGGGGGCTCCCAGGCGCCAGCCCCTGAACGCGCAGAAACCGCTCCTTGGAGCAGCGGGCTGTCGGCCCCCGTCTCCCTCCAGGGTGGGGCAGCTTTCTGGGTGGCAGGGGCGGCCGGGGAAGGCGCGGGGACAGTCCCCCCACAGGCTCCCCGTCCCAGGGCCCGGGCGGTGCGCAGTGCTCCTGGAGCCTCTCCTCTCTGCGCTGAAGACGCGGGCCTCTTCCCGAGTCGGCCTGAACGCGAGAGGAAGAGGCCAGGCCCCGGCGAGCCCGGGAGAAGGCCGTCTGCGCAGAGGGGCCACCCCGGGCGACACACGCTGCTGCACGGAGGAGGCCGCGTCTCCCGACATCGGCGAGGCCCTGGGAGCCCAGGGTCCGCACCTGGGCCCCGGGAAGCGAGGCCCCAGAAGCACCGACTCTCCCGCAGCACTTCTCCCCTGACGCGAGAGAGCGAACGCCCAAAGCCGGAGCGAGGAAGCAGCAGCGAGGCGCGGTGCGCTTCGTGCCAAAAACCTCGGGGAAAGCTCTGCCTTCGCTGGGGAATCAGGGTCGGGCCTGTGGTCTGCTGCTGGTTGCCGCAGCCGAGCGCTCTGCAGCGCTCTGGCAGAAACTACCCCGGAGTGAACGCCTCCTTGCCGGGACATCCCGCCTCCCCCAGACTGGAGCCCGGTCGCGCCTGGGGGACCAGCCTGCAGAAAAGGGACACGCCTGTCCCCTCGGTCCCCAGGAGCATGTCTGGGGAGAGCGCAGCACGCTGCCCCGGCAGGGCAGCCGAGCCGTTGGCATGGCGCTGGGGCAAGTGAAGCCAAGCAGGAGAGCCTGCCGTCTGAGCCCGAGTGGGTCGGGGGGTGGGGACAAGTGTCACCCACTCACGGGGCCCGGCGCCGGAAGCCTGGCTGCTAAGGAGACACGGGGGGACGACGAGGGCAGGGGCGCGTGCTCCGGTCTGAGCCAGCAGTCTGGGCAGAAGGCAGGCCTGTCCTGGGCCTCGAGGCCCAGGGCGACAGCAAGGCCTCGGCCACCAGTCCCTGGGGCAGCCTTGGGGGGGATCCCAGGCGCCAGCCCATGAACGGGCAGAAACCGCTCCCTGGAGCAGCGGGCCGTCGGCCCCCGTCTCCCTCCAGGGTGCGGCAGCGTTCTGGGTGCAAGGGCGGCCGGGGAAGGCGCGGGGACAGTCCCCCCACAGGCTCCCCGTCCCAGGGCCCGGGCGGTGCGCAGTGCTCCTGGAGCCTCTCCTCTCTGCGCGGGAAGACGCGGGCCTCTTCCCGAGTCGGCCTGAACGCGAGAGGAAGAGGCCAGGCCCCGGCGAGCCCGGGAGAACGCCGTCTGCGCAGAGGGGCCACCCCGGGCGACACACGCTGCTGCACGTAGGAGGCCGCGTCTCCCGACATCGGCGAGGCCCTGGGAGCCCAGGGTCCGCACCTGGGCCCCGGGAAGCGAGGCCCCAGAAGCACCGACTCTCCCGCAGCACTTCTCCCCTGACGCGAGAGAGCGAACGCCCAAAGCCGGAGCGAGGAAGCAGCAGCGAGGCGCGGTCCGCTTCGTGCCGAAAACCTCCGGGAAAGCTCTGCCTTCGCTGGGGAATCAGGGTCGGGCCTGTGGTCTGCTGCTGGTTGCCGCAGCCGAGCGCTCTGCAGCGCTCTGGCAGAAACTACCCCGGAGTGAACGCCTCCTTGCCGGGACATCCCGCCTCCCCCAGACTGGAGCCCGGTCGCGCCTGGGGGACCAGCCTGCAGAAAAGGGACACGCCTGTCCCCTCGGTCCCCAGGAGCATGTCTGGGGAGAGCGCAGCACGCTGCCCCGGCAGGGCAGCCGAGCCGTTGGCATGGCGCTGGGGCAAGTGAAGCCAAGCAGGAGAGCCTGCCGTCTGAGCCCGAGTGGGTCGGGGGGTGGGGACAAGTGTCACCCACTCACGGGGCCCGGCGCCGGAAGCCTGGCTGCTAAGGAGACACGGGGGGATGACGAGGGCAGGGGCGCGGGCCCCGGTCTGAGCCAGCAGTCTGGGCAGAAGGCAGGCCTGTCCTGGGCCTCGAGGCCCAGGGCGACAGCAGGGCCTCGACCACCAGTCCCTGGGGCAGCCTTGGGGGGGCTCCCAGGCGCCAGCCCCTGAACGCGCAGAAACCGCTCCTTGGAGCAGCGGGCCGTCGGCCCCCGTCTCCCTCCAGGGTGGGGCAGCTTTCTGGGTGGCAGGGGCGGCCGGGGAAGGCGCGGGGACAGTCCCCCCACAGGCTCCCCGTCCCAGGGCCCGGGCGGTGCGCAGTGCTCCTGGAGCCTCTCCTCTCTGCGCGGGAAGACGCGGGCCTCTTCCCGAGTCGGCCTGAACGCGAGAGGAAGAGGCCAGGCCCCGGCGAGCCCGGGAGAAGGCCGTCTGCGCAGAGGGGCCACCCCGGGCGACACACGCTGCTGCACGGAGGAGGCCGCGTCTCCCGACATCGGCGAGGCCCTGGGAGCCCAGGGTCCGCACCTGGGCCCCGGGAAGCGAGGCCCCAGAAGCACCGACTCTCCCGCAACACTTCTCCCCTGACGCGAGAGAGCGAACGCCCAAAGCCGGAGCGAGGAAGCAGCAGCGAGGCGCGGTCCGGTTCGTGCCGAAAACCTCGGGGAAAGCTCTGCCTTCGCTGGGGAATCAGGGTCGGGCCTGTGGTCTGCTGCTGGTTGCCGCAGCCGAGCGCTCTGCAGCGCTCTGGCAGAAACTACCCCGGAGTGAACGCCTCCTTGCCGGGACATCCCGCCTCCCCCAGACTGGAGCCCGGTCGTGCCTGGGGGACCAGCCTGCAGAAAAGGGACACGCCTGTCCCCTCGGTCCCCAGGAGCATGTCTGGGGAGAGCGCAGCACGCTGCCCCGGCAGGGCAGCCGAGCCGTTGGCATGGCGCTGGGGCAAGTGAAGCCAAGCAGGAGAGCCTGCCGTCTGAGCCCGAGTGGGTCGGGGGGTGGGGACAAGTGTCACCCACTCACGGGGCCCGGCGCCGGAAGCCTGGCTGCTAAGGAGACACGGGGTGACGACGAGGGCAGGGGCGCGTGCTCCGGTCTGAGCCAGCAGTCTGGGCAGAAGGCAGGCCTCTCTTGGGCCTCGAGGCCCAGGGCGACAGCAAGGCCTCGGCCACCAGTCCCTGGGGCAGCCTTGGGGGGGCTCCCAGGCGCCAGCCCCTGAACGCGCAGAAACCGCTCCTTGGAGCAGCGGGCCGTCGGCCCCCGTCTCCCTCCAGGGTGGGGCAGCTTTCTGGGTGGCAGGGGCGGCCGGGGAAGGCGCGGGGACAGTCCCCCCACAGGCTCCCCGTCCCAGGGCCCGGGCGGTGCGCAGTGCTCCTGGAGCCTCTCCTCTCTGCACGGGAAGACGCGGGCCTCTTCCCGAGTCGGCCTGAACGCGAGAGGAAGAGGCCAGGCCCCGGCGAGCCCGGGAGAAGGCCGTCTGCTCAGAGGGGCCACCCCGGGCGACACACGCTGCTGCACGGAGGAGGCCGCGTCTCCCGATATCGGCGAGGCCCTGGGAGCCCAGGGTCCGCACCTGGGCCCCGGGAAGCGAGGCCCCAGAAGCACCGACTCTCCCGCAACACTTCTCCCCTGACGCGAGAGAGCGAACGCCCAAAGCCGGAGCGAGGAAGCAGCAGCGAGGCGCGGTCCGCTTCGTGCCGAAAACCTCGGAGAAAGCTCTGCCTTCCCTGGGGAATCAGGGTCGGGCCTGTGGGCTGCTGCTGGTTGCCGCAGCCGAGCGCTCTGCAGCGCTCTGGCAGAAACTACCCCGGAGTGAACGGCTCCTTGCCGGGACATCCCGCCTGCCCCAGACTGGAGCCCGGTCGCGCCTAGGGGATCAGCCTTCAGAAAAGGGACACGCCTGTCCCCTCGGTCCCCTGGAGCCTGTCTGGGGAGAGCGAAGCACGCCGCCCCGGCAGGGCAGCCGAGCCGTTGGCATTGCGCTGGGGCAAGTGAGGCCAAGCAGGAGAGCCTGCCGTCTGAGCCCGAGTGGGTCGGGGGGTGGGGACAAGTGTCACCCACTCACGGGGCCCGGCGCCGGAAGCCTGGCTGCTAAGGAGACACGGGGGGACGACGAGGGCAGGGGCTCGAGCTCCGGTCTGAGCCAGCAGTCTGGGCAGAAGGCAGGCCTGTCCTGGGCCTCGAGGCCCAGGGTGACAGCAGGGCCTCGGCCACCAGTCCCTGGGGCAGCCTTGGGGGGGCTCCCAGGCGCCAGCCCCTGAACGCGCAGATACCGCTCCCTGGAGCAGCGGGCCGTCGGCCCCCGTCTCCCTCCAGGGTGGGGCAGCGTTCTGGGTGGCAGGGGCGGCCGGGGAAGATTCGGGGACAGTCCCCCCACAGGCTCCGCGTCCCAGGGCCCGGGCGGTGCGCAGTGCTCCTGGAGCCTCTCCTCTCTGCGCGGGAAGACGCGGGCCTCTTCCCGAGTCGGCCTGAACGCGAGAGGAAGAGGCCAGGCCCCGGCGAGCCCGGGAGAAGGCCGTCTGCGCAGAGGGGCCACCCCGGGCGACACACGCTGCTGCACGGAGGAGGCCGCGTCTCCCGACATCGGCGAGGCCCTGGGAGCCCAGGGTCCGCACCTGGGCCCCGGGAAGCGAGGCCCCAGAAGCACCGACTCTCCCGCAGCACTTCTCCCCTGACGCGAGAGATTGAACGCCCAAAGCCGGAGCGAGGAAGCAGCAGCGAGGCGCGGTCCGCTTCGTGCCGAAAACCTCGGGGAAAGCTCTTCCTTCGCTGGGGAATCAGGGTCGGGCCTGTGGTCTGCTGCTGGTTGCCGCAGCCGAGCGCTCTGCAGCGCTCTGGCAGAAACTACTCCGGAGTGAACGCCTCCTTGCCGGGACATCCCGCCTCCCCCAGACTGGAGCCCGGTCGCGCCTGGGGGACCAGCCTGCAGAAAAGGGACACGCCTGTCCCCTCGGTCCCCAGGAGCATGTCTGGGGAGAGCGCAGCACGCTGCCCCGGCAGGGCAGCCGAGCCGTTGGCATGGCGCTGGGGCAAGTGAAGCCAAGCAGGAGAGCCTGCCGTCTGAGCCCGAGTGGGTCGGGGGGTGGGGACAAGTGTCATCCATTCACGGGGCCCGGCGCCGGAAGCCTGGCTGCTAAGGAGACACGGGGGGACGACGAGGGCAGGGGCGCGTGCTCCGGTCTGAGCCAGCAGTCTGGGCAGAAGGCAGGCCTGTCCTGGGCCTCGAGGCCCAGGGCGACAGCAAGGCCTCGGCCACCAGTCCCTGGGGCAGCCTTGGGGGGGCTCCCAGGCGCCAGCCCCTGAACGCGCAGAAACCGCTCCCTGGAGCAGCGGGCCGTCGGCCCCCGTCTCCCTCCAGGGTGCGGCAGCGTTCTGGGTGCAAGGGCGGCCGGGGAAGGCGCGGGGACAGTCCCCCCACAGGCTCCCCGTCCCAGGGCCCGGGCGGTGCGCAGTGCTCCTGGAGCCTCTCCTCTCTGCGCTGAAGACGCGGGCCTCTTCCCGAGTCGGCCTGAACGCGAGAGGAAGAGGCCAGGCCCCGGCGAGCCCGGGAGAAGGCCGTCTGCGCAGAGGGGCCACCCCGGGCGACACACGCTGCTGCACGTAGGAGGCCGCGTCTCCCGACATCGGCGAGGCCCTGGGAGCCCAGGGTCCGCACCTGGGCCCCGGGAAGCGAGGCCCCAGAAGCACCGACTCTCCCGCAACACTTCTCCCCTGACGCGAGAGAGCGAACGCCCAAAGCCGGAGCCAGGAAGCAGCAGCGAGGCGCGGTCCGCTTCGTGCAGAAAACCTCGGCGAAAGCTCTGCCTTCGCTGGGGAATCAGGGTCGGGTCTGTGGGCTGCTGCTGGTTGCCGCAGCCGAGCGCTCTGCAGCGCTCTGGCAGAAACTATCCCGGAGTGAACGCCTCCTTGCCGGGACATCCCGCCTGCCCCAGACTGGAGCCCGGCCGCGCCTAGGGGATCAGCCTTCAGAAAAGGGACACGCCTGTCCCCTCGGTCCCCAGGAGCCTGTCTGGGGAGAGCGCAGCACGCCGCCCCGGCAGGGCAGCCGAGCCGTTGGCATTGCGCTGGGGCAAGTGAGGCCAAGCAGGAGAGCCTGCCGTCTGAGCCCGAGTGGGTCGGGGGGTGGGGACAAGTGTCACCCACTCACGGGGCGCGGCGCCGGAAGCCTGCCTGCTAAGGAGACACGGGAGGACGACGTGGGCAGGGGCGCGGGCCCCGGTCTGAGCCAGCAGTCTGGGCAGAAGGCCGGCCTGTCCTGGGCTTCGAGGCCCAGGGCGACAGCAGGGCCTCGGCCACCAGTCCCTGGGGCAGCCTTGGGGGGGCTCCCAGGCGCCAGCCCCTGAACGCGCAGATACCGCTCCCTGGAGCAGCGGGCCGTCGGCCCCCGTCTCCCTCCAGGGTGGGGCAGCTTTCTGGGTGGCAGGGGCGGCCGGGGAAGGCGCGGGGACAGTCCCCCCACAGGCTCCCCGTCCCAGGGCCCGGGCGGTGCGCAGTGCTCCTGGAGCCTCTCCTCTCTGCGCGGGAAGACGCGGGCCTCTTCCCGAGTCGGCCTGAACGCGAGAGGAAGAGGCCAGGCCCCGGCGAGCCCGGGAGAAGGCCGTCTGCGCAGAGGGGCCACCCCGGGCGACACACGCTGCTGCAAGGAGGAGGCCGCGTCTCCCGACATCGGCGAGGCCCTGGGAGCCCAGGGTCCGCACCTGGGCCCCGGGAAGCGAGGCCCCAGAAGCACCGACTCTCCCGCAACACTTCTCCCCTGACGCGAGAGAGCGAACGCCCAAAGCCGGAGCGAGGAAGCAGCAGCGAGGCGCGGTCCGCTTCGTGCAGAAAACCTCGGCGAAAGCTCTGCCTTCGCTGGGGAATCAGGGTCGGGTCTGTGGGCTGCTGCTGGTTGCCGCAGCCGAGCGCTCTGCAGCGCTCTGGCAGAAACTATCCCGGAGTGAACGCCTCCTTGCCGGGACATCCCGCCTCCCCCAGACTAGAGCCCGGTCCCGCCTGGGGGACCAGCCTGCAGAAAAGGGACACGCCTGTCCCCTCGGTCCCCAGGTGCATATCTGGGGAGAGCGCAGAACGCTGCCCCGGCAGGGCAGCCGAGCCGTTGGCATTGCGCTGGGGCAAGTGAGGCCAAGCAGGAGAGCCTGCTGTCTGAGCCCGAGTGGGTCGGGGGGTGGGGACAAGTGTCACCCACTCACGGGGCCCGGCGCCGGATGCCTGGCTGCTAAGGAGACACGGGAGGACGACGTGGGCAGGGGCG
The DNA here is from genome assembly GCF_963455335.1 of Martes martes. Lineage (NCBI taxonomy): Eukaryota > Metazoa > Chordata > Mammalia > Carnivora > Mustelidae > Martes > Martes martes. Next base: position 14,477,214 of record NC_137899.1, read on the forward strand.
CGGGCCCCGGTCTGAGCCAGCAGTCTGGGAAGAAGGCAGGCCTGTCCTGGGCCTCGAGGCCCAGGGCGACAGCAGGGCGTCGGCCACCAGTCCCTGGGGCAGCCTTGGGGGGGCTCCCAGGCGCCAGCCCCTGAACGCGCAGAAACCGCTCCTTGGAGCAGCGGGCCGTCGGCCCCCGTCTCCCTCCAGGGTGGGGCAGCTTTCTGGGTGGCAGGGGCGGCCGGGGAAGGCGCGGGGACAGTCCCCCCACAGGCTCCCCGTCCCAGGGCCCGGGCGGTGCGCAGTGCTCCTGGAGCCTCTCCTCTCTGCACGGGAAGACGCGGGCCTCTTCCCGAGTCGGCCTGAACGCGAGAGGAAGAGGCCAGGCCCCGGCGAGCCCGGGAGAAGGCCGTCTGCTCAGAGGGGCCACCCCGGGCGACACACGCTGCTGCACGGAGGAGGCCGCGTCTCCCGATATCGGCGAGGCCCTGGGAGCCCAGGGTCCGCACCTGGGCCCCGGGAAGCGAGGCCCCAGAAGCACCGACTCTCCCGCAACACTTCTCCCCTGACGCGAGAGAGCGAACGCCCAAAGCCGGAGCGAGGAAGCAGCAGCGAGGCGCGGTCCGCTTCGTGCCGAAAACCTCGGAGAAAGCTCTGCCTTCCCTGGGGAATCAGGGTCGGGCCTGTGGGCTGCTGCTGGTTGCCGCAGCCGAGCGCTCTGCAGCGCTCTGGCAGAAACTACCCCGGAGTGAACGGCTCCTTGCCGGGACATCCCGCCTGCCCCAGACTGGAGCCCGGTCGCGCCTAGGGGATCAGCCTTCAGAAAAGGGACACGCCTGTCCCCTCGGTCCCCTGGAGCCTGTCTGGGGAGAGCGAAGCACGCCGCCCCGGCAGGGCAGCCGAGCCGTTGGCATTGCGCTGGGGCAAGTGAGGCCAAGCAGGAGAGCCTGCCGTCTGAGCCCGAGTGGGTCGGGGGGTGGGGACAAGTGTCACCCACTCACGGGGCCCGGCGCCGGAAGCCTGGCTGCTAAGGAGACACGGGGGGACGACGAGGGCATGGGCTCGAGCTCCGGTCTGAGCCAGCAGTCTGGGCAGAAGGCAGGCCTGTCCTGGGCCTCGAGGCCCAGGGTGACAGCAGGGCCTCGGCCACCAGTCCCTGGGGCAGCCTTGGGGGGGCTCCCAGGCGCCAGCCCCTGAACGCGCAGATACCGCTCCCTGGAGCAGCGGGCCGTCGGCCCCCGTCTCCCTCCAGGGTGGGGCAGCGTTCTGGGTGGCAGGGGCGGCCGGGGAAGATTCGGGGACAGTCCCCCCACAGGCTCCGCGTCCCAGGGCCCGGGCGGTGCGCAGTGCTCCTGGAGCCTCTCCTCTCTGCGCGGGAAGACGCGGGCCTCTTCCCGAGTCGGCCTGAACGCGAGAGGAAGAGGCCAGGCCCCGGCGAGCCCGGGAGAAGGCCGTCTGCGCAGAGGGGCCACCCCGGGCGACACACGCTGCTGCACGGAGGAGGCCGCGTCTCCCGACATCGGCGAGGCCCTGGGAGCCCAGGGTCCGCACCTGGGCCCCGGGAAGCGAGGCCCCAGAAGCACCGACTCTCCCGCAGCACTTCTCCCCTGACGCGAGAGATCGAACGCCCAAAGCCGGAGCGAGGAAGCAGCAGCGAGGCGCGGTCCGCTTCGTGCCGAAAACCTCGGGGAAAGCTCTTCCTTCGCTGGGGAATCAGGGTCGGGCCTGTGGTCTGCTGCTGGTTGCCGCAGCCGAGCGCTCTGCAGCGCTCTGGCAGAAACTACTCCGGAGTGAACGCCTCCTTGCCGGGACATCCCGCCTCCCCCAGACTGGAGCCCGGTCGCGCCTGGGGGACCAGCCTGCAGAAAAGGGACACGCCTGTCCCCTCGGTCCCCAGGAGCATGTCTGGGGAGAGCGCAGCACGCTGCCCCGGCAGGGCAGCCGAGCCGTTGGCATGGCGCTGGGGCAAGTGAAGCCAAGCAGGAGAGCCTGCCGTCTGAGCCCGAGTGGGTCGGGGGGTGGGTACAAGTGTCATCCATTCACGGGGCCCGGCGCCGGAAGCCTGGCTGCTAAGGAGACACGGGGGGACGACGAGGGCAGGGGCGCGTGCTCCGGTCTGAGCCAGCAGTCTGGGCAGAAGGCAGGCCTGTCCTGGGCCTCGAGGCCCAGGGCGACAGCAAGGCCTCGGCCACCAGTCCCTGGGGCAGCCTTGGGGGGGCTCCCAGGCGCCAGCCCCTGAACGCGCAGAAACCGCTCCCTGGAGCAGCGGGCCGTCGGCCCCCGTCTCCCTCCAGGGTGCGGCAGCGTTCTGGGTGCAAGGGCGGCCGGGGAAGGCGCGGGGACAGTCCCCCCACAGGCTCCCCGTCCCAGGGCCCGGGCGGTGCGCAGTGCTCCTGGAGCCTCTCCTCTCTGCGCTGAAGACGCGGGCCTCTTCCCGAGTCGGCCTGAACGCGAGAGGAAGAGGCCAGGCCCCGGCGAGCCCGGGAGAAGGCCGTCTGCGCAGAGGGGCCACCCCGGGCGACACACGCTGCTGCACGGAGGAGGCCGCGTCTCCCGACATCGGCGAGGCCCTGGGAGCCCAGGGTCCGCACCTGTGCCCCGTGAAGCGAGGCCCCAGAAGCACCGACTCTCCCGCAGCACTTCTCCCCTGACGCGAGAGAGCGAACGCCCAAAGCCGGAGCGAGGAAGCAGCAGCGAGGCGCGGTCCGCTTCGTGCCGAAAACCTCGGGGAAAGCTCTGCCTTCGCTGGGGAATCAGGGTCGGGCCTGTGGTCTGCTGCTGGTTGCCGCAGCCGAGCGCTCTGCAGCGCTCTGGCAGAAACTACCCCGGAGTGAACGCCTCCTTGCCGGGACATCCCGCCTCCCCCAGACTGGAGCCCGGTCGCGCCTGGGGGACCAGCCTGCAGAAAAGGGACACGCCTGTCCCCTCGGTCCCCAGGAGCATGTCTGGGGAGAGCGCAGCACGCTGCCCCGGCAGGGCAGCCGAGCCGTTGGCATGGCGCTGGGGCAAGTGAAGCCAAGCAGGAGAGCCTGCCGTCTGAGCCCGAGTGGGTCGGGGGGTGGGGACAAGTGTCACCCACTCACGGGGCCCGGCGCCGGAAGCCTGGCTGCTAAGGAGACACGGGGGGACGACGAGGGCAGGGGTGCGTGCTCCGGTCTGAGCCAGCAGTCTGGGCAGAAGGCAGGCCTGTCCTGGGCCTCGAGGCCCAGGGCGACAGCAAGGCCTCGGCCACCAGTCCCTGGGGCAGCCTTGGGGGGGCTCCCAGGCGCCAGCCCCTGAACGCGCAGAAACCGCTCCCTGGAGCAGCGGGCCGTCGGCCCCCGTCTCCCTCCAGGGTGCGGCAGCGTTCTGGGTGCAAGGGCGGCCGGGGAAGGCGCGGGGACAGTCCCCCCACAGGCTCCCCGTCCCAGGGCCCGGGCGGTGCGCAGTGCTCCTGGAGCCTCTCCTCTCTGCGCGGGAAGACGCGGGCCTCTTCCCGAGTCGGCCTGAACGCGAGAGGAAGAGGCCAGGCCCCGGCGAGCCCGGGAGAAGGCCGTCTGCGCAGAGGGGCCACCCCGGGCGACACACGCTGCTTCACGGAGGAGGCCGCGTCTCCCGACATCGGCGAGGCCCTGGGAGCCCAGGGTCCGCACCTGGGCCCCGGGAAGCGAGGCCCCAGAAGCACCGACTCTCCCGCAGCACTTCTCCCCTGACGCGAGAGAGCGAACGCCCAAAGCCGGAGCGAGGAAGCAGCAGCGAGGCGCGATCCGCTTCGTGCCGAAAACCTCGGGGAAAGCTCTGCCTTCGCTGGGGAATCAGGGTCGGGTCTGTGGGCTGCTGCTGGTTGCCGCAGCCGAGCGCTCTGCAGCGCTCTGGCAGAAACTATCCCGGAGTGAACGCCTCCTTGCCGGGACATCCCGCCTGCCCCAGACTGGAGCCCGGCCGCGCCTAGGGGATCAGCCTTCAGAAAAGGGACACGCCTGTCCCCTCGGTCCCCAGGAGCCTGTCTGGGGAGAGCGCAGCACGCCGCCCCGGCAGGGCAGCCGAGCCGTTGGCATTGCGCTGGGGCAAGTGAGGCCAAGCAGGAGAGCCTGCCGTCTGAGCCCGAGTGGGTCGGGGGGTGGGGACAATGTCACCCACTCACGGGGCCCGGCGCCGGAAGCCTGGCTGCTAAGGAGACACGGGAGGACGACGTGGGCAGGGGCGCGGGCCCCGGTCTGAGCCAGCAGTCTGGGAAGAAGGCAGGCCTGTCCTGGGCCTCGAGGCCTAGGGCGACAGCAGGGCCTCGGCCACAAGTCCCTGGGGCAGCCTTGGGGGGGCTCCCAGGCGCCAGCCCCTGAACGCGCAGAAACCGCTCCTTGGAGCAGCGGGCCGTCGGCCCCCGTCTCCCTCCAGGGTGGGTCAGCTTTCTGGGTGGCAGGGGCGGCCGGGGAAGGCGCGGGGACAGTCCCCCCACAGGCTCCCCGTCCCAGGGCCCGGGCGGTGCGCAGTGCTCCTGGAGCCTCTCCTCTCTGCATGGGAAGACGCGGGCCTCTTCCCGAGTCGGCCTGAACGCGAGAGGAAGAGGCCAGGCCCCGGCGAGCCCGGGAGAAGGCCGTCTGCGCAGAGGGGCCACCCCGGGCGACACACGCTGCTGCACGGAGGAGGCCGCGTCTCCCGACATCGGCGAGGCCCTGGGAGCCCAGGGGCCACACCGGGGCCTGGGAAGCGAGGCCCCAGAAGCACCGACTCTCCCGCATCACTTCTCCCCTGATGCCAGAGAGCGAACGCCCAAAGCCGGAGCGAGGAAGCAGCAGCGAGGCGCGGTCCGCTTCGTGCCGAAAACCTCGGAGAAAGCTCTGCCTTCCCTGGGGAATCAGGGTCGGGTCTGTGGGCTGCTGCTGGTTGCCGCAGCCGAGCGCTCAGCAGCGCTCTGGCAGAAACTACCCCGGAGTGAACGGCTCCTTGCCGGGACATCCCGCCTGCCCCAGACTGGAGCCCGGTCGCGCCTAGGGGATCAGCCTTCAGAAAAGGGACACGCCTGTCCCCTCGGTCCCCTGGAGCCTGTCTGGGGAGAGCGAAGCACGCCGCCCCGGTAGGGCATCCGAGCCGTTGGCATTGCGCTGGGGCAAGTGAGGCCAAGCAGGAGAGCCTGCCGTCTGAGCCCGAGTGGGTCGGGGGGTGGGGACAAGTGTCACCCACTCACGGGGCCCGGCGCCGGAAGCCTGGCTGCTAAGGAGACACGGGGGGACGACGAGGGCAGGGGCGCGTGCTCCGGTCTGAGCCAGCAGTCTGGGCAGAAGGCAGGCCTGTCCTGGGCCTCGAGGCCCAGGGCGACAGCAAGGCCTCGGCCACCAGTCCCTGGGGCAGCCTTGGGGGGGCTCCCAGGCGCCAGCCCCTGAACGCGCAGAAACCGCTCCCTGGAGCAGCGGGCCGTCGGCCCCCGTCTCCCTCCAGGGTGCGGCAGCGTTCTGGGTGCAAGGGCGGCCGGGGAAGGCGAGGGGACAGTCCCCCCACAGGCTCCCCGTCCCAGGGCCCGGGCGGTGCGCAGTGCTCCTGGAGCCTCTCCTCTCTGCGCGGGAAGACGCGGGCCTCTTCCCGAGTCGGCCTGAACGCGAGAGGAAGAGGCCAGGCCCCGGCGAGCCCGGGAGAACGCCGTCTGCGCAGAGGGGCCACCCCGGGCGACACACGCTGCTGCACGGAGGAGGCCGCGTCTCCCGACATGGCGAGGCCCTGGGAGCCCAGGGTCCGCACCTGGGCCCCGGGAAGCGAGGTCCCAGAAGCACCGACTCTCCCGCAACACTTCTCCCCTGACGCGAGAGATTGAACGCCCAAAGCCGGAGCGAGGAAGCAGCAGCGAGGCGCGGTCCGCTTCATGCCGAAAACCTCGGGGAAAGCTCTTCCTTCGCTGGGGAATCAGGGTCGGGCCTGTGGTCTGATGCTGGTTGCCGCAGCCGAGCGCTCCTGCAGCGCTCTGGCAGAAACTACTCCGGAGTGAACGCCTCCTTGCCGGGACATCCCGCCTCCCCCAGACTGGAGCCCGGTCGCGCCTGGGGGACCAGCCTGCAGAAAAGGGACACGCCTGTCCCCTCGGTCCCCAGGAGCATGTCTGGGGAGAGCGCAGCACGCTGCCCCGGCAGGGCAGCCGAGCCGTTGGCATGGCGCTGGGGCAAGTGAAGCCAAGCAGGAGAGCCTGCCGTCTGAGCCCGAGTGGGTCGGGGGGTGGGGACAAGTGTCATCCATTCACGGGGCCCGGCGCCGGAAGCCTGGCTGCTAAGGAGACACGGGGGGACGACGAGGGCAGGGGCGCGTGCTCCGGTCTGAGCCAGCAGTCTGGGCAGAAGGCAGGCCTGTCCTGGGCCTCGAGGCCCAGGGCGACAGCAAGGCCTCGGCCACCAGTCCCTGGGGCAGCCTTGGGGGGGCTCCCAGGCGCCAGCCCCTGAACGCGCAGAAACCGCTCCCTGGAGCAGCGGGCCGTCGGCCCCCGTCTCCCTCCAGGGTGCGGCAGCGTTCTGGGTGCAAGGGCGGCCGGGGAAGGCGCGGGGACAGTCCCCCCACAGGCTCCCCGTCCCAGGGCCCGGGCGGTGCGCAGTGCTCCTGGAGCCTCTCCTCTCTGCGCTGAAGACGCGGGCCTCTTCCCGAGTCGGCCTGAACGCGAGAGGAAGAGGCCAGGCCCCGGCGAGCCCGGGAGAAGGCCATCTGCGCAGAGGGGCCACCCCGGGCGACACACGCTGCTGCACGGAGGAGGCCGCGTCTCCCGACATCGGCGAGGCCCTGGGAGCCCAGGGGCCGCACCTGGGCCCCGGGAAGCGAGGCCCCAGAAGCACCGACTCTCCCTCAACACTTCTACCCTGACGCGAGAGATCGAATGCCCAAAGCCGGAGCGAGGAAGCAGCAGCGAGGCGCGGTCCGCTTCGTGAGGAAAACCTCGGCGAAAGCTCTGCCTTCGCTGGGGAATCAGGGTCGGGTCTGTGGGCTGCTGCTGGGTGCCGCAGCCGAGTGCCCTGCAGCGCTCTGGCAGAAACTACCCCGGAGTGAACGCCTCCTTGCCGGGACATCCCGCCTCCCCCAGACTGGAGCCCGGTCGCGCCTGGGGGACCAGCCTGCAGAAAAGGGACACGCCTGTCCCCTCGGTCCCCTGGAGCATGTCTGGGGAGAGCGCAGCACGCTGCCCCGGCAGGGCAGCCGAGCCGTTGGCATGGCGCTGGGGCAAGTGAAGCCAAGCAGGAGAGCCTGCCGTCTGAGCCCGAGTGGGTCGGGGGGTGGGGACAAGTGTCACCCATTCACGGGGCCCGGCGCCGGAAGCCTGGCTGCTAAGGAGACACGGGGGGACTACGAGGGCAGGGGCGCGTGCTCCGGTCTGAGCCAGCAGTCTGGGCAGAAGGCAGGCCTGTCCTGGGCCTCGAGGCCCAGGGCGACAGCAAGGCCTCGGCCACCAGTCCCTGGGGCAGCCTTGGGGGGGCTCCCAGGCGCCAGCCCCTGAACGCGCAGAAACCGCTCCCTGGAGCAGCGGGCCGTCGGCCCCCGTCTCCCTCCAGGGTGCGGCAGCGTTCTGGGTGCAAGGGCGGCCGGGGAAGGCGCGGGGACAGTCCCCCCACAGGCTCCCCGTCCCAGGGCCCGGGCGGTGCGCAGTGCTCCTGGAGCCTCTCCTCTCTGCGCGGGAAGACGCGGGCCTCTTCCCGAGTCGGCCTGAACGCGAGAGGAAGAGGCCAGGCCCCGGCGAGCCCGGGAGAAGGCCGTCTGCGCAGAGGGGCCACCCCGGGCGACACACGCTGCTGCACGGAGGAGGCCGCGTCTCCCGACATCGGCGAGGCCCTGGGAGCCCAGGGTCCGCACCTGGGCCCCGGGAAGCGAGGCCCCAGAAGCACCGACTCTCCCGCAACACTTCTCCCCTGACGCGAGAGAGCGAACGCCCAAAGCCGGAGCGAGGAAGCAGCAGCGAGGCGCGGTCCGCTTCGTGCCGAAAACCTCGGCGAAAGCTCTGCCTTCGCTGGGGAATCAGGGTCGGGCCTGTGGGCTGCTGCTGGTTGCCGCAGCCGAGCGCTCTGCAGCGCTCTGGCAGAAACTATCCCGGAGTGAACGACTCCTTGCCGGGACATCCCGCCTGCCCCAGACTGGAGCCCGGCCGCGCCTAGGGTATCAGCCTTCAGAAAAGGGACACGCCTGTCCCCTCGGTCCCCAGGAGCCTGTCCGGGGAGAGCGCAGCACGCCGCCCCGGCAGGGCAGCCGAGCCGTTGGCATTGCGCTTGGGCAAGTGAGGCCAAGCAGGAGAGCCTGCCGTCTGAGCCCGAGTGGGTCGGGGGGTGGGGACAAGTGTCACCCACTCACGGGGCGCGGCGCCGGAAGCCTGCCTGCTAAGGAGACACGGGAGGACGACGTGGGCAGGGGCGCGGGCCCCGGTCTGAGCCAGCAGTCTGGGCAGAAGGCCGGCCTGTCCTGGGCTTCGAGGCCCAGGGCGACAGCAGGGCCTCGGCCACCAGTCCCTGGGGCAGCCTTGGGGGGGCTCCCAGGCGCCAGCCCCTGAACGCGCAGAAACCGCTCCTTGGAGCAGCGGGCCGTCGGCCCCAGTCTCCCTCCAGGGTGGGGCAGCTTTCTGGGTGGCAGGGGCGGCCGGGGAAGGCGCGGGGACAGTCCCCCCACAGGCTCCCCGTCCCAGGGCCCGGGCGGTGCGCAGTGCTCCTGGAGCCTCTCCTCTCTGCGCGGGAAGACGCGGGCCTCTTCCCGAGTTGGCCTGAACGCGAGAGGAAGAGGCCAGGCCCCGGCGAGCCCGGGAGAAGGCCGTCTGCGCAGAGGGGCCACCCCGGGCGACACACGCTGCTGCACGTAGGAGGCCGCGTCTCCCGACATCGGCGAGGCCCTGGGAGCCCAGGGTCCGCACCTGGGCCCCGGGAAGCGAGGCCCCAGAAGCACCGACTCTCCCGCAACACTTCTCCCCTGACGCGAGAGAGCGAACGCCCAAAGCCGGAGCCAGGAAGCAGCAGCGAGGCGCGGTCCGCTTCGTGCAGAAAACCTCGGCGAAAGCTCTGCCTTCGCTGGGGAATCAGGGTCGGGTCTGTGGGCTGCTGCTGGTTGCCGCAGCCGAGCGCTCTGCAGCGCTCTGGCAGAAACTATCCCGGAGTGAACGCCTCCTTGCCGGGACATCCCGCCTGCCCCAGACTGGAGCCCGGCCGCGCCTAGGGGATCAGCCTTCAGAAAAGGGACACGCCTGTCCCCTCGGTCCCCAGGAGCCTGTCTGGGGAGAGCGCAGCACGCTGCCCCGGCAGGGCAGCCGAGCCGTTGGCATGGCGCTGGGGCAAGTGAAGCCAAGCAGGAGAGCCTGCCGTCTGAGCCCGAGTGGGTCGGGGGGTGGGGACAAGTGTCACCCACTCACGGGGCCCGGCGCCGGAAGCCTGGCTGCTAAGGAGACACGGGAGGACGACGTGGGCAGGGGCGCGGGCCCCGGTCTGAGCCAGCAGTCTGGGAAGAAGGCAGGCCTGTCCTGGGCCTCGAGGCCCAGGGCGACAGCAGGGCCTCGGCCACAAGTCCCTGGGGCATCCTTGGGGGGGCTCCCAGGCGCCAGCCCCTGAACGCGCAGAAACCGCTCCTTGGAGCAGCGGGCCGTCGGCCCCCGTCTCCCTCCAGGGTGGGTCAGCTTTCTGGGTGGCAGGGGCGGCCGGGGAAGGCGCGGGGACAGTCCCCCCACAGGCTCCCCGTCCCAGGGCCCGGGCGGTGCGCAGTGCTCCTGGAGCCTCTCCTCTCTGCATGGGAAGACGCGGGCCTCTTCCCGAGTCGGCCTGAACGCGAGAGGAAGAGGCCAGGCCCCGGCGAGCCCGGGAGAAGGCCGTCTGCGCAGAGGGGCCACCCCGGGCGACACACGCTGCTGCACGGAGGAGGCCGCGTCTCCCGACATCGGCGAGGCCCTGGGAGCCCAGGGGCCACACCGGGGCCTGGGAAGCGAGGCCCCAGAAGCACCGACTCTCCCGCATCACTTCTCCCCTGATGCGAGAGAGCGAACGCCCAAAGCCGGAGCGAGGAAGCAGCAGCGAGGCGCGGTCCGCTTCGTGCCGAAAACCTCGGAGAAAGCTCTGCCTTCCCTGGGGAATCAGGGTCGGGTCTGTGGGCTGCTGCTGGTTGCCGCAGCCGAGCGCTCTGCAGCGCTCTGGCAGAAACTACCCCGGAGTGAACGGCTCCTTGCCGGGACATCCCGCCTGCCCCAGACTGGAGCCCGGTCGCGCCTAGGGGATCAGCCTTCAGAAAAGGGACACGCCTGTCCCCTCGGTCCCCTGGAGCCTGTCTGGGGAGAGCGAAGCACGCCGCCCCGGTAGGGCAGCCGAGCCGTTGGCATTGCGCTGGGGCAAGTGAGGCCAAGCAGGAGAGCCTGCCGTCTGAGCCCGAGTGGGTCGGGGGGTGGGGACAAGTGTCACCCACTCACGGGGCCCGGCGCCGGAAGCCTGGCTGCTAAGGAGACACGGGGGGACGACGAGGGCAGGGGCGCGTGCTCCGGTCTGAGCCAGCAGTCTGGGCAGAAGGCAGGCCTGTCCTGGGCCTCGAGGCCCAGGGCGACAGCAAGGCCTCGGCCACCAGTCCCTGGGGCAGCCTTGGGGGGGCTCCCAGGCGCCAGCCCCTGAACGCGCAGAAACCGCTCCCTGGAGCAGCGGGCCGTCGGCCCCCGTCTCCCTCCAGGGTGCGGCAGCGTTCTGGGTGCAAGGGCGGCCGGGGAAGGCGAGGGGACAGTCCCCCCACAGGCTCCCCGTCCCAGGGCCCGGGCGGTGCGCAGTGCTCCTGGAGCCTCTCCTCTCTGCGCGGGAAGACGCGGGCCTCTTCCCGAGTCGGCCTGAACGCGAGAGGAAGAGGCCAGGCCCCGGCGAGCCCGGGAGAACGCCGTCTGCGCAGAGGGGCCACCCCGGGCGACACACGCTGCTGCACGGAGGAGGCCGCGTCTCCCGACATGGCGAGGCCCTGGGAGCCCAGGGTCCGCACCTGGGCCCCGGGAAGCGAGGTCCCAGAAGCACCGACTCTCCCGCAACACTTCTCCCCTGACGCGAGAGAGCGAACGCCCAAAGCCGGAGCGAGGAAGCAGCAGCGAGGCGCGGTCCGCTTCGTGCCGAAAACCTCGGCGAAAGCTCTGCCTTCGCTGGAGAATCACGGTCGGGCCTGTGGGCTGCTGCTGGTTGCCGCAGCCGAGCGCTCTGCAGCGCTCTGGCAGAAACTATCCCGGAGTGAACGCCTCCTTGCCGGGACATCCCGCCTGCCCCAGACTGGAGCCCGGCCGCGCCTAGGGGATCAGCCTTCAGAAAAGGGACACGCCTGTCCCCTCGGTCCCCAGGAGCCTGTCCGGGGAGAGCGCAGCACGCCGCCCCGGCAGGGCAGCCGAGCCGTTGGCATTGCGCTGGGGCAAGTGAGGCCAAGCAGGAGAGCCTGCCGTCTGAGCCCGAGTGGGTCGGGGGGTGGGGACAAGTGTCACCCACTCACGGGGCCCGGCGCCGGAAGCCTGGCTGCTAAGGAGACACGGGAGGACGACGTGGGCAGGGGCGCGGGCCCCGGTCTGAGCCAGCAGTCTGGGAAGAAGGCAGGCCTGTCCTGGGCCTCGAGGCCCAGGGCGACAGCAGGGCCTCGGCCAGCAGTCCCTGGGGCAGCCTTGGGGGGGCTCCCAGGCGCCAGCCCCTGAACGCGCAGAAACCGCTCCCTGGAGCAGCCGGCCGTCGGCCCCCGTCTCCCTCCAGGGTGGGGCAGCTTTCTGGGTGGCAGGGGCGGCCGGGGAAGACACGGGGACAGTCCCCCCACAGGCTCCCCGTCCCAGGGCCCGGGCGGTGCGCAGTGCTCCTGGAGCCTCTCCTCTCTGCGCGGGAAGACGCGGGCCTCTTCCCGAGTCGGCCTGAACGCGAGAGGAAGAGGCCAGGCCCCGGCGAGCCCGGGAGAAGGCCGTCTGCGCAGAGGGGCCACCCCGGGCGACACACGCTGCTGCAAGGAGGAGGCCGCGTCTCCCGACATCGGCGAGGCCCTGGGAGCCCAGGGTCCGCACCTGGGCCCCGGGAAGCGAGGCCCCAGAAGCACCGACTCTCCCGCAGCACTTCTCCCTTGACGCGAGATATTGAACGCCCAAAGCCGGAGCGAGGAAGCAGCAGCGAGGCGCGGTCCGCTTCGTGCCGAAAACCTCGGGGAAAGCTCTGCCTTCGCTGGGGAATCAGGGTCGGGCCTGTGGTCTGCTGCTGGTTGCCGCAGCCGAGCGCTCTGCAGCGCTCTGGCAGAAACTACCCCGGAGTGAACGCCTCCTTGCCGGGACATCCCGCCTCCCCCAGACTGGAGCCCGGTCGCGCCTGGGGGACCAGCCTGCAGAAAAGGGACACGCCTGTCCCCTCGGTCCCCAGGAGCATGTCTGGGGAGAGCGCAGCACGCTGCCCCGGCAGGGCAGCCGAGCCGTTGGCATGGCGCTGGGGCAAGTGAAGCCAAGCAGGAGAGCCTGCCGTCTGAGCCCGAGTGGGTCGGGGGGTGGGGACAAGTGTCACCCACTCACGGGGCCTGGCGCCGGAAGCCTGGCTGCTAAGGAGACACGGGGGGACGACGAGGGCAGGGGCGCGTGCTCCGGTCTGAGCCAGCAGTCTGGGCAGAAGGCAGGCCTGTCCTGGGCCTCGAGGCCCAGGGCGACAGCAGGGCCTCGGCCACCAGTCCCTGGGGCAGCCTTGGGGGGGCTCCCAGGCGCCAGCCCCTGAACGCGCAGAAACCGCTCCTTGGAGCAGCGGGCCGTCGGCCCCCGTCTCCCTCCAGGGTGCGGCAGCGTTCTGGGTGCAAGGGCGGCCGGGGAAGGTGCGGGGACAGTCCCCCCACAGGCTCCCCGTCCCAGGGCCCGGGCGGTGCGCAGTGCTCCTGGAGCCTCTCCTCTCTGCGCGGGAAGACGCGGGCCTCTTCCCGAGTCGGCCTGAACGCGAGAGGAAGAGGCCAGGCCCCGGCGAGCCCGGGAGAAGGCCGTCTGCGCAGAGGGGCCACCCCGGGCGACACACGCTGCTGCACGGAGGAGGCCGCGTCTCCCGACATCGGCGAGGCCCTGAGAGCCCAGGGTCCGCACCTGGGCCCCGGGAAGCGAGGCCCCAGAAGCACCGACTCTCCCGCAACACTTCTCCCCTGACGCGAGAGAGCGAACGCCCAAAGCCGGAGCGAGGAAGCAGCAGCGAGGCGCGGTCCGGTTCGTGCCGAAAACCTCGGGGAAAGCTCTGCCTTCGCTGGGGAATCAGGGTCGGGCCTGTGGTCTGCTGCTGGTTGCCGCAGCCGAGCGCTCTGCAGCGCTCTGGCAGAAACTATCCCGGAGTGAACGCCTCCTTGCCGGGACATCCCGCCTGCCCCAGACTGGAGCCCGGCCGCGCCTAGGGTATCAGCCTTCAGAAAAGGGACACGCCTGTCCCCTCGGTCCCCAGGAGCCTGTCTGGGGAGAGCGCAGCACGCCGCCCCGGCAGGGCAGCCGAGCCGTTGGCATTGCGCTGGGGCAAGTGAGGCCAAGCAGGAGAGCCTGCCGTCTGAGCCCGAGTGGGTCGGGGGGTGGGGACAAGTGTCACCCACTCACGGGGCCCGGCGCCGGAAGCCTGGCTGCTAAGGAGACTCGGGAGGATGACGAGGGCAGGGGCGCGGGCCCCGGTCTGAGCCAGCAGTCTGGGCAGAAGGCCGGCCTGTCCTGGGCCTCGAGGCCCAGGGCGACAGCAGGGCCTCGGCCACCAGTCCCTGGGGCAGCCTTGGGGGGGCTCCCAGGCGCCAGCCCCTGAACGCGCAGAAACCGCTCCTTGGAGCAGTGGGCTGTCGGCCCCCGTCTCCCTCCAGGGTGGGGCAGCTTTCTGGGTGGCAGGGGCGGCCGGGGAAGGCGCGGGGACAGTCCCCCCACAGGCTCCCCGTCCCAGGGCCCGGGCGGTGAGCAGTGCTCCTGGAGCCTCTCCTCTCTGCGCGGGAAGACGCGGGCCTCTTCCCGAGTCGGCCTGAACGCGAGAGGAAGAGGCCAGGCCCCGGCGAGCCCGGGAGAAGGCCGTCTGCGCAGAGGGGCCACCCCGGGCGACACACGCTGCTGCACGGAGGAGGCCGCGTCTCCCGACATCGGCGAGGCCCTGGGAGCCCAGGGTCTGCACCTGGGCCCCGGGAAGCGAGGCCCCAGAAGCACCGACTCTCCCGCAGCACTTCTCCCCTGACGCGAGAGAGCGAACGCCCAAAGCCGGAGCGAGGAAGCAGCAGCGAGGCGCGGTGCGCTTCGTGCCGAAAACCTCGGGGAAAGCTCTGCCTTCGCTGGGGAATCAGGGTCGGGCCTGTGGTCTGCTGCTGGTTGCCGCAGCCGAGCGCTCTGCAGCGCTCTGGCAGAAACTACCCCGGAGTGAACGCCTCCTTGCCGGGACATCCCGCCTCCCCCAGACTGGAGCCCGGTCGCGCCTGGGGGACCAGCCTGCAGAAAAGGGACACGCCTGTCCCCTCGGTCCCCAGGAGCATGTCGGGGAGAGCGCAGCACGCTGCCCCGGCAGGGCAGCGGAGCCGTTGGCATGGCGCTGGGGCAAGTGAAGCCAAGCAGGAGAGCCTGCCGTCTGAGCCCGAGTGGGTCGGGGGGTGGGGACAAGTGTCACCCACTCACGGGGCCCGGTGCCGGAAGCCTGGCTGCTAAGGAGACACGGGGGGATGACGAGGGCTGGGGCGCGGGCCCCGGTCTGAGCCAGCAGTCTGGGCAGAAGGCCGGCCTGTCCTGGGCCTAGAGGCCCAGGGCGACAGCAGGGCCTCGACCACCAGTCCCTGGGGCAGCCTTGGGGGGGCTCCCAGGCGCCAGCCCCTGAACGCGCAGAAACCGCTCCTTGGAGCAGCGGGCCGTCGGCCCCCGTCTCCCTCCAGGGTGGGGCAGCTTTCTGGGTGGCAGGGGCGGCCGGGGAAGGCGCGGGGACAGTCCCCCCACAGGCTCCCCGTCCCAGGGCCCGGGCGGTGCGCAGTGCTCCTGGAGCCTCTCCTCTCTGCGCGGGAAGACGCGGGCCTCTTCCCGAGTCGGCCTGAACGCGAGAGGAAGAGGCCAGGCCCCGGCGAGCCCGGGAGAAGGCCGTCTGCGCAGAGGGGCCACCCCGGGCGACACACGCTGCTGCACGGAGGAGGCCGCGTCTCCCGACATCGGCGAGGCCCTGAGAGCCCAGGGTCCGCACCTGGGCCCCGGGAAGCGAGGCCCCAGAAGCACCGACTCTCCCGCAACACTTCTCCCCTGACGCGAGAGAGCGAACGCCCAAAGCCGGAGCGAGGAAGCAGCAGCGAGGCGCGGTCTGCTTCGTGCCGAAAACCTCGGGGAAAGCTCTGCCTTCGCTGGGGAATCAGGGTCGGGCCTGTGGTCTGCTGCTGGTTGCCGCAGCCGAGCGCTCGGCAGCGCTCTGGCAGAAACTACCCCGGAGTGAACGCCTCCTTGCCGGGACATCCCGCCTCCCCCAGACTGGAGCCCGGTCGCGCCTGGGGGACCAGCCTGCAGAAAAGGGACACGCCTGTCCCCTCGGTCCCCAGGAGCATGTCTGGGGAGAGCGCAGCACGCTGCCCCGGCAGGGCAGCCGAGCCGTTGGCATGGCGCTGGGGCAAGTGAAGCCAAGCAAGAGAGCCTGCCGTCTGAGCCCGAGTGGGTCGGGGTGTGGGGACAAGTGTCACCCACTCACGGGGACCGGCGCCGGAAGCCTGGCTGCTAAGGAGACACGGGAGGACCACGAGGGCAGGGGCGCGTGCTCCGGTCTGAGCCAGCAGTCTGGGCAGAAGGCAGGCCTGTCCTGGGCCTCGAGGCCCAGGGCGACAGCAAGGCCTCGGCCACCAGTCCCTGGGGCAGCCTTGGGGGGGCTCCCAGGCGCCAGCCCCTGAACGCGCAGAAACCGCTCCCTGGAGCAGCGGGCCGTCGGCCCCCGTCTCCCTCCAGGGTGCGGCAGCGTTCTGGGTGCAAGGGCGGCCGGGGAAGGCGCGGGGACAGTCCCCCCACAGGCTCCCCGTCCCAGGGCCCGGGCGGTGCGCAGTGCTCCTGGAGCCTCTCCTCTCTGCGCGGGAAGACGCGGGCCTCTTCCCGAGTCGGCCTGAACGCGAGAGGAAGAGGCCAGGCCCCGGCGAGCCCGGGAGAAGGCCGTCTGCGCAGAGGGGCCACCCCGGGCGACACACGCTGCTGCACGGAGGAGGCCGCGTCTCCCGACATCGGCGAGGCCCTGAGAGCCCAGGGTCCGCACCTGGGCCCCGGGAAGCGAGGCCCCAGAAGCACCGACTCTCCCGCAACACTTCTCCCCTGACGCGAGAGAGCGAACGCCCAAAGCCGGAGCGAGGAAGCAGCAGCGAGGCGCGGTCCGGTTCGTGCCGAAAACCTCGGGGAAAGCTCTGCCTTCGCTGGGGAATCAGGGTCGGGCCTGTGGTCTGCTGCTGGTTGCCGCAGCCGAGCGCTCTGCAGCGCTCTGGCAGAAACTATCCCGGAGTGAACGCCTCCTTGCCGGGACATCCCGCCTGCCCCAGACTGGAGCCCGGCCGCGCCTAGGGGATCAGCCTTCAGAAAAGGGACACGCCTGTCCCCTCGGTCCCCAGGAGCATGTCTGGGGAGAGCGCAGCACGCCGCCCCGGCAGGGCAGCCGAGCCGTTGGCATTGCGCTGGGGCAAGTGAGGCCAAGCAGGAGAGCCTGCCGTCTGAGCCCGAGTGGGTCGGGGGGTGGGGACAAGTGTCACCCACTCACGGGGCCCGGCGCCGGAAGCCTGGCTGCTAAGGAGACACGGGAGGATGACGAGGGCAGGGGCGCGTGCTCCGGTCTGAGCCAGCAGTCTGGGCAGAAGGCCGGCCTGTCCTGGGCCTCGAGGCCCAGGGCGACAGCAGGGCCTCGGCCACCAGTCCCTGGGGCAGCCTTGGGGGGGCTCCCCGGCGCCAGCCCCTGAACGCGCAGAAACCGCTCCTTGGAGCAGCGGGCTGTCGGCCCCCGTCTCCCTCCAGGGTGGGGCAGCTTTCTGGGTGGCAGGGGCGGCCGGCGAAGGCGCGGGGACAGTCCCCCCACAGGCTCCCCGTCCCAGGGCCCGGGCGGTGCGCAGTGCTCCTGGAGCCTCTCCTCTCTGCGCGGGAAGACGCGGGCCTCTTCCCGAGTCGGCCTGAACGCGAGAGGAAGAGGCCAGGCCCCGGCGAGCCCGGGAGAAGGCCGTCTGCGCAGAGGGGCCACCCCGGGCGACACACGCTGCTGCACGGAGGAGGCCGCGTCTCCCGACATCGGCGAGGCCCTGGGAGCCCAGGGTCCGCACCTGGGCCCCGGGAAGCGAGGCCCCAGAAGCACCGACTCTCCCGCAGCACTTCTCCCCTGACGCGAGAGAGCGAACGCCCAAAGCCGGAGCGAGGAAGCAGCAGCGAGGCGCGGTGCGCTTCGTGCCGAAAACCTCGGGGAAAGCTCTGCCTTCGCTGGGGAATCAGGGTCGGGCCTGTGGTCTGCTGCTGGTTGCCGCAGCCGAGCGCTCGGCAGCGCTCTGGCAGAAACTACCCCGGAGTGAACGCCTCCTTGCCGGACATCCCGCCTCCCCCAGACTGGAGCCCGGTCGCGCCTGGGGGACCAGCCTGCAGAAAAGGGACACGCCTGTCCCCTCGGTCCCCAGGAGCATGTCTGGGGAGAGCGCAGCACGCTGCCCCGGCAGGGCAGCCGAGCCGTTGGCATGGCGCTGGGGCAAGTGAAGCCAAGCAGGAGAGCCTGCCGTCTGAGCCCGAGTGGGTCGGGGGGTGGGGACAAGTGTCACCCACTCACGGGGACCGGCGCCGGAAGCCTGGCTGCTAAGGAGACACGGGAGGACCACGAGGGCAGGGGCGCGTGCTCCGGTCTGAGCCAGCAGTCTGGGCAGAAGGCAGGCCTGTCCTGGGCCTCGAGGCCCAGGGCGACAGCAAGGCCTCGGCCACCAGTCCCTGGGGCAGCCTTGGGGGGGCTCCCAGGCGCCAGCCCCTGAACGCGCAGAAACCGCTCCCTGGAGCAGCGGGCCGTCGGCCCAAGTCTCCCTCCAGGGTGCGGCAGCGTTCTGGGTGCAAGGGCGGCCGGGGAAGGCGCGGGGACAGTCCCCCCACAGGCTCCCCGTCCCAGGGCCCGGGCGGTGCGCAGTGCTCCTGGAGCCTCTCCTCTCTGCGCGGGAAGACGCGGGCCTCTTCCCGAGTCGGCCTGAACGCGAGAGGAAGAGGCCAGGCCCCGGCGAGCCCGGGAGAAGGCCGTCTGCGCAGAGGGGCCACCCCGGGCGACACACGCTGCTGCACGGAGGAGGCCGCGTCTCCCGACATCGGCGAGGCCCTGAGAGCCCAGGGTCCGCACCTGGGCCCCGGGAAGCGAGGCCCCAGAAGCACCGACTCTCCCGCAACACTTCTCCCCTGACGCGAGAGAGCGAACGCCCAAAGCCGGAGCGAGGAAGCAGCAGCGAGGCGCGGTCCGGTTCGTGCCGAAAACCTCGGGGAAAGCTCTGCCTTCGCTGGGGAATCAGGGTCGGGCCTGTGGTCTGCTGCTGGTTGCCGCAGCCGAGCGCTCTGCAGCGCTCTGGCAGAAACTATCCCGGAGTGAACGCCTCCTTGCCGGGACATCCCGCCTGCCCAAGACTGGAGCCCGGCCGCGCCTAGGGGATCAGCCTTCAGAAAAGGGACACGCCTGTCCCCTCGGTCCCCAGGAGCCTGTCTGGGGAGAGCGCAGCACGCCGCCCCGGCAGGGCAGCCGAGCCGTTGGCATTGCGCTGGGGCAAGTGAGGCCAAGCAGGAGAGCCTGCCGTCTGAGCCCGAGTGGGTCGGGGGGTGGGGACAAGTGTCACCCACTCACGGGGCCCGGCGCCGGAAGCCTGGCTGCTAAGGAGACACGGGAGGATGACGAGGGCAGGGGCGCGTGCTCCGGTCTGAGCCAGCAGTCTGGGCAGAAGGCCGGCCTGTCCTGGGCCTCGAGGCCCAGGGCGACAGCAGGGCCTCGGCCACCAGTCCCTGGGGCAGCCTTGGGGGGGCTCCCAGGCGCCAGCCCCTGAACGCGCAGAAACCGCTCCTTGGAGCAGCGGGCTGTCGGCCCCCGTCTCCCTCCAGGGTGGGGCAGCTTTCTGGGTGGCAGGGGCGGCCGGGGAAGGCGCGGGGACAGTCCCCCCACAGGCTCCCCGTCCCAGGGCCCGGGCGGTGCGCAGTGCTCCTGGAGCCTCTCCTCTCTGCGCTGAAGACGCGGGCCTCTTCCCGAGTCGGCCTGAACGCGAGAGGAAGAGGCCAGGCCCCGGCGAGCCCGGGAGAAGGCCGTCTGCGCAGAGGGGCCACCCCGGGCGACACACGCTGCTGCACGGAGGAGGCCGCGTCTCCCGACATCGGCGAGGCCCTGGGAGCCCAGGGTCCGCACCTGGGCCCCGGGAAGCGAGGCCCCAGAAGCACCGACTCTCCCGCAGCACTTCTCCCCTGACGCGAGAGAGCGAACGCCCAAAGCCGGAGCGAGGAAGCAGCAGCGAGGCGCGGTGCGCTTCGTGCCAAAAACCTCGGGGAAAGCTCTGCCTTCGCTGGGGAATCAGGGTCGGGCCTGTGGTCTGCTGCTGGTTGCCGCAGCCGAGCGCTCTGCAGCGCTCTGGCAGAAACTACCCCGGAGTGAACGCCTCCTTGCCGGGACATCCCGCCTCCCCCAGACTGGAGCCCGGTCGCGCCTGGGGGACCAGCCTGCAGAAAAGGGACACGCCTGTCCCCTCGGTCCCCAGGAGCATGTCTGGGGAGAGCGCAGCACGCTGCCCCGGCAGGGCAGCCGAGCCGTTGGCATGGCGCTGGGGCAAGTGAAGCCAAGCAGGAGAGCCTGCCGTCTGAGCCCGAGTGGGTCGGGGGGTGGGGACAAGTGTCACCCACTCACGGGGCCCGGCGCCGGAAGCCTGGCTGCTAAGGAGACACGGGGGGACGACGAGGGCAGGGGCGCGTGCTCCGGTCTGAGCCAGCAGTCTGGGCAGAAGGCAGGCCTGTCCTGGGCCTCGAGGCCCAGGGCGACAGCAAGGCCTCGGCCACCAGTCCCTGGGGCAGCCTTGGGGGGGATCCCAGGCGCCAGCCCATGAACGGGCAGAAACCGCTCCCTGGAGCAGCGGGCCGTCGGCCCCCGTCTCCCTCCAGGGTGCGGCAGCGTTCTGGGTGCAAGGGCGGCCGGGGAAGGCGCGGGGACAGTCCCCCCACAGGCTCCCCGTCCCAGGGCCCGGGCGGTGCGCAGTGCTCCTGGAGCCTCTCCTCTCTGCGCGGGAAGACGCGGGCCTCTTCCCGAGTCGGCCTGAACGCGAGAGGAAGAGGCCAGGCCCCGGCGAGCCCGGGAGAACGCCGTCTGCGCAGAGGGGCCACCCCGGGCGACACACGCTGCTGCACGTAGGAGGCCGCGTCTCCCGACATCGGCGAGGCCCTGGGAGCCCAGGGTCCGCACCTGGGCCCCGGGAAGCGAGGCCCCAGAAGCACCGACTCTCCCGCAGCACTTCTCCCCTGACGCGAGAGAGCGAACGCCCAAAGCCGGAGCGAGGAAGCAGCAGCGAGGCGCGGTCCGCTTCGTGCCGAAAACCTCCGGGAAAGCTCTGCCTTCGCTGGGGAATCAGGGTCGGGCCTGTGGTCTGCTGCTGGTTGCCGCAGCCGAGCGCTCTGCAGCGCTCTGGCAGAAACTACCCCGGAGTGAACGCCTCCTTGCCGGGACATCCCGCCTCCCCCAGACTGGAGCCCGGTCGCGCCTGGGGGACCAGCCTGCAGAAAAGGGACACGCCTGTCCCCTCGGTCCCCAGGAGCATGTCTGGGGAGAGCGCAGCACGCTGCCCCGGCAGGGCAGCCGAGCCGTTGGCATGGCGCTGGGGCAAGTGAAGCCAAGCAGGAGAGCCTGCCGTCTGAGCCCGAGTGGGTCGGGGGGTGGGGACAAGTGTCACCCACTCACGGGGCCCGGCGCCGGAAGCCTGGCTGCTAAGGAGACACGGGGGGATGACGAGGGCAGGGGCGCGGGCCCCGGTCTGAGCCAGCAGTCTGGGCAGAAGGCAGGCCTGTCCTGGGCCTCGAGGCCCAGGGCGACAGCAGGGCCTCGACCACCAGTCCCTGGGGCAGCCTTGGGGGGGCTCCCAGGCGCCAGCCCCTGAACGCGCAGAAACCGCTCCTTGGAGCAGCGGGCCGTCGGCCCCCGTCTCCCTCCAGGGTGGGGCAGCTTTCTGGGTGGCAGGGGCGGCCGGGGAAGGCGCGGGGACAGTCCCCCCACAGGCTCCCCGTCCCAGGGCCCGGGCGGTGCGCAGTGCTCCTGGAGCCTCTCCTCTCTGCGCGGGAAGACGCGGGCCTCTTCCCGAGTCGGCCTGAACGCGAGAGGAAGAGGCCAGGCCCCGGCGAGCCCGGGAGAAGGCCGTCTGCGCAGAGGGGCCACCCCGGGCGACACACGCTGCTGCACGGAGGAGGCCGCGTCTCCCGACATCGGCGAGGCCCTGGGAGCCCAGGGTCCGCACCTGGGCCCCGGGAAGCGAGGCCCCAGAAGCACCGACTCTCCCGCAACACTTCTCCCCTGACGCGAGAGAGCGAACGCCCAAAGCCGGAGCGAGGAAGCAGCAGCGAGGCGCGGTCCGGTTCGTGCCGAAAACCTCGGGGAAAGCTCTGCCTTCGCTGGGGAATCAGGGTCGGGCCTGTGGTCTGCTGCTGGTTGCCGCAGCCGAGCGCTCTGCAGCGCTCTGGCAGAAACTACCCCGGAGTGAACGCCTCCTTGCCGGGACATCCCGCCTCCCCCAGACTGGAGCCCGGTCGTGCCTGGGGGACCAGCCTGCAGAAAAGGGACACGCCTGTCCCCTCGGTCCCCAGGAGCATGTCTGGGGAGAGCGCAGCACGCTGCCCCGGCAGGGCAGCCGAGACGTTGGCATGGCGCTGGGGCAAGTGAAGCCAAGCAGGAGAGCCTGCCGTCTGAGCCCGAGTGGGTCGGGGGGTGGGGACAAGTGTCACCCACTCACGGGGCCCGGCGCCGGAAGCCTGGCTGCTAAGGAGACACGGGGTGACGACGAGGGCAGGGGCGCGTGCTCCGGTCTGAGCCAGCAGTCTGGGCAGAAGGCAGGCCTCTCTTGGGCCTCGAGGCCCAGGGCGACAGCAAGGCCTCGGCCACCAGTCCCTGGGGCAGCCTTGGGGGGGCTCCCAGGCGCCAGCCCCTGAACGCGCAGAAACCGCTCCTTGGAGCAGCGGGCCGTCGGCCCCCGTCTCCCTCCAGGGTGGGGCAGCTTTCTGGGTGGCAGGGGCGGCCGGGGAAGGCGCGGGGACAGTCCCCCCACAGGCTCCCCGTCCCAGGGCCCGGGCGGTGCGCAGTGCTCCTGGAGCCTCTCCTCTCTGCACGGGAAGACGCGGGCCTCTTCCCGAGTCGGCCTGAACGCGAGAGGAAGAGGCCAGGCCCCGGCGAGCCCGGGAGAAGGCCGTCTGCTCAGAGGGGCCACCCCGGGCGACACACGCTGCTGCACGGAGGAGGCCGCGTCTCCCGATATCGGCGAGGCCCTGGGAGCCCAGGGTCCGCACCTGGGCCCCGGGAAGCGAGGCCCCAGAAGCACCGACTCTCCCGCAACACTTCTCCCCTGACGCGAGAGAGCGAACGCCCAAAGCCGGAGCGAGGAAGCAGCAGCGAGGCGCGGTCCGCTTCGTGCCGAAAACCTCGGAGAAAGCTCTGCCTTCCCTGGGGAATCAGGGTCGGGCCTGTGGGCTGCTGCTGGTTGCCGCAGCCGAGCGCTCTGCAGCGCTCTGGCAGAAACTACCCCGGAGTGAACGGCTCCTTGCCGGGACATCCCGCCTGCCCCAGACTGGAGCCCGGTCGCGCCTAGGGGATCAGCCTTCAGAAAAGGGACACGCCTGTCCCCTCGGTCCCCTGGAGCCTGTCTGGGGAGAGCGAAGCACGCCGCCCCGGCAGGGCAGCCGAGCCGTTGGCATTGCGCTGGGGCAAGTGAGGCCAAGCAGGAGAGCCTGCCGTCTGAGCCCGAGTGGGTCGGGGGGTGGGGACAAGTGTCACCCACTCACGGGGCCCGGCGCCGGAAGCCTGGCTGCTAAGGAGACACGGGGGGACGACGAGGGCAGGGGCTCGAGCTCCGGTCTGAGCCAGCAGTCTGGGCAGAAGGCAGGCCTGTCCTGGGCCTCGAGGCCCAGGGTGACAGCAGGGCCTCGGCCACCAGTCCCTGGGGCAGCCTTGGGGGGGCTCCCAGGCGCCAGCCCCTGAACGCGCAGATACCGCTCCCTGGAGCAGCGGGCCGTCGGCCCCCGTCTCCCTCCAGGGTGGGGCAGCGTTCTGGGTGGCAGGGGCGGCCGGGGAAGATTCGGGGACAGTCCCCCCACAGGCTCCGCGTCCCAGGGCCCGGGCGGTGCGCAGTGCTCCTGGAGCCTCTCCTCTCTGCGCGGGAAGACGCGGGCCTCTTCCCGAGTCGGCCTGAACGCGAGAGGAAGAGGCCAGGCCCCGGCGAGCCCGGGAGAAGGCCGTCTGCGCAGAGGGGCCACCCCGGGCGACACACGCTGCTGCACGGAGGAGGCCGCGTCTCCCGACATCGGCGAGGCCCTGGGAGCCCAGGGTCCGCACCTGGGCCCCGGGAAGCGAGGCCCCAGAAGCACCGACTCTCCCGCAGCACTTCTCCCCTGACGCGAGAGATTGAACGCCCAAAGCCGGAGCGAGGAAGCAGCAGCGAGGCGCGGTCCGCTTCGTGCCGAAAACCTCGGGGAAAGCTCTTCCTTCGCTGGGGAATCAGGGTCGGGCCTGTGGTCTGCTGCTGGTTGCCGCAGCCGAGCGCTCTGCAGCGCTCTGGCAGAAACTACTCCGGAGTGAACGCCTCCTTGCCGGGACATCCCGCCTCCCCCAGACTGGAGCCCGGTCGCGCCTGGGGGACCAGCCTGCAGAAAAGGGACACGCCTGTCCCCTCGGTCCCCAGGAGCATGTCTGGGGAGAGCGCAGCACGCTGCCCCGGCAGGGCAGCCGAGCCGTTGGCATGGCGCTGGGGCAAGTGAAGCCAAGCAGGAGAGCCTGCCGTCTGAGCCCGAGTGGGTCGGGGGGTGGGGACAAGTGTCATCCATTCACGGGGCCCGGCGCCGGAAGCCTGGCTGCTAAGGAGACACGGGGGGACGACGAGGGCAGGGGCGCGTGCTCCGGTCTGAGCCAGCAGTCTGGGCAGAAGGCAGGCCTGTCCTGGGCCTCGAGGCCCAGGGCGACAGCAAGGCCTCGGCCACCAGTCCCTGGGGCAGCCTTGGGGGGGCTCCCAGGCGCCAGCCCCTGAACGCGCAGAAACCGCTCCCTGGAGCAGCGGGCCGTCGGCCCCCGTCTCCCTCCAGGGTGCGGCAGCGTTCTGGGTGCAAGGGCGGCCGGGGAAGGCGCGGGGACAGTCCCCCCACAGGCTCCCCGTCCCAGGGCCCGGGCGGTGCGCAGTGCTCCTGGAGCCTCTCCTCTCTGCGCTGAAGACGCGGGCCTCTTCCCGAGTCGGCCTGAACGCGAGAGGAAGAGGCCAGGCCCCGGCGAGCCCGGGAGAAGGCCGTCTGCGCAGAGGGGCCACCCCGGGCGACACACGCTGCTGCACGTAGGAGGCCGCGTCTCCCGACATCGGCGAGGCCCTGGGAGCCCAGGGTCCGCACCTGGGCCCCGGGAAGCGAGGCCCCAGAAGCACCGACTCTCCCGCAACACTTCTCCCCTGACGCGAGAGAGCGAACGCCCAAAGCCGGAGCCAGGAAGCAGCAGCGAGGCGCGGTCCGCTTCGTGCAGAAAACCTCGGCGAAAGCTCTGCCTTCGCTGGGGAATCAGGGTCGGGTCTGTGGGCTGCTGCTGGTTGCCGCAGCCGAGCGCTCTGCAGCGCTCTGGCAGAAACTATCCCGGAGTGAACGCCTCCTTGCCGGGACATCCCGCCTGCCCCAGACTGGAGCCCGGCCGCGCCTAGGGGATCAGCCTTCAGAAAAGGGACACGCCTGTCCCCTCGGTCCCCAGGAGCCTGTCTGGGGAGAGCGCAGCACGCCGCCCCGGCAGGGCAGCCGAGCCGTTGGCATTGCGCTGGGGCAAGTGAGGCCAAGCAGGAGAGCCTGCCGTCTGAGCCCGAGTGGGTCGGGGGGTGGGGACAAGTGTCACCCACTCACGGGGCGCGGCGCCGGAAGCCTGCCTGCTAAGGAGACACGGGAGGACGACGTGGGCAGGGGCGCGGGCCCCGGTCTGAGCCAGCAGTCTGGGCAGAAGGCCGGCCTGTCCTGGGCTTCGAGGCCCAGGGCGACAGCAGGGCCTCGGCCACCAGTCCCTGGGGCAGCCTTGGGGGGGCTCCCAGGCGCCAGCCCCTGAACGCGCAGATACCGCTCCCTGGAGCAGCGGGCCGTCGGCCCCCGTCTCCCTCCAGGGTGGGGCAGCTTTCTGGGTGGCAGGGGCGGCCGGGGAAGGCGCGGGGACAGTCCCCCCACAGGCTCCCCGTCCCAGGGCCCGGGCGGTGCGCAGTGCTCCTGGAGCCTCTCCTCTCTGCGCGGGAAGACGCGGGCCTCTTCCCGAGTCGGCCTGAACGCGAGAGGAAGAGGCCAGGCCCCGGCGAGCCCGGGAGAAGGCCGTCTGCGCAGAGGGGCCACCCCGGGCGACACACGCTGCTGCAAGGAGGAGGCCGCGTCTCCCGACATCGGCGAGGCCCTGGGAGCCCAGGGTCCGCACCTGGGCCACGGGAAGCGAGGCCCCAGAAGCACCGACTCTCCCGCAACACTTCTCCCCTGACGCGAGAGAGCGAACGCCCAAAGCCGGAGCGAGGAAGCAGCAGCGAGGCGCGGTCCGCTTCGTGCAGAAAACCTCGGCGAAAGCTCTGCCTTCGCTGGGGAATCAGGGTCGGGTCTGTGGGCTGCTGCTGGTTGCCGCAGCCGAGCGCTCTGCAGCGCTCTGGCAGAAACTATCCCGGAGTGAACGCCTCCTTGCCGGGACATCCCGCCTCCCCCAGACTAGAGCCCGGTCCCGCCTGGGGGACCAGCCTGCAGAAAAGGGACACGCCTGTCCCCTCGGTCCCCAGGTGCATATCTGGGGAGAGCGCAGAACGCTGCCCCGGCAGGGCAGCCGAGCCGTTGGCATTGCGCTGGGGCAAGTGAGGCCAAGCAGGAGAGCCTGCTGTCTGAGCCCGAGTGGGTCGGGGGGTGGGGACAAGTGTCACCCACTCACGGGGCCCGGCGCCGGATGCCTGGCTGCTAAGGAGACACGGGAGGACGACGTGGGCAGGGGCGCGGGCCCCGGTCTGAGCCAGCAGTCTGGGAAGAAGGCAGGCCTGTCCTGGGCCTCGAGGCCCAGGGCGACAGCAGGGCGTCGGCCACCAGTCCCTGGGGCAGCCTTGGGGGGGCTCCCAGGCGCCAGCCCCTGAACGCGCAGAAACCGCTCCTTGGAGCAGCGGGCCGTCGGCCCCCGTCTCCCTCCAGGGTGGGGCAGCTTTCTGGGTGGCAGGGGCGGCCGGGGAAGGCGCGGGGACAGTCCCCCCACAGGCTCCCCGTCCCAGGGCCCGGGCGGTGCGCAGTGCTCCTGGAGCCTCTCCTCTCTGCACGGGAAGACGCGGGCCTCTTCCCGAGTCGGCCTGAACGCGAGAGGAAGAGGCCAGGCCCCGGCGAGCCCGGGAGAAGGCCGTCTGCTCAGAGGGGCCACCCCGGGCGACACACGCTGCTGCACGGAGGAGGCCGCGTCTCCCGATATCGGCGAGGCCCTGGGAGCCCAGGGTCCGCACCTGGGCCCCGGGAAGCGAGGCCCCAGAAGCACCGACTCTCCCGCAACACTTCTCCCCTGACGCGAGAGAGCGAACGCCCAAAGCCGGAGCGAGGAAGCAGCAGCGAGGCGCGGTCCGCTTCGTGCCGAAAACCTCGGAGAAAGCTCTGCCTTCCCTGGGGAATCAGGGTCGGGCCTGTGGGCTGCTGCTGGTTGCCGCAGCCGAGCGCTCTGCAGCGCTCTGGCAGAAACTACCCCGGAGTGAACGGCTCCTTGCCGGGACATCCCGCCTGCCCCAGACTGGAGCCCGGTCGCGCCTAGGGGATCAGCCTTCAGAAAAGGGACACGCCTGTCCCCTCGGTCCCCTGGAGCCTGTCTGGGGAGAGCGAAGCACGCCGCCCCGGCAGGGCAGCCGAGCCGTTGGCATTGCGCTGGGGCAAGTGAGGCCAAGCAGGAGAGCCTGCCGTCTGAGCCCGAGTGGGTCGGGGGGTGGGGACAAGTGTCACCCACTCACGGGGCCCGGCGCCGGAAGCCTGGCTGCTAAGGAGACACGGGGGGACGACGAGGGCAGGGGCTCGAGCTCCGGTCTGAGCCAGCAGTCTGGGCAGAAGGCAGGCCTGTCCTGGGCCTCGAGGCCCAGGGTGACAGCAGGGCCTCGGCCACCAGTCCCTGGGGCAGCCTTGGGGGGGCTCCCAGGCGCCAGCCCCTGAACGCGCAGATACCGCTCCCTGGAGCAGCGGGCCGTCGGCCCCCGTCTCCCTCCAGGGTGGGGCAGCGTTCTGGGTGGCAGGGGCGGCCGGGGAAGATTCGGGGACAGTCCCCCCACAGGCTCCGCGTCCCAGGGCCCGGGCGGTGCGCAGTGCTCCTGGAGCCTCTCCTCTCTGCGCGGGAAGACGCGGGCCTCTTCCCGAGTCGGCCTGAACGCGAGAGGAAGAGGCCAGGCCCCGGCGAGCCCGGGAGAAGGCCGTCTGCGCAGAGGGGCCACCCCGGGCGACACACGCTGCTGCACGGAGGAGGCCGCGTCTCCCGACATCGGCGAGGCCCTGGGAGCCCAGGGTCCGCACCTGGGCCCCGGGAAGCGAGGCCCCAGAAGCACCGACTCTCCCGCAGCACTTCTCCCCTGACGCGAGAGATTGAACGCCCAAAGCCGGAGCGAGGAAGCAGCAGCGAGGCGCGGTCCGCTTCGTGCCGAAAACCTCGGGGAAAGCTCTTCCTTCGCTGGGGAATCAGGGTCGGGCCTGTGGTCTGCTGCTGGTTGCCGCAGCCGAGCGCTCTGCAGCGCTCTGGCAGAAACTACTCCGGAGTGAACGCCTCCTTGCCGGGACATCCCGCCTCCCCCAGACTGGAGCCCGGTCGCGCCTGGGGGACCAGCCTGCAGAAAAGGGACACGCCTGTCCCCTCGGTCCCCAGGAGCATGTCTGGGGAGAGCGCAGCACGCTGCCCCGGCAGGGCAGCCGAGCCGTTGGCATGGCGCTGGGGCAAGTGAAGCCAAGCAGGAGAGCCTGCCGTCTGAGCCCGAGTGGGTCGGGGGGTGGGGACAAGTGTCATCCATTCACGGGGCCCGGCGCCGGAAGCCTGGCTGCTAAGGAGACACGGGGGGACGACGAGGGCAGGGGCGCGTGCTCCGGTCTGAGCCAGCAGTCTGGGCAGAAGGCAGGCCTGTCCTGGGCCTCGAGGCCCAGGGCGACAGCAAGGCCTCGGCCACCAGTCCCTGGGGCAGCCTTGGGGGGGCTCCCAGGCGCCAGCCCCTGAACGCGCAGAAACCGCTCCCTGGAGCAGCGGGCCGTCGGCCCCCGTCTCCCTCCAGGGTGCGGCAGCGTTCTGGGTGCAAGGGCGGCCGGGGAAGGCGCGGGGACAGTCCCCCCACAGGCTCCCCGTCCCAGGGCCCGGGCGGTGCGCAGTGCTCCTGGAGCCTCTCCTCTCTGCGCTGAAGACGCGGGCCTCTTCCCGAGTCGGCCTGAACGCGAGAGGAAGAGGCCAGGCCCCGGCGAGCCCGGGAGAAGGCCGTCTGCGCAGAGGGGCCACCCCGGGCGACACACGCTGCTGCACGTAGGAGGCCGCGTCTCCCGACATCGGCGAGGCCCTGGGAGCCCAGGGTCCGCACCTGGGCCCCGGGAAGCGAGGCCCCAGAAGCACCGACTCTCCCGCAACACTTCTCCCCTGACGCGAGAGAGCGAACGCCCAAAGCCGGAGCCAGGAAGCAGCAGCGAGGCGCGGTCCGCTTCGTGCAGAAAACCTCGGCGAAAGCTCTGCCTTCGCTGGGGAATCAGGGTCGGGTCTGTGGGCTGCTGCTGGTTGCCGCAGCCGAGCGCTCTGCAGCGCTCTGGCAGAAACTATCCCGGAGTGAACGCCTCCTTGCCGGGACATCCCGCCTGCCCCAGACTGGAGCCCGGCCGCGCCTAGGGGATCAGCCTTCAGAAAAGGGACACGCCTGTCCCCTCGGTCCCCAGGAGCCTGTCTGGGGAGAGCGCAGCACGCCGCCCCGGCAGGGCAGCCGAGCCGTTGGCATTGCGCTGGGGCAAGTGAGGCCAAGCAGGAGAGCCTGCCGTCTGAGCCCGAGTGGGTCGGGGGGTGGGGACAAGTGTCACCCACTCACGGGGCGCGGCGCCGGAAGCCTGCCTGCTAAGGAGACACGGGAGGACGACGTGGGCAGGGGCGCGGGCCCCGGTCTGAGCCAGCAGTCTGGGCAGAAGGCCGGCCTGTCCTGGGCTTCGAGGCCCAGGGCGACAGCAGGGCCTCGGCCACCAGTCCCTGGGGCAGCCTTGGGGGGGCTCCCAGGCGCCAGCCCCTGAACGCGCAGATACCGCTCCCTGGAGCAGCGGGCCGTCGGCCCCCGTCTCCCTCCAGGGTGGGGCAGCTTTCTGGGTGGCAGGGGCGGCCGGGGAAGGCGCGGGGACAGTCCCCCCACAGGCTCCCCGTCCCAGGGCCCGGGCGGTGCGCAGTGCTCCTGGAGCCTCTCCTCTCTGCGCGGGAAGACGCGGGCCTCTTCCCGAGTCGGCCTGAACGCGAGAGGAAGAGGCCAGGCCCCGGCGAGCCCGGGAGAAGGCCGTCTGCGCAGAGGGGCCACCCCGGGCGACACACGCTGCTGCAAGGAGGAGGCCGCGTCTCCCGACATCGGCGAGGCCCTGGGAGCCCAGGGTCCGCACCTGGGCCCCGGGAAGCGAGGCCCCAGAAGCACCGACTCTCCCGCAACACTTCTCCCCTGACGCGAGAGAGCGAACGCCCAAAGCCGGAGCGAGGAAGCAGCAGCGAGGCGCGGTCCGCTTCGTGCAGAAAACCTCGGCGAAAGCTCTGCCTTCGCTGGGGAATCAGGGTCGGGTCTGTGGGCTGCTGCTGGTTGCCGCAGCCGAGCGCTCTGCAGCGCTCTGGCAGAAACTATCCCGGAGTGAACGCCTCCTTGCCGGGACATCCCGCCTCCCCCAGACTAGAGCCCGGTCCCGCCTGGGGGACCAGCCTGCAGAAAAGGGACACGCCTGTCCCCTCGGTCCCCAGGTGCATATCTGGGGAGAGCGCAGAACGCTGCCCCGGCAGGGCAGCCGAGCCGTTGGCATTGCGCTGGGGCAAGTGAGGCCAAGCAGGAGAGCCTGCTGTCTGAGCCCGAGTGGGTCGGGGGGTGGGGACAAGTGTCACCCACTCACGGGGCCCGGCGCCGGATGCCTGGCTGCTAAGGAGACACGGGAGGACGACGTGGGCAGGGGCGCGGGCCCCGGTCTGAGCCAGCAGTCTGGGAAGAAGGCAGGCCTGTCCTGGGCCTCGAGGCCCAGGGCGACAGCAGGGCGTCGGCCACCAGTCCCTGGGGCAGCCTTGGGGGGGCTCCCAGGCGCCAGCCCCTGAACGCGCAGAAACCGCTCCTTGGAGCAGCGGGCCGTCGGCCCCCGTCTCCCTCCAGGGTGGGGCAGCTTTC
Source organism: Martes martes (assembly GCF_963455335.1). Classification (NCBI taxonomy): domain Eukaryota; kingdom Metazoa; phylum Chordata; class Mammalia; order Carnivora; family Mustelidae; genus Martes; species Martes martes. The sequence goes on from NC_137899.1 coordinate 14,507,613, forward strand.
TGGGTGGCAGGGGCGGCCGGGGAAGGCGCGGGGACAGTCCCCCCACAGGCTCCCCGTCCCAGGGCCCGGGCGGTGCGCAGTGCTCCTGGAGCCTCTCCTCTCTGCACGGGAAGACGCGGGCCTCTTCCCGAGTCGGCCTGAACGCGAGAGGAAGAGGCCAGGCCCCGGCGAGCCCGGGAGAAGGCCGTCTGCTCAGAGGGGCCACCCCGGGCGACACACGCTGCTGCACGGAGGAGGCCGCGTCTCCCGATATCGGCGAGGCCCTGGGAGCCCAGGGTCCGCACCTGGGCCCCGGGAAGCGAGGCCCCAGAAGCACCGACTCTCCCGCAACACTTCTCCCCTGACGCGAGAGAGCGAACGCCCAAAGCCGGAGCGAGGAAGCAGCAGCGAGGCGCGGTCCGCTTCGTGCCGAAAACCTCGGAGAAAGCTCTGCCTTCCCTGGGGAATCAGGGTCGGGCCTGTGGGCTGCTGCTGGTTGCCGCAGCCGAGCGCTCTGCAGCGCTCTGGCAGAAACTACCCCGGAGTGAACGGCTCCTTGCCGGGACATCCCGCCTGCCCCAGACTGGAGCCCGGTCGCGCCTAGGGGATCAGCCTTCAGAAAAGGGACACGCCTGTCCCCTCGGTCCCCTGGAGCCTGTCTGGGGAGAGCGAAGCACGCCGCCCCGGCAGGGCAGCCGAGCCGTTGGCATTGCGCTGGGGCAAGTGAGGCCAAGCAGGAGAGCCTGCCGTCTGAGCCCGAGTGGGTCGGGGGGTGGGGACAAGTGTCACCCACTCACGGGGCCCGGCGCCGGAAGCCTGGCTGCTAAGGAGACACGGGGGGACGACGAGGGCATGGGCTCGAGCTCCGGTCTGAGCCAGCAGTCTGGGCAGAAGGCAGGCCTGTCCTGGGCCTCGAGGCCCAGGGTGACAGCAGGGCCTCGGCCACCAGTCCCTGGGGCAGCCTTGGGGGGGCTCCCAGGCGCCAGCCCCTGTACGCGCAGATACCGCTCCCTGGAGCAGCGGGCCGTCGGCCCCCGTCTCCCTCCAGGGTGGGGCAGCGTTCTGGGTGGCAGGGGCGGCCGGGGAAGATTCGGGGACAGTCCCCCCACAGGCTCCGCGTCCCAGGGCCCGGGCGGTGCGCAGTGCTCCTGGAGCCTCTCCTCTCTGCGCGGGAAGACGCGGGCCTCTTCCCGAGTCGGCCTGAACGCGAGAGGAAGAGGCCAGGCCCCGGCGAGCCCGGGAGAAGGCCGTCTGCGCAGAGGGGCCACCCCGGGCGACACACGCTGCTGCACGGAGGAGGCCGCGTCTCCCGACATCGGCGAGGCCCTGGGAGCCCAGGGTCCGCACCTGGGCCCCGGGAAGCGAGGCCCCAGAAGCACCGACTCTCCCGCAGCACTTCTCCCCTGACGCGAGAGATCGAACGCCCAAAGCCGGAGCGAGGAAGCAGCAGCGAGGCGCGGTCCGCTTCGTGCCGAAAACCTCGGGGAAAGCTCTTCCTTCGCTGGGGAATCAGGGTCGGGCCTGTGGTCTGCTGCTGGTTGCCGCAGCCGAGCGCTCTGCAGCGCTCTGGCAGAAACTACTCCGGAGTGAACGCCTCCTTGCCGGGACATCCCGCCTCCCCCAGACTGGAGCCCGGTCGCGCCTGGGGGACCAGCCTGCAGAAAAGGGACACGCCTGTCCCCTCGGTCCCCAGGAGCATGTCTGGGGAGAGCGCAGCACGCTGCCCCGGCAGGGCAGCCGAGCCGTTGGCATGGCGCTGGGGCAAGTGAAGCCAAGCAGGAGAGCCTGCCGTCTGAGCCCGAGTGGGTCGGGGGGTGGGTACAAGTGTCATCCATTCACGGGGCCCGGCGCCGGAAGCCTGGCTGCTAAGGAGACACGGGGGGACGACGAGGGCAGGGGCGCGTGCTCCGGTCTGAGCCAGCAGTCTGGGCAGAAGGCAGGCCTGTCCTGGGCCTCGAGGCCCAGGGCGACAGCAAGGCCTCGGCCACCAGTCCCTGGGGCAGCCTTGGGGGGGCTCCCAGGCGCCAGCCCCTGAACGCGCAGAAACCGCTCCCTGGAGCAGCGGGCCGTCGGCCCCCGTCTCCCTCCAGGGTGCGGCAGCGTTCTGGGTGCAAGGGCGGCCGGGGAAGGCGCGGGGACAGTCCCCCCACAGGCTCCCCGTCCCAGGGCCCGGGCGGTGCGCAGTGCTCCTGGAGCCTCTCCTCTCTGCGCTGAAGACGCGGGCCTCTTCCCGAGTCGGCCTGAACGCAAGAGGAAGAGGCCAGGCCCCGGCGAGCCCGGGAGAAGGCCGTCTGCGCAGAGGGGCCACCCCGGGCGACACACGCTGCTGCACGGAGGAGGCCGCGTCTCCCGACATCGGCGAGGCCCTGGGAGCCCAGGGTCCGCACCTGTGCCCCGTGAAGCGAGGCCCCAGAAGCACCGACTCTCCCGCAGCACTTCTCCCCTGACGCGAGAGAGCGAACGCCCAAAGCCGGAGCGAGGAAGCAGCAGCGAGGCGCGGTCCGCTTCGTGCCGAAAACCTCGGGGAAAGCTCTGCCTTCGCTGGGGAATCAGGGTCGGGCCTGTGGTCTGCTGCTGGTTGCCGCAGCCGAGCGCTCTGCAGCGCTCTGGCAGAAACTACCCCGGAGTGAACGCCTCCTTGCCGGGACATCCCGCCTCCCCCAGACTGGAGCCCGGTCGCGCCTGGGGGACCAGCCTGCAGAAAAGGGACACGCCTGTCCCCTCGGTCCCCAGGAGCATGTCTGGGGAGAGCGCAGCACGCTGCCCCGGCAGGGCAGCCGAGCCGTTGGCATGGCGCTGGGGCAAGTGAAGCCAAGCAGGAGAGCCTGCCGTCTGAGCCCGAGTGGGTCGGGGGGTGGGGACAAGTGTCACCCACTCACGGGGCCCGGCGCCGGAAGCCTGGCTGCTAAGGAGACACGGGGGGACGACGAGGGCAGGGGTGCGTGCTCCGGTCTGAGCCAGCAGTCTGGGCAGAAGGCAGGCCTGTCCTGGGCCTCGAGGCCCAGGGCGACAGCAAGGCCTCGGCCACCAGTCCCTGGGGCAGCCTTGGGGGGGCTCCCAGGCGCCAGCCCCTGAACGCGCAGAAACCGCTCCCTGGAGCAGCGGGCCGTCGGCCCCCGTCTCCCTCCAGGGTGCGGCAGCGTTCTGGGTGCAAGGGCGGCCGGGGAAGGCGCGGGGACAGTCCCCCCACAGGCTCCCCGTCCCAGGGCCCGGGCGGTGCGCAGTGCTCCTGGAGCCTCTCCTCTCTGCGCGGGAAGACGCGGGCCTCTTCCCGAGTCGGCCTGAACGCGAGAGGAAGAGGCCAGGCCCCGGCGAGCCCGGGAGAAGGCCGTCTGCGCAGAGGGGCCACCCCGGGCGACACACGCTGCTTCACGGAGGAGGCCGCGTCTCCCGACATCGGCGAGGCCCTGGGAGCCCAGGGTCCGCACCTGGGCCCCGGGAAGCGAGGCCCCAGAAGCACCGACTCTCCCGCAGCACTTCTCCCCTGACGCGAGAGAGCGAACGCCCAAAGCCGGAGCGAGGAAGCAGCAGCGAGGCGCGGTCCGCTTCGTGCCGAAAACCTCGGGGAAAGCTCTGCCTTCGCTGGGGAATCAGGGTCGGGTCTGTGGGCTGCTGCTGGTTGCCGCAGCCGAGCGCTCTGCAGCGCTCTGGCAGAAACTATCCCGGAGTGAACGCCTCCTTGCCGGGACATCCCGCCTGCCCCAGACTGGAGCCCGGCCGCGCCTAGGGGATCAGCCTTCAGAAAAGGGACACGCCTGTCCCCTCGGTCCCCAGGAGCCTGTCTGGGGAGAGCGCAGCACGCCGCCCCGGCAGGGCAGCCGAGCCGTTGGCATTGCGCTGGGGCAAGTGAGGCCAAGCAGGAGAGCCTGCCGTCTGAGCCCGAGTGGGTCGGGGGGTGGGGACAATGTCACCCACTCACGGGGCCCGGCGCCGGAAGCCTGGCTGCTAAGGAGACACGGGAGGACGACGTGGGCAGGGGCGCGGGCCCCGGTCTGAGCCAGCAGTCTGGGAAGAAGGCAGGCCTGTCCTGGGCCTCGAGGCCTAGGGCGACAGCAGGGCCTCGGCCACAAGTCCCTGGGGCAGCCTTGGGGGGGCTCCCAGGCGCCAGCCCCTGAACGCGCAGAAACCGCTCCTTGGAGCAGCGGGCCGTCGGCCCCCGTCTCCCTCCAGGGTGGGTCAGCTTTCTGGGTGGCAGGGGCGGCCGGGGAAGGCGCGGGGACAGTCCCCCCACAGGCTCCCCGTCCCAGGGCCCGGGCGGTGCGCAGTGCTCCTGGAGCCTCTCCTCTCTGCATGGGAAGACGCGGGCCTCTTCCCGAGTCGGCCTGAACGCGAGAGGAAGAGGCCAGGCCCCGGCGAGCCCGGGAGAAGGCCGTCTGCGCAGAGGGGCCACCCCGGGCGACACACGCTGCTGCACGGAGGAGGCCGCGTCTCCCGACATCGGCGAGGCCCTGGGAGCCCAGGGGCCACACCGGGGCCTGGGAAGCGAGGCCCCAGAAGCACCGACTCTCCCGCATCACTTCTCCCCTGATGCCAGAGAGCGAACGCCCAAAGCCGGAGCGAGGAAGCAGCAGCGAGGCGCGGTCCGCTTCGTGCCGAAAACCTCGGAGAAAGCTCTGCCTTCCCTGGGGAATCAGGGTCGGGTCTGTGGGCTGCTGCTGGTTGCCGCAGCCGAGCGCTCAGCAGCGCTCTGGCAGAAACTACCCCGGAGTGAACGGCTCCTTGCCGGGACATCCCGCCTGCCCCAGACTGGAGCCCGGTCGCGCCTAGGGGATCAGCCTTCAGAAAAGGGACACGCCTGTCCCCTCGGTCCCCTGGAGCCTGTCTGGGGAGAGCGAAGCACGCCGCCCCGGTAGGGCATCCGAGCCGTTGGCATTGCGCTGGGGCAAGTGAGGCCAAGCAGGAGAGCCTGCCGTCTGAGCCCGAGTGGGTCGGGGGGTGGGGACAAGTGTCACCCACTCACGGGGCCCGGCGCCGGAAGCCTGGCTGCTAAGGAGACACGGGGGGACGACGAGGGCAGGGGCGCGTGCTCCGGTCTGAGCCAGCAGTCTGGGCAGAAGGCAGGCCTGTCCTGGGCCTCGAGGCCCAGGGCGACAGCAAGGCCTCGGCCACCAGTCCCTGGGGCAGCCTTGGGGGGGCTCCCAGGCGCCAGCCCCTGAACGCGCAGAAACCGCTCCCTGGAGCAGCGGGCCGTCGGCCCCCGTCTCCCTCCAGGGTGCGGCAGCGTTCTGGGTGCAAGGGCGGCCGGGGAAGGCGAGGGGACAGTCCCCCCACAGGCTCCCCGTCCCAGGGCCCGGGCGGTGCGCAGTGCTCCTGGAGCCTCTCCTCTCTGCGCGGGAAGACGCGGGCCTCTTCCCGAGTCGGCCTGAACGCGAGAGGAAGAGGCCAGGCCCCGGCGAGCCCGGGAGAACGCCGTCTGCGCAGAGGGGCCACCCCGGGCGACACACGCTGCTGCACGGAGGAGGCCGCGTCTCCCGACATGGCGAGGCCCTGGGAGCCCAGGGTCCGCACCTGGGCCCCGGGAAGCGAGGTCCCAGAAGCACCGACTCTCCCGCAACACTTCTCCCCTGACGCGAGAGATTGAACGCCCAAAGCCGGAGCGAGGAAGCAGCAGCGAGGCGCGGTCCGCTTCATGCCGAAAACCTCGGGGAAAGCTCTTCCTTCGCTGGGGAATCAGGGTCGGGCCTGTGGTCTGATGCTGGTTGCCGCAGCCGAGCGCTCCTGCAGCGCTCTGGCAGAAACTACTCCGGAGTGAACGCCTCCTTGCCGGGACATCCCGCCTCCCCCAGACTGGAGCCCGGTCGCGCCTGGGGGACCAGCCTGCAGAAAAGGGACACGCCTGTCCCCTCGGTCCCCAGGAGCATGTCTGGGGAGAGCGCAGCACGCTGCCCCGGCAGGGCAGCCGAGCCGTTGGCATGGCGCTGGGGCAAGTGAAGCCAAGCAGGAGAGCCTGCCGTCTGAGCCCGAGTGGGTCGGGGGGTGGGGACAAGTGTCATCCATTCACGGGGCCCGGCGCCGGAAGCCTGGCTGCTAAGGAGACACGGGGGGACGACGAGGGCAGGGGCGCGTGCTCCGGTCTGAGCCAGCAGTCTGGGCAGAAGGCAGGCCTGTCCTGGGCCTCGAGGCCCAGGGCGACAGCAAGGCCTCGGCCACCAGTCCCTGGGGCAGCCTTGGGGGGGCTCCCAGGCGCCAGCCCCTGAACGCGCAGAAACCGCTCCCTGGAGCAGCGGGCCGTCGGCCCCCGTCTCCCTCCAGGGTGCGGCAGCGTTCTGGGTGCAAGGGCGGCCGGGGAAGGCGCGGGGACAGTCCCCCCACAGGCTCCCCGTCCCAGGGCCCGGGCGGTGCGCAGTGCTCCTGGAGCCTCTCCTCTCTGCGCTGAAGACGCGGGCCTCTTCCCGAGTCGGCCTGAACGCGAGAGGAAGAGGCCAGGCCCCGGCGAGCCCGGGAGAAGGCCATCTGCGCAGAGGGGCCACCCCGGGCGACACACGCTGCTGCACGGAGGAGGCCGCGTCTCCCGACATCGGCGAGGCCCTGGGAGCCCAGGGGCCGCACCTGGGCCCCGGGAAGCGAGGCCCCAGAAGCACCGACTCTCCCTCAACACTTCTACCCTGACGCGAGAGATCGAATGCCCAAAGCCGGAGCGAGGAAGCAGCAGCGAGGCGCGGTCCGCTTCGTGAGGAAAACCTCGGCGAAAGCTCTGCCTTCGCTGGGGAATCAGGGTCGGGTCTGTGGGCTGCTGCTGGGTGCCGCAGCCGAGTGCCCTGCAGCGCTCTGGCAGAAACTACCCCGGAGTGAACGCCTCCTTGCCGGGACATCCCGCCTCCCCCAGACTGGAGCCCGGTCGCGCCTGGGGGACCAGCCTGCAGAAAAGGGACACGCCTGTCCCCTCGGTCCCCTGGAGCATGTCTGGGGAGAGCGCAGCACGCTGCCCCGGCAGGGCAGCCGAGCCGTTGGCATGGCGCTGGGGCAAGTGAAGCCAAGCAGGAGAGCCTGCCGTCTGAGCCCGAGTGGGTCGGGGGGTGGGGACAAGTGTCACCCATTCACGGGGCCCGGCGCCGGAAGCCTGGCTGCTAAGGAGACACGGGGGGACTACGAGGGCAGGGGCGCGTGCTCCGGTCTGAGCCAGCAGTCTGGGCAGAAGGCAGGCCTGTCCTGGGCCTCGAGGCCCAGGGCGACAGCAAGGCCTCGGCCACCAGTCCCTGGGGCAGCCTTGGGGGGGCTCCCAGGCGCCAGCCCCTGAACGCGCAGAAACCGCTCCCTGGAGCAGCGGGCCGTCGGCCCCCGTCTCCCTCCAGGGTGCGGCAGCGTTCTGGGTGCAAGGGCGGCCGGGGAAGGCGCGGGGACAGTCCCCCCACAGGCTCCCCGTCCCAGGGCCCGGGCGGTGCGCAGTGCTCCTGGAGCCTCTCCTCTCTGCGCGGGAAGACGCGGGCCTCTTCCCGAGTCGGCCTGAACGCGAGAGGAAGAGGCCAGGCCCCGGCGAGCCCGGGAGAAGGCCGTCTGCGCAGAGGGGCCACCCCGGGCGACACACGCTGCTGCACGGAGGAGGCCGCGTCTCCCGACATCGGCGAGGCCCTGGGAGCCCAGGGTCCGCACCTGGGCCCCGGGAAGCGAGGCCCCAGAAGCACCGACTCTCCCGCAACACTTCTCCCCTGACGCGAGAGAGCGAACGCCCAAAGCCGGAGCGAGGAAGCAGCAGCGAGGCGCGGTCCGCTTCGTGCCGAAAACCTCGGCGAAAGCTCTGCCTTCGCTGGGGAATCAGGGTCGGGCCTGTGGGCTGCTGCTGGTTGCCGCAGCCGAGCGCTCTGCAGCGCTCTGGCAGAAACTATCCCGGAGTGAACGCCTCCTTGCCGGGACATCCCGCCTGCCCCAGACTGGAGCCCGGCCGCGCCTAGGGTATCAGCCTTCAGAAAAGGGACACGCCTGTCCCCTCGGTCCCCAGGAGCCTGTCCGGGGAGAGCGCAGCACGCCGCCCCGGCAGGGCAGCCGAGCCGTTGGCATTGCGCTGGGGCAAGTGAGGCCAAGCAGGAGAGCCTGCCGTCTGAGCCCGAGTGGGTCGGGGGGTGGGGACAAGTGTCACCCACTCACGGGGCGCGGCGCCGGAAGCCTGCCTGCTAAGGAGACACGGGAGGACGACGTGGGCAGGGGCGCGGGCCCCGGTCTGAGCCAGCAGTCTGGGCAGAAGGCCGGCCTGTCCTGGGCTTCGAGGCCCAGGGCGACAGCAGGGCCTCGGCCACCAGTCCCTGGGGCAGCCTTGGGGGGGCTCCCAGGCGCCAGCCCCTGAACGCGCAGAAACCGCTCCTTGGAGCAGCGGGCCGTCGGCCCCAGTCTCCCTCCAGGGTGGGGCAGCTTTCTGGGTGGCAGGGGCGGCCGGGGAAGGCGCGGGGACAGTCCCCCCACAGGCTCCCCGTCCCAGGGCCCGGGCGGTGCGCAGTGCTCCTGGAGCCTCTCCTCTCTGCGCGGGAAGACGCGGGCCTCTTCCCGAGTTGGCCTGAACGCGAGAGGAAGAGGCCAGGCCCCGGCGAGCCCGGGAGAAGGCCGTCTGCGCAGAGGGGCCACCCCGGGCGACACACGCTGCTGCACGTAGGAGGCCGCGTCTCCCGACATCGGCGAGGCCCTGGGAGCCCAGGGTCCGCACCTGGGCCCCGGGAAGCGAGGCCCCAGAAGCACCGACTCTCCCGCAACACTTCTCCCCTGACGCGAGAGAGCGAACGCCCAAAGCCGGAGCCAGGAAGCAGCAGCGAGGCGCGGTCCGCTTCGTGCAGAAAACCTCGGCGAAAGCTCTGCCTTCGCTGGGGAATCAGGGTCGGGTCTGTGGGCTGCTGCTGGTTGCCGCAGCCGAGCGCTCTGCAGCGCTCTGGCAGAAACTATCCCGGAGTGAACGCCTCCTTGCCGGGACATCCCGCCTGCCCCAGACTGGAGCCCGGCCGCGCCTAGGGGATCAGCCTTCAGAAAAGGGACACGCCTGTCCCCTCGGTCCCCAGGAGCCTGTCTGGGGAGAGCGCAGCACGCTGCCCCGGCAGGGCAGCCGAGCCGTTGGCATGGCGCTGGGGCAAGTGAAGCCAAGCAGGAGAGCCTGCCGTCTGAGCCCGAGTGGGTCGGGGGGTGGGGACAAGTGTCACCCACTCACGGGGCCCGGCGCCGGAAGCCTGGCTGCTAAGGAGACACGGGAGGACGACGTGGGCAGGGGCGCGGGCCCCGGTCTGAGCCAGCAGTCTGGGAAGAAGGCAGGCCTGTCCTGGGCCTCGAGGCCCAGGGCGACAGCAGGGCCTCGGCCACAAGTCCCTGGGGCATCCTTGGGGGGGCTCCCAGGCGCCAGCCCCTGAACGCGCAGAAACCGCTCCTTGGAGCAGCGGGCCGTCGGCCCCCGTCTCCCTCCAGGGTGGGTCAGCTTTCTGGGTGGCAGGGGCGGCCGGGGAAGGCGCGGGGACAGTCCCCCCACAGGCTCCCCGTCCCAGGGCCCGGGCGGTGCGCAGTGCTCCTGGAGCCTCTCCTCTCTGCATGGGAAGACGCGGGCCTCTTCCCGAGTCGGCCTGAACGCGAGAGGAAGAGGCCAGGCCCCGGCGAGCCCGGGAGAAGGCCGTCTGCGCAGAGGGGCCACCCCGGGCGACACACGCTGCTGCACGGAGGAGGCCGCGTCTCCCGACATCGGCGAGGCCCTGGGAGCCCAGGGGCCACACCGGGGCCTGGGAAGCGAGGCCCCAGAAGCACCGACTCTCCCGCATCACTTCTCCCCTGATGCGAGAGAGCGAACGCCCAAAGCCGGAGCGAGGAAGCAGCAGCGAGGCGCGGTCCGCTTCGTGCCGAAAACCTCGGAGAAAGCTCTGCCTTCCCTGGGGAATCAGGGTCGGGTCTGTGGGCTGCTGCTGGTTGCCGCAGCCGAGCGCTCTGCAGCGCTCTGGCAGAAACTACCCCGGAGTGAACGGCTCCTTGCCGGGACATCCCGCCTGCCCCAGACTGGAGCCCGGTCGCGCCTAGGGGATCAGCCTTCAGAAAAGGGACACGCCTGTCCCCTCGGTCCCCTGGAGCCTGTCTGGGGAGAGCGAAGCACGCCGCCCCGGTAGGGCAGCCGAGCCGTTGGCATTGCGCTGGGGCAAGTGAGGCCAAGCAGGAGAGCCTGCCGTCTGAGCCCGAGTGGGTCGGGGGGTGGGGACAAGTGTCACCCACTCACGGGGCCCGGCGCCGGAAGCCTGGCTGCTAAGGAGACACGGGGGGACGACGAGGGCAGGGGCGCGTGCTCCGGTCTGAGCCAGCAGTCTGGGCAGAAGGCAGGCCTGTCCTGGGCCTCGAGGCCCAGGGCGACAGCAAGGCCTCGGCCACCAGTCCCTGGGGCAGCCTTGGGGGGGCTCCCAGGCGCCAGCCCCTGAACGCGCAGAAACCGCTCCCTGGAGCAGCGGGCCGTCGGCCCCCGTCTCCCTCCAGGGTGCGGCAGCGTTCTGGGTGCAAGGGCGGCCGGGGAAGGCGAGGGGACAGTCCCCCCACAGGCTCCCCGTCCCAGGGCCCGGGCGGTGCGCAGTGCTCCTGGAGCCTCTCCTCTCTGCGCGGGAAGACGCGGGCCTCTTCCCGAGTCGGCCTGAACGCGAGAGGAAGAGGCCAGGCCCCGGCGAGCCCGGGAGAACGCCGTCTGCGCAGAGGGGCCACCCCGGGCGACACACGCTGCTGCACGGAGGAGGCCGCGTCTCCCGACATGGCGAGGCCCTGGGAGCCCAGGGTCCGCACCTGGGCCCCGGGAAGCGAGGTCCCAGAAGCACCGACTCTCCCGCAACACTTCTCCCCTGACGCGAGAGAGCGAACGCCCAAAGCCGGAGCGAGGAAGCAGCAGCGAGGCGCGGTCCGCTTCGTGCCGAAAACCTCGGCGAAAGCTCTGCCTTCGCTGGAGAATCACGGTCGGGCCTGTGGGCTGCTGCTGGTTGCCGCAGCCGAGCGCTCTGCAGCGCTCTGGCAGAAACTATCCCGGAGTGAACGCCTCCTTGCCGGGACATCCCGCCTGCCCCAGACTGGAGCCCGGCCGCGCCTAGGGGATCAGCCTTCAGAAAAGGGACACGCCTGTCCCCTCGGTCCCCAGGAGCCTGTCCGGGGAGAGCGCAGCACGCCGCCCCGGCAGGGCAGCCGAGCCGTTGGCATTGCGCTGGGGCAAGTGAGGCCAAGCAGGAGAGCCTGCCGTCTGAGCCCGAGTGGGTCGGGGGGTGGGGACAAGTGTCACCCACTCACGGGGCCCGGCGCCGGAAGCCTGGCTGCTAAGGAGACACGGGAGGACGACGTGGGCAGGGGCGCGGGCCCCGGTCTGAGCCAGCAGTCTGGGAAGAAGGCAGGCCTGTCCTGGGCCTCGAGGCCCAGGGCGACAGCAGGGCCTCGGCCAGCAGTCCCTGGGGCAGCCTTGGGGGGGCTCCCAGGCGCCAGCCCCTGAACGCGCAGAAACCGCTCCCTGGAGCAGCCGGCCGTCGGCCCCCGTCTCCCTCCAGGGTGGGGCAGCTTTCTGGGTGGCAGGGGCGGCCGGGGAAGACACGGGGACAGTCCCCCCACAGGCTCCCCGTCCCAGGGCCCGGGCGGTGCGCAGTGCTCCTGGAGCCTCTCCTCTCTGCGCGGGAAGACGCGGGCCTCTTCCCGAGTCGGCCTGAACGCGAGAGGAAGAGGCCAGGCCCCGGCGAGCCCGGGAGAAGGCCGTCTGCGCAGAGGGGCCACCCCGGGCGACACACGCTGCTGCAAGGAGGAGGCCGCGTCTCCCGACATCGGCGAGGCCCTGGGAGCCCAGGGTCCGCACCTGGGCCCCGGGAAGCGAGGCCCCAGAAGCACCGACTCTCCCGCAGCACTTCTCCCTTGACGCGAGATATTGAACGCCCAAAGCCGGAGCGAGGAAGCAGCAGCGAGGCGCGGTCCGCTTCGTGCCGAAAACCTCGGGGAAAGCTCTGCCTTCGCTGGGGAATCAGGGTCGGGCCTGTGGTCTGCTGCTGGTTGCCGCAGCCGAGCGCTCTGCAGCGCTCTGGCAGAAACTACCCCGGAGTGAACGCCTCCTTGCCGGGACATCCCGCCTCCCCCAGACTGGAGCCCGGTCGCGCCTGGGGGACCAGCCTGCAGAAAAGGGACACGCCTGTCCCCTCGGTCCCCAGGAGCATGTCTGGGGAGAGCGCAGCACGCTGCCCCGGCAGGGCAGCCGAGCCGTTGGCATGGCGCTGGGGCAAGTGAAGCCAAGCAGGAGAGCCTGCCGTCTGAGCCCGAGTGGGTCGGGGGGTGGGGACAAGTGTCACCCACTCACGGGGCCTGGCGCCGGAAGCCTGGCTGCTAAGGAGACACGGGGGGACGACGAGGGCAGGGGCGCGTGCTCCGGTCTGAGCCAGCAGTCTGGGCAGAAGGCAGGCCTGTCCTGGGCCTCGAGGCCCAGGGCGACAGCAGGGCCTCGGCCACCAGTCCCTGGGGCAGCCTTGGGGGGGCTCCCAGGCGCCAGCCCCTGAACGCGCAGAAACCGCTCCTTGGAGCAGCGGGCCGTCGGCCCCCGTCTCCCTCCAGGGTGCGGCAGCGTTCTGGGTGCAAGGGCGGCCGGGGAAGGTGCGGGGACAGTCCCCCCACAGGCTCCCCGTCCCAGGGCCCGGGCGGTGCGCAGTGCTCCTGGAGCCTCTCCTCTCTGCGCGGGAAGACGCGGGCCTCTTCCCGAGTCGGCCTGAACGCGAGAGGAAGAGGCCAGGCCCCGGCGAGCCCGGGAGAAGGCCGTCTGCGCAGAGGGGCCACCCCGGGCGACACACGCTGCTGCACGGAGGAGGCCGCGTCTCCCGACATCGGCGAGGCCCTGAGAGCCCAGGGTCCGCACCTGGGCCCCGGGAAGCGAGGCCCCAGAAGCACCGACTCTCCCGCAACACTTCTCCCCTGACGCGAGAGAGCGAACGCCCAAAGCCGGAGCGAGGAAGCAGCAGCGAGGCGCGGTCCGGTTCGTGCCGAAAACCTCGGGGAAAGCTCTGCCTTCGCTGGGGAATCAGGGTCGGGCCTGTGGTCTGCTGCTGGTTGCCGCAGCCGAGCGCTCTGCAGCGCTCTGGCAGAAACTATCCCGGAGTGAACGCCTCCTTGCCGGGACATCCCGCCTGCCCCAGACTGGAGCCCGGCCGCGCCTAGGGTATCAGCCTTCAGAAAAGGGACACGCCTGTCCCCTCGGTCCCCAGGAGCCTGTCTGGGGAGAGCGCAGCACGCCGCCCCGGCAGGGCAGCCGAGCCGTTGGCATTGCGCTGGGGCAAGTGAGGCCAAGCAGGAGAGCCTGCCGTCTGAGCCCGAGTGGGTCGGGGGGTGGGGACAAGTGTCACCCACTCACGGGGCCCGGCGCCGGAAGCCTGGCTGCTAAGGAGACTCGGGAGGATGACGAGGGCAGGGGCGCGGGCTCCGGTCTGAGCCAGCAGTCTGGGCAGAAGGCCGGCCTGTCCTGGGCCTCGAGGCCCAGGGCGACAGCAGGGCCTCGGCCACCAGTCCCTGGGGCAGCCTTGGGGGGGCTCCCAGGCGCCAGCCCCTGAACGCGCAGAAACCGCTCCTTGGAGCAGTGGGCTGTCGGCCCCCGTCTCCCTCCAGGGTGGGGCAGCTTTCTGGGTGGCAGGGGCGGCCGGGGAAGGCGCGGGGACAGTCCCCCCACAGGCTCCCCGTCCCAGGGCCCGGGCGGTGAGCAGTGCTCCTAGAGCCTCTCCTCTCTGCGCGGGAAGACGCGGGCCTCTTCCCGAGTCGGCCTGAACGCGAGAGGAAGAGGCCAGGCCCCGGCGAGCCCGGGAGAAGGCCGTCTGCGCAGAGGGGCCACCCCGGGCGACACACGCTGCTGCACGGAGGAGGCCGCGTCTCCCGACATCGGCGAGGCCCTGGGAGCCCAGGGTCTGCACCTGGGCCCCGGGAAGCGAGGCCCCAGAAGCACCGACTCTCCCGCAGCACTTCTCCCCTGACGCGAGAGAGCGAACGCCCAAAGCCGGAGCGAGGAAGCAGCAGCGAGGCGCGGTGCGCTTCGTGCCGAAAACCTCGGGGAAAGCTCTGCCTTCGCTGGGGAATCAGGGTCGGGCCTGTGGTCTGCTGCTGGTTGCCGCAGCCGAGCGCTCTGCAGCGCTCTGGCAGAAACTACCCCGGAGTGAACGCCTCCTTGCCGGGACATCCCGCCTCCCCCAGACTGGAGCCCGGTCGCGCCTGGGGGACCAGCCTGCAGAAAAGGGACACGCCTGTCCCCTCGGTCCCCAGGAGCATGTCGGGGAGAGCGCAGCACGCTGCCCCGGCAGGGCAGCGGAGCCGTTGGCATGGCGCTGGGGCAAGTGAAGCCAAGCAGGAGAGCCTGCCGTCTGAGCCCGAGTGGGTCGGGGGGTGGGGACAAGTGTCACCCACTCACGGGGCCCGGTGCCGGAAGCCTGGCTGCTAAGGAGACACGGGGGGATGACGAGGGCTGGGGCGCGGGCCCCGGTCTGAGCCAGCAGTCTGGGCAGAAGGCCGGCCTGTCCTGGGCCTAGAGGCCCAGGGCGACAGCAGGGCCTCGACCACCAGTCCCTGGGGCAGCCTTGGGGGGGCTCCCAGGCGCCAGCCCCTGAACGCGCAGAAACCGCTCCTTGGAGCAGCGGGCCGTCGGCCCCCGTCTCCCTCCAGGGTGGGGCAGCTTTCTGGGTGGCAGGGGCGGCCGGGGAAGGCGCGGGGACAGTCCCCCCACAGGCTCCCCGTCCCAGGGCCCGGGCGGTGCGCAGTGCTCCTGGAGCCTCTCCTCTCTGCGCGGGAAGACGCGGGCCTCTTCCCGAGTCGGCCTGAACGCGAGAGGAAGAGGCCAGGCCCCGGCGAGCCCGGGAGAAGGCCGTCTGCGCAGAGGGGCCACCCCGGGCGACACACGCTGCTGCACGGAGGAGGCCGCGTCTCCCGACATCGGCGAGGCCCTGAGAGCCCAGGGTCCGCACCTGGGCCCCGGGAAGCGAGGCCCCAGAAGCACCGACTCTCCCGCAGCACTTCTCCCCTGACGCGAGAGAGCGAACGCCCAAAGCCGGAGCGAGGAAGCAGCAGCGAGGCGCGGTGCGCTTCGTGCCGAAAACCTCGGGGAAAGCTCTGCCTTCGCTGGGGAATCAGGGTCGGGCCTGTGGTCTGCTGCTGGTTGCCGCAGCCGAGCGCTCTGCAGCGCTCTGGCAGAAACTACCCCGGAGTGAACGCCTCCTTGCCGGGACATCCCGCCTCCCCCAGACTGGAGCCCGGTCGCGCCTGGGGGACCAGCCTGCAGAAAAGGGACACGCCTGTCCCCTCGGTCCCCAGGAGCATGTCTGGGGAGAGCGCAGCACGCTGCCCCGGCAGGGCAGCCGAGCCGTTGGCATGGCGCTGGGGCAAGTGAAGCCAAGCAGGAGAGCCTGCCGTCTGAGCCCGAGTGGGTCGGGGGGTGGGGACAAGTGTCACCCACTCACGGGGCCCGGCGCCGGAAGCCTGGCTGCTAAGGAGACACGGGAGGACCACGAGGGCAGGGGCGCGTGCTCCGGTCTGAGCCAGCAGTCTGGGCAGAAGGCAGGCCTGTCCTGGGCCTCGAGGCCCAGGGCGACAGCAAGGCCTCGGCCACCAGTCCCTGGGGCAGCCTTGGGGGGGCTCCCAGGCGCCAGCCCCTGAACGCGCAGAAACCGCTCCCTGGAGCAGCGGGCCGTCGGCCCCCGTCTCCCTCCAGGGTGCGGCAGCGTTCTGGGTGCAAGGGCGGCCGGGGAAGGCGCGGGGACAGTCCCCCCACAGGCTCCCCGTCCCAGGGCCCGGGCGGTGCGCAGTGCTCCTGGAGCCTCTCCTCTCTGCGCGGGAAGACGCGGGCCTCTTCCCGAGTCGGCCTGAACGCGAGAGGAAGAGGCCAGGCCCCGGCGAGCCCGGGAGAAGGCCGTCTGCGCAGAGGGGCCACCCCGGGCGACACACGCTGCTGCACGGAGGAGGCCGCATCTCCCGACATCGGCGAGGCCCTGGGAGCCCAGGGTCCGCACCTGGGCCCCGGGAAGCGAGGCCCAAGAAGCACCGACTCTCCCGCAACACTTCTCCCCTGACGCGAGAGAGCGAACGCCCAAAGCCGGAGCGAGGAAGCAGCAGCGAGGCGCGGTCCGCTTCGTGCCGAAAACCTCGGCGAAAGCTCTGCCTTCGATGGGGAATCAGGGTCGGACCTGTGGGCTGCTGCTGGTTGCCGCAGCCGAGCGCTCTGCAGCGCTCTGGCAGAAACTATCCCGGAGTGAACGCCTCCTTGCCGGGACATCCCGCCTGCCCCAGACTGGAACCCGGCCGCGCCTAGGGGATCAGCCTTCAGAAAAGGGACACGCCTGTCCCCTCGGTCCCCAGGAGCCTGTCTGGGGAGAGCGCAGCACGCCGCCCCGGCAGGGCAGCCGAGCCGTTGGCATTGCGCTGGGGCAAGTGAGGCCAAGCAGGAGAGCCTGCCGTCTGAGCCCGAGTGGGTCGGGGGGTGGGGACAAGTGTCACCCACTCACGGGGCCCGGCGCCGGAAGCCTGGCTGCTAAGGAGACACGGGAGGACGACGAGTGCAGGGGCGCGGGCCCCGGTCTGAGCCAGCAGTCTGGGCAGAAGGCCGGCCTGTCCTGGGCCTCGAGGCCCAGGGCGACAGCAGGGCCTCGGCCACCAGTCCCTGGGGGAGCCTTGGGGGGGCTCCCAGGCGCCAGCCCCTGAACGCGCATAAACCGCTCCTTTGAGCAGCGGGCCGTCGGCCCCCGTCTCCCTCCAGGGTGGGGCAGCTTTCTGGGTGGCAGGGGCGGCCGGGGAAGGCGCGGGGACAGTCCCCCCACATGCTCCCCGTCCCAGGGCCCGGGCGGTGCGCAGTGCTCCTGGAGAATCTCCTCTCTGCGCGGGAAGACGCGGGCCTCTTCCCGAGTCGGCCTGAACGCGAGAGGAAGAGGCCAGGCCCCGGGGAGCCCGGGAGAAGGCCGTCTGCGCAGAGGGGCCACCCCGGGCGACACACGCTGCTGCACGGAGGAGGCCGCGTCTCCCGACATCGGCGAGGCCCTGGGAGCCCAGGGTCCGCACCTGTGCCCCGGGAAGCGAGGCCCAAGAAGCACCGACTCTCCCGCAACACTTCTCCCCTGACGCGAGAGAGCGAACGCCCAAACCCGGAGCGAGGAAGCAGCAGCGAGGCGCGGTCCGCTTCGTGCCGAAAACCTCGGGGAAAGCTCTGCCTTCGCTGGGGAATCAGGGTCGGGCCTGTGGTCTGCTGCTGGTTGCCGCAGCCGAGCGCTCTGCAGCGCTCTGGCAGAAACTACCCCGGAGTGAACGCCTCCTTGCCGGGACATCCCGCCTCCCCCAGACTGGAGCCCGGCCGCGCCTAGGGTATCAGCCTTCAGAAAAGGGACACGCCTGTCCCCTCGGTCCCCAGGAGCCTGTCTGGGGAGAGCGCAGCACGCCGCCCCGGCAGGGCAGCCGAGCCGTTGGCATGGCGCTGGGGCAAGTGAGGCCAAGCAGGAGAGCCTGCCGTCTGAGCCCGAGTGGGTCGGGGGGTGGGGACAAGTGTCACCCACTCACGGGGCCCGGCGCCGGAAGCCTGGCTGCTAAGGAGACACGGGAGGACGACGAGGGCAGGGGCGCGGGCCCCGGTCTGAGCCAGCAGTCTGGGCAGAAGGCCGGCCTGTCCTGGGCCTCGAGGCCCAGGGCGACAGCAGGGCCTCGGCCACCAGTCCCTGGGGCAGCCTTGGGGGGGCTCCCAGGCGCCAGCCCCTGAACGCGCAGAAACCGGTCCTTGGAGCAGCGGGCCGTCGGCCCCCGTCTCCCTCCAGGGTGGGGCAGCTTTCTGGGTGGCAGGGGCGGCCGGGGAAGGCGCGGGGACAGTCCCCCCACAGGCTCCCCGTCCCAGGGCCCGGGCGGTGCGCAGTGCTCCTGGAGCCTCTCCTCTCTGCGCGGGAAGACGCGGGCCTCTTCCCGAGTCGGCCTGAACGCGAGAGGAAGAGGCCAGGCCCCGGCGAGCCCGGGAGAAGGCCGTCTGCGCAGAGGGGCCACCCCGGGCGACACACGCTGCTGCACGGAGGAGGCCGCGTCTCCCGACGCGTGGAGGCCCTGGGAGCCCAGGGTCCGCACCTGGGCCCCGGGAAGCGAGGCCCCAGAAGCACCGACTCTCCCGCAGCACTTCTCCCCTGACGCGAGAGAGCGAACGCCCAAAGCCGGAGCGAGGAAGCAGCAGCGAGGCGCGGTGCGCTTCGTGCCGAAAACCTCGGGGAAAGCTCTGCCTTCGCTGGGGAATCAGGGTCGGGCCTGTGGTCTGCTGCTGGTTGCCGCAGCCGAGCGCTCTGCAGCGCTCTGGCAGAAACTACCCCGGAGTGAACGCCTCCTTGCCGGGACATCCCGCCTCCCCCAGACTGGAGCCCGGTCGCGCCTGGGGGACCAGCCTGCAGAAAAGGGACACGCCTGTCCCCTCGGTCCCCAGGAGCATGTCTGGGGAGAGCGCAGCACGCTGCCCCGGCAGGGCAGCCGAGCCGTTGGCATGGCGCTGGGGCAAGTGAAGCCAAGCAGGAGAGCCTGCCGTCTGAGCCCGAGTGGGTCGGGGGGTGGGGACAAGTGTCACCCACTCACGGGGCCCGGCGCCGGAAGCCTGGCTGCTAAGGAGACACGGGGTGACGACGAGGGCAGGGGCGCATGCTCCGGTCTGAGCCAGCAGTCTGGGCAGAAGGCAGGCCTGTCCTGGGCCTCGAGGCCCAGGGCGACAGCAAGGCCTCGGCCACCAGTCCCTGGGGCAGCCTTGGGGGGGCTCCCAGGCGCCAGCCCCTGAACGCGCAGAAACCGCTCCCTGGAGCAGCGGGCCGTCGGCCCCCGTCTCCCTCCAGGGTGCGGCAGCGTTCTGCGTGCAAGGGCGCCCGGGGAAGGCGCGGGGACAGTCCCCCCACAGGCTCCCCGTCCCAGGGCCCGGGCGGTGCGCAGTGCTCCTGGAGAATCTCCTCTCTGCGCGGGAAGACGCGGGCCTCTTCCCGAGTCGGCCTGAACGCGAGAGGAAGAGGCCAGGCCCCGGCGAGCCCGGGAGAAGGCCGTCTGCGCAGAGGGGCCACCCCGGGCGACACACGCTGCTGCACGGAGGAGGCCGCGTCTCCCGACATCGGCGAGGCCCTGGGAGCCCAGGGTCCGCACCTGGGACCCGGGAAGCGAGGCCCCAGAAGCACCGACTCTCCCGCAACACTTCTCCCCTGACGCGAGAGAGCGAACGCCCAAAGCCGGAGCGAGGAAGCAGCAGCGAGGCGCGGTCCGCTTCGTGCCGAAAACCTCGGCGAAAGCTCTGCCTTCGCTGGGGCATCAGGGTCGGGCCTGTGGGCTGCTGCTGGTTGCCGCAGCCGAGCGCTCTGCAGCGCTCTGGCAGAAACTACCCCGGAGTGAACGCCTCCTTGCCGGGACATCCCGCCTCCCCCAGACTGGAGCCCGGTCGTGCCTGGGGGACCAGCCTGCAGAAAAGGGACACGCCTGTCCCCTCGGTCCCCAGGAGCATGTCTGGGGAGAGCGCAGCACGCTGCCCCGGCAGGGCAGCCGAGCCGTTGGCATGGCGCTGGGGCAAGTGAAGCCAAGCAGGAGAGCCTGCCGTCTGAGCCCGAGTGGGTCGGGGGGTGGGGACAAGTGTCACCCATTCACGGGGCCCGGCGCCGGAAGCCTGGCTGCTAAGGAGACACGGGGGGACGACGAGGGCAGGGGCGCGTGCTCCGGTCTGAGCCAGCAGTCTGGGCAGAAGGCAGGCCTGTCCTGGGCCTCGAGGCCCAGGGCGACAGCAAGGCCTCGGCCACCAGTCCCTGGGGCAGCCTTGGGGGGGCTCCCAGGCGCCAGCCCCTGAACGCGCAGAAACCGCTCCCTGGAGCAGCGGGCCGTCGGCCCCCGTCTCCCTCCAGGGTGCGGCAGCGTTCTGGGTGCAAGGGCGGCCAGGGAAGGCGCGGGGACAGTCCCCCCACAGGCTCCCCGTCCCAGGACCCGGGCGGTGCGCAGTGCTCCTGGAGCCTCTCCTCTCTGCGCGGGAAGACGCGGGCCTCTTCCCGAGTCGGCCTGAACGCGAGAGGAAGAGGCCAGGCCCCGGCGAGCCCGGGAGAAGGCCGTCTGCGCAGATGGGCCACCCCGGGCGACACACGCTGCTGCACGGAGGAGGCCGCGTCTCCCGACGCGGGGAGGCCCTGGGAGCCCAGGGTCCGCACCTGGGCCCCGGGAAGCGAGGCCCCAGAAGCACCGACTCTCCCGCAGCACTTCTCCCCTGACGCGAGAGAGCGAACGCCCAAAGCCGGAGCGAGGAAGCAGCAGCGAGGCGCGGTGCGCTTCGTGCCGAAAACCTCGGGGAAAGCTCTGCCTTCGCTGGGGAATCAGGGTCGGGCCTGTGGTCTGCTGCTGGTTGCCGCAGCCGAGCGCTCTGCAGCGCTCTGGCAGAAACTACCCCGGAGTGAACGCCTCCTTGCCGGGACATCCCGCCTCCCCCAGACTGGAGCCCGGTCGCGCCTGGGGGACCAGCCTGCAGAAAAGGGACACGCCTGTCCCCTCGGTCCCCAGGAGCATGTCTGGGGAGAGCGCAGCACGCTGCCCCGGCAGGGCAGCCGAGCCGTTGGCATGGCGCTGGGGCAAGTGAAGCCAAGCAGGAGAGCCTGCCGTCTGAGCCCGAGTGGGTCGGGGGGTGGGGACAAGTGTCACCCACTCACGGGGCCCGGCGCCGGAAGCCTGGCTGCTAAGGAGACACGGGAGGACCACGAGGGCAGGGGCGCGTGCTCCGGTCTGAGCCAGCAGTCTGGGCAGAAGGCAGGCCTGTCCTGGGCCTCGAGGCCCAGGGCGACAGCAAGGCCTCGGCCACCAGTCCCTGGGGCAGCCTTGGGGGGGCTCCCAGGCGCCAGCCCCTGAACGCGCAGAAACCGCTCCCTGGAGCAGCGGGCCGTCGGCCCCCGTCTCCCTCCAGGGTGCGGCAGCGTTCTGGGTGCAAGGGCGGCCGGGGAAGGCGCGGGGACAGTCCCCCCACAGGCTCCCCGTCCCAGGGCCCGGGCGGTGCGCAGTGCTCCTGGAGCCTCTCCTCTCTGCGCGGGAAGACGCGGGCCTCTTCCCGAGTCGGCCTGAACGCGAGAGGAAGAGGCCAGGCCCCGGCGAGCCCGGGAGAAGGCCGTCTGCGCAGAGGGGCCACCCCGGGCGACACACGCTGCTGCACGGAGGAGGCCGCGTCTCCCGACATCGGCGAGGCCCTGGGAGCCCAGGGTCCGCACCTGGGCCCCGGGAAGCGAGGCCCAAGAAGCACCGACTCTCCCGCAACACTTCTCCCCTGACGCGAGAGAGCGAACGCCCAAAGCCGGAGCGAGGAAGCAGCAGCGAGGCGCGGTCCGCTTCGTGCCGAAAACCTCGGCGAAAGCTCTGCCTTCGATGGGGAATCAGGGTCGGACCTGTGGGCTGCTGCTGGTTGCCGCAGCCGAGCGCTCTGCAGCGCTCTGGCAGAAACTATCCCGGAGTGAACGCCTCCTTGCCGGGACATCCCGCCTGCCCCAGACTGGAGCCCGGCCGCGCCTAGGGGATCAGCCTTCAGAAAAGGGACACGCCTGTCCCCTCGGTCCCCAGGAGCCTGTCTGGGGAGAGCGCAGCACGCCGCCCCGGCAGGGCAGCCGAGCCGTTGGCATTGCGCTGGGGCAAGTGAGGCCAAGCAGGAGAGCCTGCCGTCTGAGCCCGAGTGGGTCGGGGGGTGGGGACAAGTGTCACCCACTCACGGGGCCCGGCGCCGGAAGCCTGGCTGCTAAGGAGACACGGGGGGACGACGAGTGCAGGGGCGCGGGCCCCGGTCTGAGCCAGCAGTCTGGGCAGAAGGCCGGCCTGTCCTGGGCCTCGAGGCCCAGGGCGACAGCAGGGCCTCGGCCACCAGTCCCTGGGGGAGCCTTGGGGGGGCTCCCAGGCGCCAGCCCCTGAACGCGCATAAACCGCTCCTTTGAGCAGCGGGCCGTCGGCCCCCGTCTCCCTCCAGGGTGGGGCAGCTTTCTGGGTGGCAGGGGCGGCCGGGGAAGGCGCGGGGACAGTCCCCCCACATGCTCCCCGTCCCAGGGCCCGGGCGGTGCGCAGTGCTCCTGGAGAATCTCCTCTCTGCGCGGGAAGACGCGGGCCTCTTCCCGAGTCGGCCTGAACGCGAGAGGAAGAGGCCAGGCCCCGGGGAGCCCGGGAGAAGGCCGTCTGCGCAGAGGGGCCACCCCGGGCGACACACGCTGCTGCACGGAGGAGGCCGCGTCTCCCGACATCGGCGAGGCCCTGGGAGCCCAGGGTCCGCACCTGTGCCCCGGGAAGCGAGGCCCAAGAAGCACCGACTCTCCCGCAACACTTCTCCCCTGACGCGAGAGAGCGAACGCCCAAACCCGGAGCGAGGAAGCAGCAGCGAGGCGCGGTCCGCTTCGTGCCGAAAACCTCGGGGAAAGCTCTGCCTTCGCTGGGGAATCAGGGTCGGGCCTGTGGTCTGCTGCTGGTTGCCGCAGCCGAGCGCTCTGCAGCGCTCTGGCAGAAACTACCCCGGAGTGAACGCCTCCTTGCCGGGACATCCCGCCTCCCCCAGACTGGAGCCCGGCCGCGCCTAGGGTATCAGCCTTCAGAAAAGGGACACGCCTGTCCCCTCGGTCCCCAGGAGCCTGTCTGGGGAGAGCGCAGCACGCCGCCCCGGCAGGGCAGCCGAGCCGTTGGCATTGCGCTGGGGCAAGTGAGGCCAAGCAGGAGAGCCTGCCGTCTGAGCCCGAGTGGGTCGGGGGGTGGGGACAAGTGTCACCCACTCACGGGGCCCGGCGCCGGAAGCCTGGCTGCTAAGGAGACACGGGAGGACGACGAGGGCAGGGGCGCGGGCCCCGGTCTGAGCCAGCAGTCTGGGCAGAAGGCCGGCCTGTCCTGGGCCTCGAGGCCCAGGGCGACAGCAGGGCCTCGGCCACCAGTCCCTGGGGCAGCCTTGGGGGGGCTCCCAGGCGCCAGCCCCTGAACGCGCAGAAACCGGTCCTTGGAGCAGCGGGCCGTCGGCCCCCGTCTCCCTCCAGGGTGGGGCAGCTTTCTGGGTGGCAGGGGCGGCCGGGGAAGGCGCGGGGACAGTCCCCCCACAGGCTCCCCGTCCCAGGGCCCGGGCGGTGCGCAGTGCTCCTGGAGCCTCTCCTCTCTGCGCGGGAAGACGCGGGCCTCTTCCCGAGTCGGCCTGAACGCGAGAGGAAGAGGCCAGGCCCCGGCGAGCCCGGGAGAAGGCCGTCTGCGCAGAGGGGCCACCCCGGGCGACACACGCTGCTGCACGGAGGAGGCCGCGTCTCCCGACGCGTGGAGGCCCTGGGAGCCCAGGGTCCGCACCTGGGCCCCGGGAAGCGAGGCCCCAGAAGCACCGACTCTCCCGCAGCACTTCTCCCCTGACGCGAGAGAGCGAACGCCCAAAGCCGGAGCGAGGAAGCAGCAGCGAGGCGCGGTGCGCTTCGTGCCGAAAACCTCGGGGAAAGCTCTGCCTTCGCTGGGGAATCAGGGTCGGGCCTGTGGTCTGCTGCTGGTTGCCGCAGCCGAGCGCTCTGCAGCGCTCTGGCAGAAACTACCCCGGAGTGAACGCCTCCTTGCCGGGACATCCCGCCTCCCCCAGACTGGAGCCCGGTCGCGCCTGGGGGACCAGCCTGCAGAAAAGGGACACGCCTGTCCCCTCGGTCCCCAGGAGCATGTCTGGGGAGAGCGCAGCACGCTGCCCCGGCAGGGCAGCCGAGCCGTTGGCATGGCGCTGGGGCAAGTGAAGCCAAGCAGGAGAGCCTGCCGTCTGAGCCCGAGTGGGTCGGGGGGTGGGGACAAGTGTCACCCACTCACGGGGCCCGGCGCCGGAAGCCTGGCTGCTAAGGAGACACGGGGTGACGACGAGGGCAGGGGCGCGTGCTCCGGTCTGAGCCAGCAGTCTGGGCAGAAGGCAGGCCTGTCCTGGGCCTCGAGGCCCAGGGCGACAGCAAGGCCTCGGCCACCAGTCCCTGGGGCAGCCTTGGGGGGGCTCCCAGGCGCCAGCCCCTGAACGCGCAGAAACCGCTCCCTGGAGCAGCGGGCCGTCGGCCCCCGTCTCCCTCCAGGGTGCGGCAGCGTTCTGCGTGCAAGGGCGCCCGGGGAAGGCGCGGGGACAGTCCCCCCACAGGCTCCCCGTCCCAGGGCCCGGGCGGTGCGCAGTGCTCCTGGAGAATCTCCTCTCTGCGCGGGAAGACGCGGGCCTCTTCCCGAGTCGGCCTGAACGCGAGAGGAAGAGGCCAGGCCCCGGCGAGCCCGGGAGAAGGCCGTCTGCGCAGAGGGGCCACCCCGGGCGACACACGCTGCTGCACGGAGGAGGCCGCGTCTCCCGACATCGGCGAGGCCCTGGGAGCCCAGGGTCCGCACCTGGGACCCGGGAAGCGAGGCCCCAGAAGCACCGACTCTCCCGCAACACTTCTCCCCTGACGCGAGAGAGCGAACGCCCAAAGCCGGAGCGAGGAAGCAGCAGCGAGGCGCGGTCCGCTTCGTGCCGAAAACCTCGGCGAAAGCTCTGCCTTCGCTGGGGCATCAGGGTCGGGCCTGTGGGCTGCTGCTGGTTGCCGCAGCCGAGCGCTCTGCAGCGCTCTGGCAGAAACTACCCCGGAGTGAACGCCTCCTTGCCGGGACATCCCGCCTCCCCCAGACTGGAGCCCGGTCGTGCCTGGGGGACCAGCCTGCAGAAAAGGGACACGCCTGTCCCCTCGGTCCCCAGGAGCATGTCTGGGGAGAGCGCAGCACGCTGCCCCGGCAGGGCAGCCGAGCCGTTGGCATGGCGCTGGGGCAAGTGAAGCCAAGCAGGAGAGCCTGCCGTCTGAGCCCGAGTGGGTCGGGGGGTGGGGACAAGTGTCACCCATTCACGGGGCCCGGCGCCGGAAGCCTGGCTGCTAAGGAGACACGGGGGGACGACGAGGGCAGGGGCGCGTGCTCCGGTCTGAGCCAGCAGTCTGGGCAGAAGGCAGGCCTGTCCTGGGCCTCGAGGCCCAGGGCGACAGCAAGGCCTCGGCCACCAGTCCCTGGGGCAGCCTTGGGGGGGCTCCCAGGCGCCAGCCCCTGAACGCGCAGAAACCGCTCCCTGGAGCAGCGGGCCGTCGGCCCCCGTCTCCCTCCAGGGTGCGGCAGCGTTCTGGGTGCAAGGGCGGCCAGGGAAGGCGCGGGGACAGTCCCCCCACAGGCTCCCCGTCCCAGGACCCGGGCGGTGCGCAGTGCTCCTGGAGCCTCTCCTCTCTGCGCGGGAAGACGCGGGCCTCTTCCCGAGTCGGCCTGAACGCGAGAGGAAGAGGCCAGGCCCCGGCGAGCCCGGGAGAAGGCCGTCTGCGCAGAGGGGCCACCCCGGGCGACACACGCTGCTGCACGGAGGAGGCCGCGTCTCCCGACGCGGGGAGGCCCTGGGAGCCCAGGGTCCGCACCTGGGCCCCGGGAAGCGAGGCCCCAGAAGCACCGACTCTCCCGCAGCACTTCTCCCCTGACGCGAGAGAGCGAACGCCCAAAGCCGGAGCGAGGAAGCAGCAGCGAGGCGCGGTCCGCTTCGTGCCGAAAACCTCGGGAAAGCTCTGCCTTCGCTGGGGAATCAGGGTCGGGCCTGTGGTCTGCTGCTGGTTGCCGCAGCCGAGCGCTCTGCAGCGCTCTGGCAGAAACTACCCCGGAGTGAACGCCTCCTTGCCGGGACATCCCGCCTCCCCCAGACTGGAGCCCGGTCGCGCCTGGGGGACCAGCCTGCAGAAAAGGGACACGCCTGTCCCCTCGGTCCCCAGGAGCATGTCTGGGGAGAGCGCAGCACGCTGCCCCGGCAGGGCAGCCGAGCCGTTGGCATGGCGCTGGGGCAAGTGAAGCCAAGCAGGAGAGCCTGCCGTCTGAGCCCGAGTGGGTCGGGGGTGGGGACAAGTGTTCCCACTCACGGGGCCCGGCGCCGGAAGCCTGGCTGCTAAGGAGACACGGGGGGACGACGAGGGCAGGGGCGCGTGCTCCGGTCTGAGCCAGCAGTCTGGGCAGAAGGCAGGCCTGTCCTGGGCCTCGAGGCCCAGGGCGACAGCAAGGCCTCGGCCACCAGTCCCTGGGGCAGCCTTGGGGGGGCTCCCAGGCGCCAGCCCCTGAACGCGCAGAAACCGCTCCCTGGAGCAGCGGGCCGTCGGCCCCCGTCTCCCTCCAGGGTGCGGCAGCGTTCTGGGTGCAAGGGCGGCCGGGGAAGGCGCGGGGACAGTCCCCCCACAGGCTCCCCGTCCCAGGGCCCGGGCGGTGCGCAGTGCTCCTGGAGCCTCTCCTCTCTGCGCGGGAAGACGCGGGCCTCTTCCCGAGTCGGCCTGAACGCGAGAGGAAGAGGCCAGGCCCCGGCGAGCCCGGGAGAAGGCCGTCTGCGCAGAGGGGCCACCCCGGGCGACACACGCTGCTGCACGTAGGAGGCCGCGTCTCCCGACATCGGCGAGGCCCTGGGAGCCCAGGGTCCGCACCTGGGCCCCGGGAAGCGAGGCCCAAGAAGCACCGACTCTCCCGCAAAACTTCTCCCCTGACGCGAGAGAGCGAACGCCCAAAGCCGGAGCGAGGAAGCAGCAGCGAGGCGCGGTCCGCTTCGTGCCGAAAACCTCGGCGAAAGCTCTGCCTTCGCTGGGGAATCAGGGTCGGACCTGTGGTCTGCTGCTGGTTGCCGCAGCCGAGCGCTCTGCAGCGCTCTGGCAGAAACTATCCCGGAGTGAACGCCTCCTTGCCGGGACATCCCGCCTGCCCCAGACTGGAGCCCGGCCGCGCCTAGGGGATCAGCCTTCAGAAAAGGGACACGCCTGTCCCCTCGGTCCCCAGGAGCCTGTCTGGGGAGAGCGCAGCACGCCGCCCCAGCAGGGCAGCCGAGCCGTTGGCATTGCGCTGGGGCAAGTGAGGCCAAGCAGGAGAGCCTGCCGTCTGAGCCCGAGTGGGTCGGGGGGTGGGGACAAGTGTCACCCACTCACGGGGCCCGGCGCCGGAAGCCTGGCTGCTAAGGAGACACGGGAGGACGACGAGTGCAGGGGCGCGGGCCCCGGTCTGAGCCAGCAGTCTGGGCAGAAGGCCGGCCTGTCCTGGGCCTCGAGGCCCAGGGCGACAGCAGGGCCTCGGCCACCAGTCCCTGGGGGAGCCTTGGGGGGGCTCCCAGGCGCCAGCCCCTGAACGCGCATAAACCGCTCCTTTGAGCAGCGGGCCGTCGGCCCCCGTCTCCCTCCAGGGTGGGGCAGCTTTCTGGGTGGCAGGGGCGGCCGGGGAAGGCGCGGGGACAGTCCCCCCACAGGCTCCCCGTCCCAGGGCCCGGGCGGTGCGCAGTGCTCCTGGAGCCTCTCCTCTCTGCGCGGGAAGACGCGGGCCTCTTCCCGAGTCGGCCTGAACGCGAGAGGAAGAGGCCAGGCCCCGGCGAGCCCGGGAGAAGGCCGTCTGCGCAGAGGGGCCACCCCGGGCGACACACGCTGCTGCACGGAGGAGGCCGCGTCTCCCGACATCGGCGAGGCCCTGGGAGCCCAGGGTCCGCACCTGTGCCCCGGGAAGCGAGGCCCAAGAAGCACCGACTCTCCCGCAACACTTCTCCCCTGACGCGAGAGAGCGAACGCCCAAAGCCGGAGCGAGGAAGCAACAGCGAGGCGCGGTCCGCTTCGTGCCGAAAACCTCGGGGAAAGCTCTGCCTTCGCTGGGGAATCAGGGTCGGGCCTGTGGTCTGCTGCTGGTTGCCGCAGCCGAGCGCTCTGCAGCGCTCTGGCAGAAACTACCCCGGAGTGAACGCCTCCTTGCCGGGACATCCCGCCTCCCCCAGACTGGAGCCCGGCCGCGCCTAGGGTATCAGCCTTCAGAAAAGGGACACGCCTGTCCCCTCGGTCCCCAGGAGCCTGTCTGGGGAGAGCACAGCACGCCGCCCCGGCAGGGCAGCCGAGCCGTTGGCATTGCGCTGGGGCAAGTGAGGCCAAGCAGGAGAGCCTGCCGTCTGAGCCCGAGTGGGTCGGGGGGTGGGGACAAGTGTCACCCACTCACGGGGCCCGGCGCCGGAAGCCTGGCTGCTAAGGAGACACGGTAGGACGACGAGGGCAGGGGCGCGGGCCCCGGTCTGAGCCAGCAGTCTGGGCAGAAGGCCGGCCTGTCCTGGGCCTCGAGGCCCAGGGCGACAGCAGGGCCTCGGCCACCAGTCCCTGGGGCAGCCTTGGGGGGGCTCCCAGGCGCCAGCCCCTGAACGCGCAGAAACCGGTCCTTGGAGCAGCGGGCCGTCGGCCCCCGTCTCCCTCCAGGGTGGGGCAGCTTTCTGGGTGGCAGGGGCGGCCGGGGAAGGCGCGGGGACAGTCCCCCCACAGGCTCCCCGTCCCAGGGCCCGGGCGGTGCGCAGTGCTCCTGGAGCCTCTCCTCTCTGCGCGGGAAGACGCGGGCCTCTTCCCGAGTCGGCCTGAACGCGAGAGGAAGAGGCCAGGCCCCGGCGAGCCCGGGAGAAGGCCGTCTGCGCAGAGGGGCCACCCCGGGCGACACACGCTGCTGCACGGAGGAGGCCGCGTCTCCCGACATCGGCGAGGCCCTGGGAGCCCAGGGTCCGCACCTGTGCCCCGTGAAGCGAGGCCCCAGAAGCACCGACTCTCCCGCAGCACTTCTCCCCTGACGCGAGAGAGCGAACGCCCAAAGCCGGAGCGAGGAAGCAGCAGCGAGGCGCGGTCCGCTTCGTGCCGAAAACCTCGGGGAAAGCTCTGCCTTCGCTGGGGAATCAGGGTCGGGCCTGTGGTCTGCTGCTGGTTGCCGCAGCCGAGCGCTCTGCAGCGCTCTGGCAGAAACTACCCCGGAGTGAACGCCTCCTTGCCGGGACATCCCGCCTCCCCCAGACTGGAGCCCGGTCGCGCCTGGGGGACCAGCCTGCAGAAAAGGGACACGCCTGTCCCCTCGGTCCCCAGGAGCATGTCTGGGGAGAGCGCAGCACGCTGCCCCGGCAGGGCAGCCGAGCCGTTGGCATGGCGCTGGGGCAAGTGAAGCCAAGCAGGAGAGCCTGCCGTCTGAGCCCGAGTGGGTCGGGGGGTGGGGACAAGTGTCACCCACTCACGGGGCCCGGCGCCGGAAGCCTGGCTGCTAAGGAGACACGGGGGGACGACGAGGGCAGGGGTGCGTGCTCCGGTCTGAGCCAGCAGTCTGGGCAGAAGGCAGGCCTGTCCTGGGCCTCGAGGCCCAGGGCGACAGCAAGGCCTCGGCCACCAGTCCCTGGGGCAGCCTTGGGGGGGCTCCCAGGCGCCAGCCCCTGAACGCGCAGAAACCGCTCCCTGGAGCAGCGGGCCGTCGGCCCCCGTCTCCCTCCAGGGTGCGGCAGCGTTCTGGGTGCAAGGGCGGCCGGGGAAGGCGCGGGGACAGTCCCCCCACAGGCTCCCCGTCCCAGGGCCCGGGCGGTGCGCAGTGCTCCTGGAGCCTCTCCTCTCTGCGCGGGAAGACGCGGGCCTCTTCCCGAGTCGGCCTGAACGCGAGAGGAAGAGGCCAGGCCCCGGCGAGCCCGGGAGAAGGCCGTCTGCGCAGAGGGGCCACCCCGGGCGACACACGCTGCTTCACGGAGGAGGCCGCGTCTCCCGACATCGGCGAGGCCCTGGGAGCCCAGGGTCCGCACCTGGGCCCCGGGAAGCGAGGCCCCAGAAGCACCGACTCTCCCGCAGCACTTCTCCCCTGACGCGAGAGAGCGAACGCCCAAAGCCGGAGCGAGGAAGCAGCAGCGAGGCGCGGTCCGCTTCGTGCCGAAAACCTCGGGGAAAGCTCTGCCTTCGCTGGGGAATCAGGGTCGGGCCTGTGGTCTGCTGCTGGTTGCCGCAGCCGAGCGCTCTGCAGCGCTCTGGCAGAAACTACCCCGGAGTGAACGCCTCCTTGCCGGGACATCCCGCCTCCCCCAGACTGGAGCCCGGTCGCGCCTGGGGGACCAGCCTGCAGAAAAGGGACACGCCTGTCCCCTCGGTCCCCAGGAGCATGTCTGGGGAGAGCGCAGCACGCTGCCCCGGCAGGGCATCGAGCCGTTGTCATGGCGCTGGGGCAAGTGAAGCCAAGCAGGAGAGCCTGCCGTCTGAGCCCGAGTGGGTCGGGGGGTGGGGACAAGTGTCACCCACTCACGGGGCCCGGCGCCGGATGCCTGGCTGCTAAGGAGACACGGGAGGACCACGAGGGCAGGGTCGCGGGCCCCGGTCTGAGCCAGCAGTCTGGGAAGAAGGCAGGCCTGTCCTGGGCCTCGAGGCCCAGGGCGACAGCAGGGCCTCGGCCACCAGTCCCTGGGGCAGCCTTGGGGGGGCTCCCAGGCGCCAGCCCCTGAACGCGCAGAAACCGCTCCTTGGAGCAGCGGGCCGTCGGCCCCCGTCTCCCTCCAGGGTGCGGCAGCGTTCTGGGTGCAAGGGCGGCCGGGGAAGGCGCGGGGACAGTCCCCCCACAGGCTCCCCGTCCCAGGGCCCGGGCGGTGCGCAGTGCTCCTGGAGCCTCTCCTCTCTGCGCGGGAAGACGCGGGCCTCTTCCCGAGTCGGCCTGAACGCGAGAGGAAGAGGCCAGGCCCCGGCGAGCCCGGGAGAAGGCCGTCTGCGCAGAGGGGCCACCCCGGGCGACACACGCTGCTGCACGGAGGAGGCCGAGTCTCCCGACATCGGCGAGGCCCTGGGAGCCCAGGGTCCGCACCTGGGCCCCGGGAAGCGAGGCCCCAGAAGCACCGACTCTCCCGCAGCACTTCTCCCCTGACGCGAGAGAGCGAACGCCCAAAGCCGGAGCGAGGAAGCAGCAGCGAGGCGCGGTCCGCTTCGTGCCGAAAACCTCGGGGAAAGCTCTGCCTTCGCTGGGGAATCAGGGTCGGGCCTGTGGTCTGCTGCTGGTTGCCGCAGCCGAGCGCTCTGCAGCGCTCTGGCAGAAACTACCCCGGAGTGAACGCCTCCTTGCCGGGACATCCCGCCTCCCCCAGACTGGAGCCCGGTCGCGCCTAGGGTATCAGCCTTCAGAAAAGGGACACGCCTGTCCCCTCGGTCCCCAGGAGCCTGTCTGGGGAGAGCGCAGCACGCCGCCCCGGCAGGGCAGCCGAGCCGTTGGCATTGCGCTGGGGCAAGTGAGGCCAAGCAGGAGAGCCTGCCGTCTGAGCCCGAGTGGGTCGGGGGGTGGGGACAAGTGTCACCCACTCACGGGGCCCGGCGCCGGAAGCCTGGCTGCTAAGGAGACACGGGAGGACGACGAGTGCAGGGGCGCGGGCCCCGGTCTGAGCCAGCAGTCTGGGCAGAAGGCCGGCCTGTCCTGGGCCTCGAGGCCCAGGGCGACAGCAGGGCCTCGGCCACCAGTCCCTGGGGGAGCCTTGGGGGGGCTCCCAGGCGCCAGCCCCTGAACGCGCAGAAACCGCTCCTTTGAGCAGCGGGCCGTCGGCCCCCGTCTCCCTCCAGGGTGGGGCAGCTTTCTGGGTGGCAGGGGCGGCCGGGGAAGGCGCGGGGACAGTCCCCCCACCGGCTCCCCGTCCCAGGGCCCGGGCCGTGCGCAGTGCTCCTGGAGCCTCTCCTCTCTGCGCGGGAAGACGCGGGCCTCTTCCCGAGTCGGCCTGAACGCGAGAGGAAGAGGCCAGGCCCCGGCGAGCCCGGGAGAAGGCCGTCTGCGCAGAGGGGCCACCCCGGGCGACACACGCTGCTGCACGGAGGAGGCCGCGTCTCCCGACATCGGCGAGGCCCTGGGAGCCCAGGGTCCGCACCTGGGCCCCGGGAAGCGAGGCCCAAGAAGCACCGACTCTCCCGCAACACTTCTCCCCTGACGCGAGAGAGCGAACGCCCAAAGCCGGAGCGAGGAAGCAACAGCGAGGCGCGGTCCGCTTCGTGCCGAAAACCTCGGGGAAAGCTCTGCCTTCGCTGGGGAATCAGGGTCGGGCCTGTGGTCTGCTGCTGGTTGCCGCAGCCGAGCGCTCTGCAGCGCTCTGGCAGAAACTACCCCGGAGTGAACGCCTCCTTGCCGGGACATCCCGCCTCCCCCAGACTGGAGCCCGGCCGCGCCTAGGGTATCAGCCTTCAGAAAAGGGACACGCCTGTCCCCTCGGTCCCCAGGAGCCTGTCTGGGGAGAGCGCAGCACGCCGCCCCGGCAGGGCAGCCGAGCCGTTGGCATTGCGCTGGGGCAAGTGAGGCCAAGCAGGAGAGCCTGCCGTCTGAGCCCGAGTGGGTCGGGGGGTGGGGACAAGTGTCACCCACTCACGGGGCCCGGCGCCGGAAGCCTGGCTGCTAAGGAGACACGGGGGGACGACGAGGGCAGGGGTGCGTGCTCCGGTCTGAGCCAGCAGTCTGGGCAGAAGGCAGGCCTGTCCTGGGCCTCGAGGCCCAGGGCGACAGCAAGGCCTCGGCCACCAGTCCCTGGGGCAGCCTTGGGGGGGCTCCCAGGCGACAGCCCCTGAACGCGCAGAAACCGCTCCCTGGAGCAGCGGGCCGTCGGCCCCCGTCTCCCTCCAGGGTGCGGCAGCGTTCTGGGTGCAAGGGCGGCCGGGGAAGGCGCGGGGACAGTCCCCCCACAGGCTCCCCGTCCCAGGGCCCGGGCGGTGCGCAGTGCTCCTGGAGCCTCTCCTCTCTGCGCGTGAAGACGCGGGCCTCTTCCCGAGTCGGCCTGAACGCGAGAGGAAGAGGCCAGGCCCCGGCGAGCCCGGGAGAAGGCCGTCTGCGCAGAGGGGCCACCCCGGGCGACACACGCTGCTTCACGGAGGAGGCCGCGTCTCCCGACATCGGCGAGGCCCTGGGAGCCCAGGGTCCGCACCTGGGCCCCGGGAAGCGAGGCCCCAGAAGCACCGACTCTCCCGCAGCACTTCTCCCCTGACGCGAGAGAGCGAACGCCCAAAGCCGGAGCGAGGAAGCAGCAGCGAGGCGCGGTCCGCTTCGTGCCGAAAACCTCGGCGAAAGCTCTGCCTTCGCTGGGGCATCAGGGTCGGGCCTGTGGGCTGCTGCTGGTTGCCGCAGCCGAGCGCTCTGCAGCGCTCTGGCAGAAACTACCCCGGAGTGAACGCCTCCTTGCCGGGACATCCCGCCTCCCCCAGACTGGAGCCCGGTCGTGCCTGGGGGACCAGCCTGCAGAAAAGGGACACGCCTGTCCCCTCGGTCCCCAGGAGCATGTCTGGGGAGAGCGCAGCACGCTGCCCCGGCAGGGCAGCCGAGCCGTTGGCATGGCGCTGGGGCAAGTGAAGCCAAGCAGGAGAGCCTGCCGTCTGAGCCCGAGTGGGTCGGAGGGTGGGGACAAGTGTCACCCACTCACGGGGCCCGGCGCCGGATGCCTGGCTGCTAAGGAGACACGGGAGGACCACGAGGGCAGGGTCGCGGGCCCCGGTCTGAGCCAGCAGTCTGGGAAGAAGGCAGGCCTGTCCTGGGCCTCGAGGCCCAGGGCGACAGCAGGGCCTCGGCCACCAGTCCCTGGGGCAGCCTTGGGGGGGCTCCCAGGCGCCAGCCCCTGAACGCGCAGAAACCGCTCCTTGGAGCAGCGGGCCGTCGGCCCCCGTCTCCCTCCAGGGTGCGGCAGCGTTCTGGGTGCAAGGGCGGCCGGGGAAGGCGCGGGGACAGTCCCCCCACAGGCTCCCCGTCCCAGGGCCCGGGCGGTGCGCAGTGCTCCTGGAGCCTCTCCTCTCTGCGCGGGAAGACGCGGGCCTCTTCCCGAGTCGGCCTGAACGCGAGAGGAAGAGGCCAGGCCCCGGCGAGCCCGGGAGAAGGCCGTCTGCGCAGAGGGGCCACCCCGGGCGACACACGCTGCTGCACGGAGGAGGCCGAGTCTCCCGACATCGGCGAGGCCCTGGGAGCCCAGGGTCCGCACCTGGGCCCCGGGAAGCGAGGCCCCAGAAGCACCGACTCTCCCGCAGCACTTCTCCCCTGACGCGAGAGAGCGAACGCCCAAAGCCGGAGCGAGGAAGCAGCAGCGAGGCGCGGTCCGCTTCGTGCCGAAAACCTCGGGGAAAGCTCTGCCTTCGCTGGGGAATCAGGGTCGGGCCTGTGGTCTGCTGCTGGTTGCCGCAGCCGAGCGCTCTGCAGCGCTCTGGCAGAAACTACCCCGGAGTGAACGCCTCCTTGCCGGGACATCCCGCCTCCCCCAGACTGGAGCCCGGTCGCGCCTAGGGTATCAGCCTTCAGAAAAGGGACACGCCTGTCCCCTCGGTCCCCAGGAGCCTGTCTGGGGAGAGCGCAGCACGCCACCCCGGCAGGGCAGCCGAGCCGTTGGCATTGCGCTGGGGCAAGTGAGGCCAAGCAGGAGAGCCTGCCGTCTGAGCCCGAGTGGGTCGGGGGGTGGGGACAAGTGTCACCCACTCACGGGGCCCGGCGCCGGAAGCCTGGCTGCTAAGGAGACACGGGAGGACGACGAGGGCAGGGGCGCGGGCCCCGGTCTGAGCCAGCAGTCTGGGCAGAAGGCCGGCCTGTCCTGGGCCTCGAGGCCCAGGGCGACAGCAGGGCCTCGGCCACCAGTCCCTGGGGCAGCCTTGGGGGGGCTCCCAGGCGCCAGCCCCTGAACGCGCAGAAACCGCTCCTTGGAGCAGCGGGCCGTCGGCCCCCGTCTCCCTCCAGGGTGGGGCAGCTTTCTGGGTGGCAGGGGCGGCCGGGGAAGGCGCGGGGACAGTCCCCCCACAGGCTCCCCGTCCCAGGGCCCGGGCGGTGCGCAGTGCTCCTGGAGCCTCTCTTCTCTGCGCGGGAAGCCGCGGGCCTCTTCCCGAGTCGGCCTGAACGCGAGAGGAAGAGGCCAGGCCCCGGCGAGCCCGGGAGAAGGCCGTCTGCGCAGAGGGGCCACCCCGGGCGACACACGCTGCTGCACGGAGGAGGCCGCGTCTCCCGACATCGGCGAGGCCCTGGGAGCCCAGGGTCCGCACCTGGGCCCCGGGAAGCGAGGCCCCAGAAGCACCGACTCTCCCGCAACACT
This sequence comes from Martes martes, assembly GCF_963455335.1. Classification (NCBI taxonomy): domain Eukaryota; kingdom Metazoa; phylum Chordata; class Mammalia; order Carnivora; family Mustelidae; genus Martes; species Martes martes. The sequence goes on from NC_137899.1 coordinate 14,542,300, forward strand.
TCTCCCCTGACGCGAGAGAGCGAACGCCCAAAGCCGGAGCGAGGAAGCAACAGCGAGGCGCGGTCCGCTTCGTGCCGAAAACCTCGGGGAAAGCTCTGCCTTCGCTGGGGAATCAGGGTCGGGCCTGTGGTCTGCTGCTGGTTGCCGCAGCCGAGCGCTCTGCAGCGCTCTGGCAGAAACTACCCCGGAGTGAACGCCTCCTTGCCGGGACATCCCGCCTCCCCCAGACTGGAGCCCGGCCGCGCCTAGGGTATCAGCCTTCAGAAAAGGGACACGCCTGTCCCCTCGGTCCCCAGGAGCCTGTCTGGGGAGAGCGCAGCACGCCGCCCCGGCAGGGCAGCCGAGCCGTTGGCATTGCGCTGGGGAAAGTGAGGCCAAGCAGGAGAGCCTGCCGTCTGAGCCCGAGTGGGTCGGGGGGTGGGGACAAGTGTCACCCACTCACGGGGCCCGGCGCCGGAAGCCTGGCTGCTAAGGAGACACGGGGGGACGACGAGGGCAGGGGTGCGTGCTCCGGTCTGAGCCAGCAGTCTGGGCAGAAGGCAGGCCTGTCCTGGGCCTCGAGGCCCAGGGCGACAGCAAGGCCTCGGCCACCAGTCCCTGGGGCAGCCTTGGGGGGGCTCCCAGGCGCCAGCCCCTGAACGCGCAGAAACCGCTCCCTGGAGCAGCGGGCCGTCGGCCCCCGTCTCCCTCCAGGGTGCGGCAGCGTTCTGGGTGCAAGGGCGGCCGGGGAAGGCGCGGGGACAGTCCCCCCACAGGCTCCCCGTCCCAGGGCCCGGGCGGTGCGCAGTGCTCCTGGAGCCTCTCCTCTCTGCGCGGGAAGACGCGGGCCTCTTCCCGAGTCGGCCTGAACGCGAGAGGAAGAGGCCAGGCCCCGGCGAGCCCGGGAGAAGGCCGTCTGCGCAGAGGGGCCACCCCGGGCGACACACGCTGCTGCACGGAGGAGGCCGCGTCTCCCGACATCGGCGAGGCCCTGGGAGCCCAGGGTCCGCACCTGGGCCCCGGGAAGCGAGGCCCCAGAAGCACCGACTCTCCCGCAACACTTCTCCCCTGACGCGAGAGAGCGAACGCCCAAAGCCGGAGACAGGAAGCAGCAGCGAGGCGCGGTCCGCTTCCTGCCGAAAACCTCGGCGAAAGCTCTGCCTTCGCTGGGGAATCAGGGTCGGGTCTGTGGGCTGCTGCTGGTTGCCGCAGCCGAGCGCTCTGCAGCGCTCTGGCAGAAACTACCCCGGAGTGAACGCCTCCTTGCCGGGACATCCCGCCTCCCCCAGACTAGAGCCCGGTCCCGCCTGGGGGACCAGCCTGCAGAAAAGGGACACGCCTGTCCCCTCGGTCCCCAGGAGCATATCTGGGGAGAGCGCAGAACGCCGCCCCGGCAGGGCAGCCGAGCCGTTGGCATTGAGCTGGGGCAAGTGAGGCCAAGCAGGAGAGCCTGCTGTCTGAGCCCGAGTGGGTCGGGGGGTGGGGACAAGTGTCACCCACTCACGGGGCCCGGCGCCGGAAGCCTGGCTGCTAAGGAGACACGGGAGGACCACGAGGGCAGGGGCGCGGGCCCCGGTCTGAGCCAGCAGTCTGGGAAGAAGGCAGGCCTGTCCTGGGCCTCGAGGCCCAGGGCGACAGCAGGGCCTCGGCCACCAGTCCCTGGGGCAGCCTTGGGGGGGCTCCCAGGCGCCAGCCCCTGAACGCGCAGAAACCGCTCCTTGGAGCAGCGGGCCGTCGGCCCCCGTCTCCCTCCAGGGTGGGGCAGCTTTCTGGGTGGCAGGGGCGGCCGGGGAAGGCGCGGGGACAGTCCCCCCACAGGCTCCCCGTCCCAGGGCCCGGGCGGTGCGCAGTGCTCTTGGAGCCTCTCCTCTCTGCGCGGGAAGACGCGGGCCTCTTCCCGAGTCGGCCTGAACGCGAGAGGAAGAGGCCAGGCCCCGGCGAGCCCGGGAGAAGGCCGTCTGCGCAGAGGGGCCACCCCGGGCGACACACGCTGCTGCACGGAGGAGGCCGCGTCTCCCGACATCGGCGAGGCCCTGGGAGGCCAGGGTCCGCACCTGGGCCCCGGGAATCGAGGCCCCAGAAGCACCGACTCTCCCGCAGCACTTCTCCCCTGACGCGAGAGAGCGAACGCCCAAAGCCGGAGCGAGGAAGCAGCAGCGAGGCGCGGTCCGCTTCGTGCCGAAAACCTCGGGGAAAGCTCTGCCTTCGCTGGGGAATCAGGGTCGGGCCTGTGGTCTGCTGCTGGTTGCCGCAGCCGAGCGCTCTGCAGCGCTCTGGCAGAAACTACCCCGGAGTGAACGCCTCCTTGCCGGGACATCCCGCCTGCCCCAGACTGGAGCCCGGTCGCGCCTGGGGGACCAGCCTGCAGAAAAGGGACACGCCTGTCCCCTCGGTCCCCAGGAGCATGTCTGGGGAGAGCGCAGCACGCTGGCCCGGCAGGGCAGCCGAGCCGTTGGCATGGCGCTGGGGCAAGTGAAGCCAAGCAGGAGAGCCTGCCGTCTGAGCCCGAGTGGGTCGGGGGGTGGGTACAAGTGTCACCCACTCACGGGGCCCGGCGCCGGAAGCCTGGCTGCTAAGGAGACACGGGGGAACGACGAGGGCAGGGGCGCGTGCTCCGGTCTGAGCCAGCAGTCTGGGCAGAAGGCAGGCCTGTCCTGGGCCTCGAGGCCCAGGGCGACAGCAAGGCCTCGGCCACCAGTCCCTGGGGCAGCCTTGGGGGGGCTCCCAGGCGCCAGCCCCTGAACGCGCAGAAACCGCTCCCTGGAGCAGCGGGCCGTCGGCCCCCGTCTCCCTCCAGGGTGCGGCAGCGTTCTGGGTGCAAGGGCGGCCGGGGAAGGCGCGGGGACAGTCCCCCCACAGGCTCCCCGTCCCAGGGCCCGGGCGGTGCGCAGTGCTCCTGGAGCCTCTCCTCTCTGCGCGGGAAGACGCGGGCCTCTTCCCGAGTCGGCCTGAACGCGAGAGGAAGAGGCCAGGCCCCGGCGAGCCCGGGAGAAGGCCGTCTGCGCAGAGGGGCCACCCCGGGCGACACACGCTGCTGCACGGAGGAGGCCGCGTCTCCCGACATCGGCGAGGCCCTGGGAGCCCAGGGTCCGCACCTGGGCCCCGGGAAGCGAGGCCCCAGAAGCACCGACTCTCCCGCAACACTTCTCCCCTGACGCGAGAGAGCGAACGCCCAAAGCCGGAGCGAGGAAGCAGCAGCGAGGCGCGGTCCGCTTCGTGCCGAAAACCTCGGCGAAAGCTCTGCCTTCGCTGGGGAATCGGGGTCGGGCCTGTGGGCTGCTGCTGGTTGCCGCAGCCGAGCGCTCTGCAGCGCTCTGGCAGAAACTACCCCGGAGTGAACGCCTCCTTGCCGGGACATCCCGCCTGCCCCAGACTGGAGCCCGGCCGCGCCTAGGGGATCAGCCTTCAGAAAAGGGACACGCCTGTCCCCCGTCCCCAGGAGCCTGTCTGGGGAGAGCGCAGCACGCCGCCCCGGCAGGGCAGACGAGAAGTTGGCATTGCGCTGGGGGAAGTGAGGCCAAGCAGGAGAGCCTGCCGTCTGAGCCCGAGTGGGTCAGGGGGTGGGGACAAGTGTCACCCACTCACGAGGCCCGGCGCCGGAAGCCTGGCTGCTAAGGAGACACGGGAGGACCACGAGGGCAGGGGCGCGGGCCCCGGTCTGAGCCAGCAGTCTGGGAAGAAGGCAGGCCTGTCCTGGGCCTCGAGGCCCAGGGCGACAGCAGGGCCTCGGCCACCAGTCCCTGGGGCAGCCTTGGGGGGGCTCCCAGGCGCCAGCCCCTGAACGCGCAGAAACCGCTCCTTGGAGCAGCGGACCGTCGGCCCCCGTCTCCATCCAGGGTGGGCCAGCTTTCTGGGTGGCAGGGGCGGCCGGGGAAGGCGCGGGGAGAGTCCCCCCACAGGCTCCCCGTCCCAGGGCCCGGGCGGTGCGCAGTGCTCCTGGAGCCTCTCCTCTCTGCGCGGGAAGACGCGGGCCTCTTCCCGAGTCGGCCTGAACGCGAGAGGAAGAGGCCAGGCCCCGGCGAGCCCGGGAGAAGGCCGTCTGCGCAGAGGGGCCACCCCGGGCGACACACGCTGCTGCACGGAGGAGGCCGCGTCTCCCGACATCGGCGAGGCCCTGGGAGGCCAGGGTCCGCACCTGGGCCCCGGGAATCGAGGCCCCAGAAGCACCGACTCTCCCGCAGCACTTCTCCCCTGACGCGAGAGAGCGAACGCCCAAAGCCGGAGCGAGGAAGCAGCAGCGAGGCGCGGTCCGCTTCGTGCCGAAAACCTCGGGGAAAGCTCTGCCTTCGCTGGGGAATCAGGGTCGGGCCTGTGGTCTGCTGCTGGTTGCCGCAGCCGAGCGCTCTGCAGCGCTCTGGCAGAAACTACCCCGGAGTGAACGCCTCCTTGCCGGGACATCCCGCCTCCCCCAGACTGGAGCTCGGCCGCGCCTAGGGGATCAGCCTTCAGAAAAGGGACACGCCTGTCCCCTCGGTCCCCAGGAGCCTGTCTGGGGAGAGCGCAGCACGCCGCCCCGGCAGGGCAGCCGAGCCGTTGGCATTGCGCTGGGGCAAGTGAGGCCAAGCAGGAGAGCCGCCGTCTGAGCCCGAGTGGGTCGGGGGGTGGGGACAAGTGTCACCCACTCACGGGGCCCGGCGCCGGAAGCCTGGCTGCTAAGGAGACACGAGAGGACAACGAGGGCAGGGGCGCGGGCCCCGGTCTGAGCCAGCAGTCTGGGAAGAAGGCAGGCCTGTCCTGGGCCTCGAGGCCCAGGGCGACAGCAGGGCCTCGGCCACCAGTCCCTGGGGCAGCCTTGGGGGGGCTCCCAGGCGCCAGCCCCTGAACGCGCAGAAACCGGTCCTTGGAGCAGCGGGCCGTCGGCCCCCGTCTCCCTCCAGGGTGGGGCAGCTTTCTGGGTGGCAGGGGCGGCCGGGGAAGGCGCGGGGACAGTCCCCCCACAGGCTCCCCGTCCCAGGGCCCGGGCGGTGCGCAGTGCTCCTGGAGCCTCTCCTCTCTGCGCGGGAAGACGCGGGCCTCTTCCCGAGTCGGCCTGAACGCGAGAGGAAGAGGCCAGGCCCCGGCGAGCCCGGGAGAAGGCCGTCTGCGCAGAGGGGCCACCCCGGGCGACACACGCTGCTGCACGGAGGAGGCCGCGTCTCCCGACATCGGCGAGGCCCTGGGAGCCCAGGGTCCACACCTGGGCCCCGGGAAGCGAGGCCCCAGAAGCACCGACTCTCCCGCAGCACTTCTCCCCTGACGCGAGAGAGCGAACGCCCAAAGCCGGAGCGAGGAAGCAGCAGCGAGGCGCGGTCCGCTTCGTGCCGAAAACCTCGGCGAAAGCTCTGCCTTCGCTGGGGAATCGGGGTCGGGCCTGTGGGCTGCTGCTGGTTGCCGCAGCCGAGCGCTCTGCAGCGCTCTGGCAGAAACTACCCCGGAGTGAACGCCTCCTTGCCGGGACATCCCGCCTGCCCCAGACTGGAGCCCGGCCGCGCCTAGGGGATCAGCCTTCAGAAAAGGGACACGCCTGTCCCCCGTCCCCAGGAGCCTGTCTGGGGAGAGCGCAGCACGCCGCCCCGGCAGGGCAGCCGAGAAGTGGGCATTGCGCTGGGGGAAGTGAGGCCAAGCAGGAGAGCCTGCCGTCTGAGCCCGAGTGGGTCAGGGGGTGGGGACAAGTGTCACCCACTCACGAGGCCCGGCGCCGGAAGCCTGGCTGCTAAGGAGACACGGGAGGACCACGAGGGCAGGGGCGCGGGCCCCGGTCTGAGCCAGCAGTCTGGGAAGAAGGCAGGCCTGTCCTGGGCCTCGAGGCCCAGGGCGACAGCAGGGCCTCGGCCACCAGTCCCTGGGGCAGCCTTGGGGGGGCTCCCAGGCGCCAGCCCCTGAACGCGCAGAAACCGGTCCTTGGAGCAGCGGGCCGTCGGCCCCCGTCTCCCTCCAGGGTGGGGCAGCTTTCTGGGTGGCAGGGTCGGCCGGGGAAGGCGCGGGGACAGTCCCCCCACAGGCTCCCCGTCCCAGGGCCCGGGCGGTGCGCAGTGCTCCTGGAGCCTCTCCTCTCTGCGCGGGAAGACGCGGGCCTCTTCCCGAGTCGGCCTGAACGCGAGAGGAAGAGGCCAGGCCCCGGCGAGCCCGGGAGAAGGCCGTCTGCGCAGAGGGGCCACCCCGGGCGACACACGCTGCTGCACGGAGGAGGCCGCGTCTCCCGACATCGGCGAGGCCCTGGGAACCCAGGGTCCGCACCTGGGCCCCGGGAAGCGAGGCCCCAGAAGCACCGACTCTCCCGCAACACTTCTCCCCTGACGCGAGAGAGCGAACGCCCAAAGCCGGAGCGAGGAAGCAGCAGCGAGGCGCGGTCCGCTTCGTGCCGAAAACCTCGGCGAAAGCTCTGCCTTCGCTGGGGAATCAGGGTCGGGTCTGTGGGCTGCTGCTGGTTGCCGCAGCCGAGCGCTCTGCAGCACTCTGGCAGAAACTACCCCGGAGTGAACGCCTCCTTGCCGGGACATCCCGCCTGCCCCAGACTGGAGCTCGGCCGCGCCTAGGGGATCAGCCTTCAGAAAAGGGACACGCCTGTCCCCTCGGTCCCCAGGAGCCTGTCTGGGGAGAGCGCAGCACGCCGCCCCGGCAGGGCAGCCGAGCCGTTGGCATTGCGCTGGGGCAAGTGAGGCCAAGCAGGAGAGCCGCCGTCTGAGCCCGAGTGGGTCGGGGGGTGGGGACAAGTGTCACCCACTCACGGGGCCCGGCGCCGGAAGCCTGGCTGCTAAGGAGACACGAGAGGACAACGAGGGCAGGGGCGCGGGCCCCGGTCTGAGCCAGCAGTCTGGGAAGAAGGCAGGCCTGTCCTGGGCCTCGAGGCCCAGGGCGACAGCAGGGCCTCGGCCACCAGTCCCTGGGGCAGCCTTGGGGGGGCTCCCAGGCGCCAGCCCCTGAACGCGCAGAAACCGGTCCTTGGAGCAGCGGGCCGTCGGCCCCCGTCTCCCTCCAGGGTGGGGCAGCGTTCTGGGTGGCAGGGGCGGCCGGGGAAGACACGGGGACAGTCCCCCCACAGGCTCCCCGTCCCAGGGCCCGGGCGGTGCTCAGTGCTCCTGAGCCTCTCCTCTCTGCGCGGGAAGACGCGGGCCTCTTCCCGAGTCGGCCTGAACGCGAGAGGAAGAGGCCAGGCCCCGGCGAGCCCGGGAGAAGGCCGTCTGCGCAGAGGGGCCACCCCGGGCGACACACGCTGCTGCACGGAGGAGGCCGCGTCTCCCGACATCGGCGAGGCCCTGGGAGCCCAGGGGCCACACCGGGGCCTGGGAAGCGAGGCCCCAGAAGCACCGACTCTCCCGCATCACTTCTCCCCTGACGCGAGAGAGCGAACGCCCAAAGCCGGAGCGAGGAAGCAGCAGCGAGGCGCGGTCCGCTTCGTGCCGAAAACCTCGGCGAAAGCTCTGCCTTCGCTGGGGCATCAGGGTCGGGCCTGTGGGCTGCTGCTGGTTGCCGCAGCCGAGCGCTCTGCAGCGCTCTGGCAGAAACTACCCCGGAGTGAACGCCTCCTTGCCGGGACATCCCGCCTCCCCCAGACTGGAGCCCGGTCGTGCCTGGGGGACCAGCCTGCAGAAAAGGGACACGCCTGTCCCCTCGGTCCCCAGGAGCATGTCTGGGGAGAGCGCAGCACGCTGCCCCGGCAGGGCAGCCGAGCCGTTGGCATGGCGCTGGGGCAAGTGAAGCCAAGCAGGAGAGCCTGCCGTCTGAGCCCGAGTGGGTCGGAGGGTGGGGACAAGTGTCACCCACTCACGGGGCCCGGCGCCGGATGCCTGGCTGCTAAGGAGACACGGGAGGACCACGAGGGCAGGGTCGCGGGCCCCGGTCTGAGCCAGCAGTCTGGGAAGAAGGCAGGCCTGTCCTGGGCCTCGAGGCCCAGGGCGACAGCAGGGCCTCGGCCACCAGTCCCTGGGGCAGCCTTGGGGGGGCTCCCAGGCGCCAGCCCCTGAACGCGCAGAAACCGCTCCTTGGAGCAGCGGGCCGTCGGCCCCCGTCTCCCTCCAGGGTGCGGCAGCGTTCTGGGTGGCAGGGGCGGCCGGGGAAGGCGCGGGGACAGTCCCCCCACAGGCTCCCCGTCCCAGGGCCCGGGCGGTGCGCAGTGCTCCTGGAGCCTCTCCTCTCTGCGCGGGAAGACGCGGGCCTCTTCCCGAGTCGGCCTGAACGCGAGAGGAAGAGGCCAGGCCCCGGCGAGCCCGGGAGAAGGCCGTCTGCGCAGAGGGGCCACCCCGGGCGACACACGCTGCTGCACGGAGGAGGCCGAGTCTCCCGACATCGGCGAGGCCCTGGGAGCCCAGGGTCCGCACCTGGGCCCCGGGAAGCGAGGCCCCAGAAGCACCGACTCTCCCGCAGCACTTCTCCCCTGACGCGAGAGAGCGAACGCCCAAAGCCGGAGCGAGGAAGCAGCAGCGAGGCGCGGTCCGCTTCGTGCCGAAAACCTCGGGGAAAGCTCTGCCTTCGCTGGGGAATCAGGGTCGGGCCTGTGGTCTGCTGCTGGTTGCCGCAGCCGAGCGCTCTGCAGCGCTCTGGCAGAAACTACCCCGGAGTGAACGCCTCCTTGCCGGGACATCCCGCCTCCCCCAGACTGGAGCCCGGTCGCGCCTAGGGTATCAGCCTTCAGAAAAGGGACACGCCTGTCCCCTCGGTCCCCAGGAGCCTGTCTGGGGAGAGCGCAGCACGCCACCCCGGCAGGGCAGCCGAGCCGTTGGCATTGCGCTGGGGCAAGTGAGGCCAAGCAGGAGAGCCTGCCGTCTGAGCCCGAGTGGGTCGGGGGGTGGGGACAAGTGTCACCCACTCACGGGGCCCGGCGCCGGAAGCCTGGCTGCTAAGGAGACACGGGAGGACGACGAGGGCAGGGGCGCGGGCCCCGGTCTGAGCCAGCAGTCTGGGCAGAAGGCCGGCCTGTCCTGGGCCTCGAGGCCCAGGGCGACAGCAGGGCCTCGGCCACCAGTCCCTGGGGCAGCCTTGGGGGGGCTCCCAGGCGCCAGCCCCTGAACGCGCAGAAACCGCTCCTTGGAGCAGCGGGCCGTCGGCCCCCGTCTCCCTCCAGGGTGGGGCAGCTTTCTGGGTGGCAGGGGCGGCCGGGGAAGGCGCGGGGACAGTCCCCCCACAGGCTCCCCGTCCCAGGGCCCGGGCGGTGCGCAGTGCTCCTGGAGCCTCTCTTCTCTGCGCGGGAAGCCGCGGGCCTCTTCCCGAGTCGGCCTGAACGCGAGAGGAAGAGGCCAGGCCCCGGCGAGCCCGGGAGAAGGCCGTCTGCGCAGAGGGGCCACCCCGGGCGACACACGCTGCTGCACGGAGGAGGCCGCGTCTCCCGACATCGGCGAGGCCCTGGGAGCCCAGGGTCCGCACCTGGGCCCCGGGAAGCGAGGCCCCAGAAGCACCGACTCTCCCGCAACACTTCTCCCCTGACGCGAGAGAGCGAACGCCCAAAGCCGGAGCGAGGAAGCAACAGCGAGGCGCGGTCCGCTTCGTGCCGAAAACCTCGGGGAAAGCTCTGCCTTCGCTGGGGAATCAGGGTCGGGCCTGTGGTCTGCTGCTGGTTGCCGCAGCCGAGCGCTCTGCAGCGCTCTGGCAGAAACTACCCCGGAGTGAACGCCTCCTTGCCGGGACATCCCGCCTCCCCCAGACTGGAGCCCGGCCGCGCCTAGGGTATCAGCCTTCAGAAAAGGGACACGCCTGTCCCCTCGGTCCCCAGGAGCCTGTCTGGGGAGAGCGCAGCACGCCGCCCCGGCAGGGCAGCCGAGCCGTTGGCATTGCGCTGGGGAAAGTGAGGCCAAGCAGGAGAGCCTGCCGTCTGAGCCCGAGTGGGTCGGGGGGTGGGGACAAGTGTCACCCACTCACGGGGCCCGGCGCCGGAAGCCTGGCTGCTAAGGAGACACGGGGGGACGACGAGGGCAGGGGTGCGTGCTCCGGTCTGAGCCAGCAGTCTGGGCAGAAGGCAGGCCTGTCCTGGGCCTCGAGGCCCAGGGCGACAGCAAGGCCTCGGCCACCAGTCCCTGGGGCAGCCTTGGGGGGGCTCCCAGGCGCCAGCCCCTGAACGCGCAGAAACCGCTCCCTGGAGCAGCGGGCCGTCGGCCCCCGTCTCCCTCCAGGGTGCGGCAGCGTTCTGGGTGCAAGGGCGGCCGGGGAAGGCGCGGGGACAGTCCCCCCACAGGCTCCCCGTCCCAGGGCCCGGGCGGTGCGCAGTGCTCCTGGAGCCTCTCCTCTCTGCGCGGGAAGACGCGGGCCTCTTCCCGAGTCGGCCTGAACGCGAGAGGAAGAGGCCAGGCCCCGGCGAGCCCGGGAGAAGGCCGTCTGCGCAGAGGGGCCACCCCGGGCGACACACGCTGCTGCACGGAGGAGGCCGCGTCTCCCGACATCGGCGAGGCCCTGGGAGCCCAGGGTCCGCACCTGGGCCCCGGGAAGCGAGGCCCCAGAAGCACCGACTCTCCCGCAACACTTCTCCCCTGACGCGAGAGAGCGAACGCCCAAAGCCGGAGACAGGAAGCAGCAGCGAGGCGCGGTCCGCTTCCTGCCGAAAACCTCGGCGAAAGCTCTGCCTTCGCTGGGGAATCAGGGTCGGGTCTGTGGGCTGCTGCTGGTTGCCGCAGCCGAGCGCTCTGCAGCGCTCTGGCAGAAACTACCCCGGAGTGAACGCCTCCTTGCCGGGACATCCCGCCTCCCCCAGACTAGAGCCCGGTCCCGCCTGGGGGACCAGCCTGCAGAAAAGGGACACGCCTGTCCCCTCGGTCCCCAGGAGCATATCTGGGGAGAGCGCAGAACGCCGCCCCGGCAGGGCAGCCGAGCCGTTGGCATTGAGCTGGGGCAAGTGAGGCCAAGCAGGAGAGCCTGCTGTCTGAGCCCGAGTGGGTCGGGGGGTGGGGACAAGTGTCACCCACTCACGGGGCCCGGCGCCGGAAGCCTGGCTGCTAAGGAGACACGGGAGGACCACGAGGGCAGGGGCGCGGGCCCCGGTCTGAGCCAGCAGTCTGGGAAGAAGGCAGGCCTGTCCTGGGCCTCGAGGCCCAGGGCGACAGCAGGGCCTCGGCCACCAGTCCCTGGGGCAGCCTTGGGGGGGCTCCCAGGCGCCAGCCCCTGAACGCGCAGAAACCGCTCCTTGGAGCAGCGGGCCGTCGGCCCCCGTCTCCCTCCAGGGTGGGGCAGCTTTCTGGGTGGCAGGGGCGGCCGGGGAAGGCGCGGGGACAGTCCCCCCACAGGCTCCCCGTCCCAGGGCCCGGGCGGTGCGCAGTGCTCTTGGAGCCTCTCCTCTCTGCGCGGGAAGACGCGGGCCTCTTCCCGAGTCGGCCTGAACGCGAGAGGAAGAGGCCAGGCCCCGGCGAGCCCGGGAGAAGGCCGTCTGCGCAGAGGGGCCACCCCGGGCGACACACGCTGCTGCACGGAGGAGGCCGCGTCTCCCGACATCGGCGAGGCCCTGGGAGGCCAGGGTCCGCACCTGGGCCCCGGGAATCGAGGCCCCAGAAGCACCGACTCTCCCGCAGCACTTCTCCCCTGACGCGAGAGAGCGAACGCCCAAAGCCGGAGCGAGGAAGCAGCAGCGAGGCGCGGTCCGCTTCGTGCCGAAAACCTCGGGGAAAGCTCTGCCTTCGCTGGGGAATCAGGGTCGGGCCTGTGGTCTGCTGCTGGTTGCCGCAGCCGAGCGCTCTGCAGCGCTCTGGCAGAAACTACCCCGGAGTGAACGCCTCCTTGCCGGGACATCCCGCCTGCCCCAGACTGGAGCCCGGTCGCGCCTGGGGGACCAGCCTGCAGAAAAGGGACACGCCTGTCCCCTCGGTCCCCAGGAGCATGTCTGGGGAGAGCGCAGCACGCTGGCCCGGCAGGGCAGCCGAGCCGTTGGCATGGCGCTGGGGCAAGTGAAGCCAAGCAGGAGAGCCTGCCGTCTGAGCCCGAGTGGGTCGGGGGGTGGGTACAAGTGTCACCCACTCACGGGGCCCGGCGCCGGAAGCCTGGCTGCTAAGGAGACACGGGGGAACGACGAGGGCAGGGGCGCGTGCTCCGGTCTGAGCCAGCAGTCTGGGCAGAAGGCAGGCCTGTCCTGGGCCTCGAGGCCCAGGGCGACAGCAAGGCCTCGGCCACCAGTCCCTGGGGCAGCCTTGGGGGGGCTCCCAGGCGCCAGCCCCTGAACGCGCAGAAACCGCTCCCTGGAGCAGCGGGCCGTCGGCCCCCGTCTCCCTCCAGGGTGCGGCAGCGTTCTGGGTGCAAGGGCGGCCGGGGAAGGCGCGGGGACAGTCCCCCCACAGGCTCCCCGTCCCAGGGCCCGGGCGGTGCGCAGTGCTCCTGGAGCCTCTCCTCTCTGCGCGGGAAGACGCGGGCCTCTTCCCGAGTCGGCCTGAACGCGAGAGGAAGAGGCCAGGCCCCGGCGAGCCCGGGAGAAGGCCGTCTGCGCAGAGGGGCCACCCCGGGCGACACACGCTGCTGCACGGAGGAGGCCGCGTCTCCCGACATCGGCGAGGCCCTGGGAGCCCAGGGTCCGCACCTGGGCCCCGGGAAGCGAGGCCCCAGAAGCACCGACTCTCCCGCAACACTTCTCCCCTGACGCGAGAGAGCGAACGCCCAAAGCCGGAGCGAGGAAGCAGCAGCGAGGCGCGGTCCGCTTCGTGCCGAAAACCTCGGCGAAAGCTCTGCCTTCGCTGGGGAATCGGGGTCGGGCCTGTGGGCTGCTGCTGGTTGCCGCAGCCGAGCGCTCTGCAGCGCTCTGGCAGAAACTACCCCGGAGTGAACGCCTCCTTGCCGGGACATCCCGCCTGCCCCAGACTGGAGCCCGGCCGCGCCTAGGGGATCAGCCTTCAGAAAAGGGACACGCCTGTCCCCCGTCCCCAGGAGCCTGTCTGGGGAGAGCGCAGCACGCCGCCCCGGCAGGGCAGACGAGAAGTTGGCATTGCGCTGGGGGAAGTGAGGCCAAGCAGGAGAGCCTGCCGTCTGAGCCCGAGTGGGTCAGGGGGTGGGGACAAGTGTCACCCACTCACGAGGCCCGGCGCCGGAAGCCTGGCTGCTAAGGAGACACGGGAGGACCACGAGGGCAGGGGCGCGGGCCCCGGTCTGAGCCAGCAGTCTGGGAAGAAGGCAGGCCTGTCCTGGGCCTCGAGGCCCAGGGCGACAGCAGGGCCTCGGCCACCAGTCCCTGGGGCAGCCTTGGGGGGGCTCCCAGGCGCCAGCCCCTGAACGCGCAGAAACCGCTCCTTGGAGCAGCGGACCGTCGGCCCCCGTCTCCATCCAGGGTGGGCCAGCTTTCTGGGTGGCAGGGGCGGCCGGGGAAGGCGCGGGGAGAGTCCCCCCACAGGCTCCCCGTCCCAGGGCCCGGGCGGTGCGCAGTGCTCCTGGAGCCTCTCCTCTCTGCGCGGGAAGACGCGGGCCTCTTCCCGAGTCGGCCTGAACGCGAGAGGAAGAGGCCAGGCCCCGGCGAGCCCGGGAGAAGGCCGTCTGCGCAGAGGGGCCACCCCGGGCGACACACGCTGCTGCACGGAGGAGGCCGCGTCTCCCGACATCGGCGAGGCCCTGGGAGGCCAGGGTCCGCACCTGGGCCCCGGGAATCGAGGCCCCAGAAGCACCGACTCTCCCGCAGCACTTCTCCCCTGACGCGAGAGAGCGAACGCCCAAAGCCGGAGCGAGGAAGCAGCAGCGAGGCGCGGTCCGCTTCGTGCCGAAAACCTCGGGGAAAGCTCTGCCTTCGCTGGGGAATCAGGGTCGGGCCTGTGGTCTGCTGCTGGTTGCCGCAGCCGAGCGCTCTGCAGCGCTCTGGCAGAAACTACCCCGGAGTGAACGCCTCCTTGCCGGGACATCCCGCCTCCCCCAGACTGGAGCTCGGCCGCGCCTAGGGGATCAGCCTTCAGAAAAGGGACACGCCTGTCCCCTCGGTCCCCAGGAGCCTGTCTGGGGAGAGCGCAGCACGCCGCCCCGGCAGGGCAGCCGAGCCGTTGGCATTGCGCTGGGGCAAGTGAGGCCAAGCAGGAGAGCCGCCGTCTGAGCCCGAGTGGGTCGGGGGGTGGGGACAAGTGTCACCCACTCACGGGGCCCGGCGCCGGAAGCCTGGCTGCTAAGGAGACACGAGAGGACAACGAGGGCAGGGGCGCGGGCCCCGGTCTGAGCCAGCAGTCTGGGAAGAAGGCAGGCCTGTCCTGGGCCTCGAGGCCCAGGGCGACAGCAGGGCCTCGGCCACCAGTCCCTGGGGCAGCCTTGGGGGGGCTCCCAGGCGCCAGCCCCTGAACGCGCAGAAACCGGTCCTTGGAGCAGCGGGCCGTCGGCCCCCGTCTCCCTCCAGGGTGGGGCAGCTTTCTGGGTGGCAGGGGCGGCCGGGGAAGGCGCGGGGACAGTCCCCCCACAGGCTCCCCGTCCCAGGGCCCGGGCGGTGCGCAGTGCTCCTGGAGCCTCTCCTCTCTGCGCGGGAAGACGCGGGCCTCTTCCCGAGTCGGCCTGAACGCGAGAGGAAGAGGCCAGGCCCCGGCGAGCCCGGGAGAAGGCCGTCTGCGCAGAGGGGCCACCCCGGGCGACACACGCTGCTGCACGGAGGAGGCCGCGTCTCCCGACATCGGCGAGGCCCTGGGAGCCCAGGGTCCACACCTGGGCCCCGGGAAGCGAGGCCCCAGAAGCACCGACTCTCCCGCAGCACTTCTCCCCTGACGCGAGAGAGCGAACGCCCAAAGCCGGAGCGAGGAAGCAGCAGCGAGGCGCGGTCCGCTTCGTGCCGAAAACCTCGGCGAAAGCTCTGCCTTCGCTGGGGAATCGGGGTCGGGCCTGTGGGCTGCTGCTGGTTGCCGCAGCCGAGCGCTCTGCAGCGCTCTGGCAGAAACTACCCCGGAGTGAACGCCTCCTTGCCGGGACATCCCGCCTGCCCCAGACTGGAGCCCGGCCGCGCCTAGGGGATCAGCCTTCAGAAAAGGGACACGCCTGTCCCCCGTCCCCAGGAGCCTGTCTGGGGAGAGCGCAGCACGCCGCCCCGGCAGGGCAGCCGAGAAGTGGGCATTGCGCTGGGGGAAGTGAGGCCAAGCAGGAGAGCCTGCCGTCTGAGCCCGAGTGGGTCAGGGGGTGGGGACAAGTGTCACCCACTCACGAGGCCCGGCGCCGGAAGCCTGGCTGCTAAGGAGACACGGGAGGACCACGAGGGCAGGGGCGCGGGCCCCGGTCTGAGCCAGCAGTCTGGGAAGAAGGCAGGCCTGTCCTGGGCCTCGAGGCCCAGGGCGACAGCAGGGCCTCGGCCACCAGTCCCTGGGGCAGCCTTGGGGGGGCTCCCAGGCGCCAGCCCCTGAACGCGCAGAAACCGGTCCTTGGAGCAGCGGGCCGTCGGCCCCCGTCTCCCTCCAGGGTGGGGCAGCTTTCTGGGTGGCAGGGTCGGCCGGGGAAGGCGCGGGGACAGTCCCCCCACAGGCTCCCCGTCCCAGGGCCCGGGCGGTGCGCAGTGCTCCTGGAGCCTCTCCTCTCTGCGCGGGAAGACGCGGGCCTCTTCCCGAGTCGGCCTGAACGCGAGAGGAAGAGGCCAGGCCCCGGCGAGCCCGGGAGAAGGCCGTCTGCGCAGAGGGGCCACCCCGGGCGACACACGCTGCTGCACGGAGGAGGCCGCGTCTCCCGACATCGGCGAGGCCCTGGGAACCCAGGGTCCGCACCTGGGCCCCGGGAAGCGAGGCCCCAGAAGCACCGACTCTCCCGCAACACTTCTCCCCTGACGCGAGAGAGCGAACGCCCAAAGCCGGAGCGAGGAAGCAGCAGCGAGGCGCGGTCCGCTTCGTGCCGAAAACCTCGGCGAAAGCTCTGCCTTCGCTGGGGAATCAGGGTCGGGTCTGTGGGCTGCTGCTGGTTGCCGCAGCCGAGCGCTCTGCAGCACTCTGGCAGAAACTACCCCGGAGTGAACGCCTCCTTGCCGGGACATCCCGCCTGCCCCAGACTGGAGCTCGGCCGCGCCTAGGGGATCAGCCTTCAGAAAAGGGACACGCCTGTCCCCTCGGTCCCCAGGAGCCTGTCTGGGGAGAGCGCAGCACGCCGCCCCGGCAGGGCAGCCGAGCCGTTGGCATTGCGCTGGGGCAAGTGAGGCCAAGCAGGAGAGCCGCCGTCTGAGCCCGAGTGGGTCGGGGGGTGGGGACAAGTGTCACCCACTCACGGGGCCCGGCGCCGGAAGCCTGGCTGCTAAGGAGACACGAGAGGACAACGAGGGCAGGGGCGCGGGCCCCGGTCTGAGCCAGCAGTCTGGGAAGAAGGCAGGCCTGTCCTGGGCCTCGAGGCCCAGGGCGACAGCAGGGCCTCGGCCACCAGTCCCTGGGGCAGCCTTGGGGGGGCTCCCAGGCGCCAGCCCCTGAACGCGCAGAAACCGGTCCTTGGAGCAGCGGGCCGTCGGCCCCCGTCTCCCTCCAGGGTGGGGCAGCGTTCTGGGTGGCAGGGGCGGCCGGGGAAGACACGGGGACAGTCCCCCCACAGGCTCCCCGTCCCAGGGCCCGGGCGGTGCTCAGTGCTCCTGAGCCTCTCCTCTCTGCGCGGGAAGACGCGGGCCTCTTCCCGAGTCGGCCTGAACGCGAGAGGAAGAGGCCAGGCCCCGGCGAGCCCGGGAGAAGGCCGTCTGCGCAGAGGGGCCACCCCGGGCGACACACGCTGCTGCACGGAGGAGGCCGCGTCTCCCGACATCGGCGAGGCCCTGGGAGCCCAGGGGCCACACCGGGGCCTGGGAAGCGAGGCCCCAGAAGCACCGACTCTCCCGCATCACTTCTCCCCTGACGCGAGAGAGCGAACGCCCAAAGCCGGAGCGAGGAAGCAGCAGCGAGGCGCGGTCCGCTTCGTGCCGAAAACCTCAGCGAAAGCTCTGCCTTCGCTGGGGAATCAGGGTCGGGCCTGTGGGCTGCTGCTGGTTGCCGCAGCCGAGCGCTCTGCAGCGCTCTGGCAGAAACTACCCCGGAGTGAACGCCTCCTTGCCGGGACATCCCGCCTCCCCCAGACTGGAGCCCGGTCGCGCCTGGGGGACCAGCCTGCAGAAAAGGGACACGCCTGTCCCCTTGGTCCCCAGGAGCATGTCTGGGGAGAGCGCAGCACGCTGCCCCGGCAGGGCAGCCGAGCCGTTGGCATGGCGCTGGGGCAAGTGAAGCCAAGCAGCAGAGCCTGCCGTCTGAGCCCGAGTGGGTCGGGGGGTGGGGACAAGTGTCACCCAGTCCCGGGGCCCGGCGCCGGAAGCCTGGCTGCTAAGGAGACACGGGGGGACGACGAGGGCAGGGGCGCGTGCTCCGGTCTGAGCCAGCAGTCTGGGCAGAAGGCAGGCCTGTCCTGGGCCTCGAGGCCCAGTTCGACAGCAAGGCCTCGGCCACCAGTCCCTGGGGCAGCCTTGGGGGGGCTCCCAGGCGCCAGCCCCTGAACGCAAAGAAACCGCTCCCTGGAGCAGCGGGCCGTCGGCCCCCGTCTCCCTCCAGGGTGCGGCAGCGTTCTGGGTGCAAGGGCGGCCGGGGAAGGCGCGGGGACAGTCCCCCCACAGGCTCCCCGTCCCAGGGCCCGGGCGGTGCGCAGTGCTCCTGGAGCCTCTCCTCTCTGCGCGGGAAGACGCGGGCCTCTTCCCGAGTCGGCCTGAACGCGAGAGGAAGAGGCCAGGCCCCGGCGAGCCCGGGAGAAGGCCGTCTGCGCAGAGGGGCCACCCCGGGCGACACACGCTGCTGCACGGAGGAGGCCGCGTCTCCCGACATCGGCGAGGCCCTGGGAGCCCAGGGTCCGCACCTGGGCCCCGGGAAGCGAGGCCCCAGAAGCACCGACTCTCCCGCAACACTTCTCCCCTGACGCGAGAGAGCGAACGCCCAAAGCCGGAGCGAGGAAGCAGCAGCGAGGCGCGGTCCGCTTCGTGCCGAAAACCTCGGCGAAAGCTCTGCCTTCGCTGGAGAATCAGGGTCGGGCCTGTGGGCTGCTGCTGGTTGCCGCAGCCGAGCGCTCTGCAGCGCTCTGGCAGAAACTATCCCGGAGTGAACGCCTCCTTGCCGGGACATCCCGCCTGCCCGAGACTGGAGCCCGGCCGCGCCTAGGGGATCAGCCTTCAGAAAAGTTACACGCCTGTCCCCTCGGTCCCCAGGAGCCTGTCTGGGGAGAGCGCAGCACGCCGCCCCGGCAGGGCAGCCGAGCCGTTGGCATTGCGCTGGGGCAAGTGAGGCCAAGCAGGAGAGCCTGCCGTCTGAGCCCGAGCGGGTCGGGGGGTGGGGACAAGTGTCACCCACTCACGGGGCCCGGCGCCGGAAACCTGGCTGCTAAGGAGACACGGGAGGACGACGAGTGCAGGGGCGCGGGCCCCGGTCTGAGCCAGCAGTCTGGGAAGAAGGCAGGCCTGTCCTGGGCCTCGAGGCCCAGGGTGACAGCAGGGCCTCGGCCACCAGTCCCTGGGGCAGCCTTGGGGGGGCTCCCAGGCGCCAGCCCCTGAACGCGCAGATACCGCTCCCTGGAGCAGCGGGCCGTCGGCCCCCGTCTCCCTCCAGGGTGGGGCAGCGTTCTGGGTGGCAGGGGCGGCCGGGGAAGACACGGGGACAGTCCCCCCACAGGCTCCCCGTCCCAGGGCCCGGGCGGTGCTCAGTGCTCCTGAGCCTCTCCTCTCTGCGCGGGAAGACGCGGGCCTCTTCCCGAGTCGGCCTGAACGCGAGAGGAAGAGGCCAGGCCCCGGCGAGCCCGGGAGAAGGCCGTCTGCGCAGAGGGGCCACCCCGGGCGACACACGCTGCTGCACGGAGGAGGCCGCGTCTCCCGACATCGGCGAGGCCCTGGGAGCCCAGGGGCCACACCGGGGCCTGGGAAGCGAGGCCCCAGAAGCACCGACTCTCCCGCATCACTTCTCCCCTGACGCGAGAGAGCGAACGCCCAAAGCCGGAGCGAGGAAGCAGCAGCGAGGCGCGGTCCGCTTCGTGCCGAAAACCTCAGCGAAAGCTCTGCCTTCGCTGGGGAATCAGGGTCGGGCCTGTCGTCTGCTGCTGGTTGCCGCAGCCGAGCGCTCTGCAGCGCTCTGGCAGAAACTACCCCGGAGTGAACGCCTCCTTGCCGGGACATCCCGCCTCCCCCAGACTGGAGCCCGGTCGCAACTGGGGGACCAGCCTGCAGAAAAGGGACACGCCTGTCCCCTTGGTCCCCAGGAGCATGTCTGGGGAGAGCGCAGCACGCTGCCCCGGCAGGGCAGCCGAGCCGTTGGCATGGCGCTGGGGCAAGTGAAGCCAAGCAGGAGAGCCTGCCGTCTGAGCCCGAGTGGGTCGGGGGGTGGGGACAAGTGTCACCCAGTCCCGGGGCCCGGCGCCGGAAGCCTGGCTGCTAAGGAGACACGGGGGGACGACGAGGGCAGGGGCGCGTGCTCCGGTCTGAGCCAGCAGTCTGGGCAGAAGGCAGGCCTGTCCTGGGCCTCGAGGCCCAGTTCGACAGCAAGGCCTCGGCCACCAGTCCCTGGGGCAGCCTTGGGGGGGCTCCCAGGCGCCAGCCCCTGAACGCAAAGAAACCGCTCCCTGGAGCAGCGGGCCGTCGGCCCCCGTCTCCCTCCAGGGTGCGGCAGCGTTCTGGGTGCAAGGGCGGCCGGGGAAGGCGCGGGGACAGTCCCCCCACAGGCTCCCCGTCCCAGGGCCCGGGCGGTGCGCAGTGCTCCTGGAGCCTCTCCTCTCTGCGCGGGAAGACGCGGGCCTCTTCCCGAGTCGGCCTGAACGCGAGAGGAAGAGGCCAGGCCCCGGCGAGCCCGGGAGAAGGCCGTCTGCGCAGAGGGGCCACCCCGGGCGACACACGCTGCTGCACGGAGGAGGCCGCGTCTCCCGACATCGGCGAGGCCCTGGGAGCCCAGGGTCCGCACCTGGGCCCCGGGAAGCGAGGCCCCAGAAGCACCGACTCTCCCGCAACACTTCTCCCCTGACGCGAGAGAGCGAACGCCCAAAGCCGGAGCGAGGAAGCAGCAGCGAGGCGCGGTCCGCTTCGTGCCGAAAACCTCGGCGAAAGCTCTGCCTTCGCTGGAGAATCAGGGTCGGGCCTGTGGGCTGCTGCTGGTTGCCGCAGCCGAGCGCTCTGCAGCGCTCTGGCAGAAACTATCCCGGAGTGAACGCCTCCTTGCCGGGACATCCCGCCTGCCCGAGACTGGAGCCCGGCCGCGCCTAGGGGATCAGCCTTCAGAAAAGTTACACGCCTGTCCCCTCGGTCCCCAGGAGCCTGTCTGGGGAGAGCGCAGCACGCCGCCCCGGCAGGGCAGCCGAGTCGTTGGAATTGCGCTGGGGCAAGTGAGGCCAAGCAGGAGAGCCTGCCGTCTGAGCCCGAGTGGGTCGGGGGGTGGGGACAAGTGTCACCCACTCACGGGGCCCGGCGCCGGAAACCTGGCTGCTAAGGAGACACGGGAGGACGACGAGTGCAGGGGCGCGGGCCCCGGTCTGAGCCAGCAGTCTGGGAAGAAGGCAGGCCTGTCCTGGGCCTCGAGGCCCAGGGTGACAGCAGGGCCTCGGCCACCAGTCCCTGGGGCAGCCTTGGGGGGGCTCCCAGGCGCCAGCCCCTGAACGCGCAGATACCGCTCCCTGGAGCAGCGGGCCGTCGGCCCCCGTCTCCCTCCAGGGTGGGGCAGCGTTCTGGGTGGCAGGGGCGGCCGGGGAAGACACGGGGACAGTCCCCCCACAGGCTCCCCGTCCCAGGGCCCGGGCAGTGCGCAGTGCTCCTGGAGCCTCTCCTCTCTGCGCGGGAAGACGCGGGCCTCTTCCCGAGTCGGCCTGAACGCGAGAGGAAGAGGCCAGGCCCCGGCGAGCCCGGGAGAAGGCCGTCTGCGCAGAGGGGCCACCCCGGGCGACACACGCTGCTGCACGGAGGAGGCCGCGTCTCCCGACATCGGCGAGGCCCTGGGAGCCCAGGGGCCACACCGGGGCCTGGGAAGCGGGGCCCCAGAAGCACCGACTCTCCCGCATCACTTCTCCCGTGACGCGAGAGAGCGAACGCCCAAAGCCGGAGCGAGGAAGCAGCAGCGAGGCGCGGTCCGCTTCGTGCCGAAAACCTCGGCGAAAGCTCTGCCTTCGCTGGGGAATCAGGGTCGGGCCTGTGGGCTGCTGCTGGTTGCCGCAGCCGAGCGCTCTGCAGCGCTCTGGCAGAAACTACCCCGGAGTGAATGCCTCC
Source organism: Martes martes (assembly GCF_963455335.1). Lineage (NCBI taxonomy): Eukaryota > Metazoa > Chordata > Mammalia > Carnivora > Mustelidae > Martes > Martes martes. The sequence goes on from NC_137899.1 coordinate 14,563,316, forward strand.
TTGACGGGACATCCCGCCTCCCCCTGACTGGAGCCCGGTCCCGCCTGGGGGACGAGCCTTCAGAAAAGGGACACGCCTGTCCCCTCGGTCCCCAGGAGCATGTCTGGGGAGAGCGCAGCACGTCGCCCCGGCAGGGCAGCCGAGCCGTTGGCATGGCGCTGGGGCAAGTGAAGCAAAGCAGGAGAGCCTGCCGTCTGAGCCCGAGTGGGTCGGGGGGTGGGGACAAGTTTCACCCACTCACGGGGCCCGGCGCCGGAAGCCTGGCTGCTAAGGAGACACGGGGGGACGACGAGGGCAGGGGCGCGTGCTCCGGTCTGAGCCAGCAGTCTGGGCCGAAGGCAGGCCTGTCCTGGGCCTCGAGGCCCAGGGTGACAGCAGGGCCTCGGCCACCAGTCCCTGGGGCAGCCTTGGGGGGGCACCCAGGCGCCAGCCCCTGAACGCGCAGATACCGCTCCCTGGAGCAGCGGGCCGTCGGCCCCCGTCTCCCTCCAGGGTGGGGCAGCGTTCTGGGTGGCAGGGGCGGCGGGGGAAGACACGGGGACAGTCCCCCCACAGGCACCGCGTCCCAGGGCCCGGGCGGTGCGCAGTGCTCCTGGAGACTCTCCTCTCTGCGCGGGAAGACGCGGGCCTCTTCCCGAGTCGGCCTGAACGCGAGAGGAAGAGGCCAGTCCCCGGCGAGCCCGGGAGAAGGCCGTCTGCGCAGAGGGGCCACCCCGGGCGACACACGCTGCTGCAAGGAGGAGGCCGCGTCTCCCGACATCGGCGAGGCCCTGGGAGCCCAGGGTCCGCACCTGGGCCCGGGAAGCGAGGCCCCAGAAGCACCGACTCTCCCGCAGCACTTCTCCCCTGACGCGAGAGATTGAACGCCCAAAGCCGGAGCGAGGAAGCAGCAGCGAGGCGCGGTCCGCTTCGTGCCGAAAACCTCGGGGAAAGCTCTTCCTTCACTGGGGAATCAGGGTCGGGCCTGTGGTCTGCTGCTGGTTGCCGCAGCCGAGCGCTCTGCAGCGCTCTGGCAGAAACTACTCCGGAGTGAACGCCTCCTTGCCGGGACATCCCGCCTCCCCCAGACTGGTGCCCGGTCGCGCCTGGGGGACCAGCCTGCAGAAAAGTGACACGCCTGTCCCCTCGGTCCCCAGGAGCATGTCTGGGGAGAGCGCAGCACCCTGCCCCGGCAGGGCAGCCGAGCCGTTGGCATGGCGCTGGGGCAAGTGAAGCCAAGCAGGAGAGCCTGCCGTCTGAGCCCGAGTGGGTCGGGGGGTGGGGACAAGTGTCACCCACTCACGGGGCCCGGCGCCGGAAACCTGGCTGCTAAGGAGACACGGGAGGACGACGAGTGCAGGGGCGCGGGCCCCGGTCTGAGCCAGCAGTCTGGGAAGAAGGCAGGCCTGTCCTGGGCCTCGAGGCCCAGGGTGACAGCAGGGCCTCGGCCACCAGTCCCTGGGGCAGCCTTGGGGGGGCTCCCAGGCGCCAGCCCCTGAACGCGCAGATACCGCTCCCTGGAGCAGCGGGCCGTCGGCCCCCGTCTCCCTCCAGGGTGGGGCAGCGTTCTGGGTGGCAGGGGCGGCCGGGGAAGACACGGGGACAGTCCCCCCACAGGCTCCCCGTCCCAGGGCCCGGGCAGTGCGCAGTGCTCCTGGAGCCTCTCCTCTCTTTGCGGGAAGACGCGGGCCTCTTCCCGAGTCGGCCTGAACGCGAGAGGAAGAGGCCAGGCCCCGGCGAGCCCGGGAGAAGGCCGTCTGCGCAGAGGGGCCACCCCGGGCGACACACGCTGCTGCACGGAGGAGGCCGCGTCTCCCGACATCGGCGAGGCCCTGGGAGCCCAGGGTCCGCACCTGGGCCCCGGGAAGCGAGGCCCCAGAAGCACCGACTCTCCCGCAACACTTCTCCCCTGACGCGAGAGAGCGAACGCCCAAAGCCGGAGCGAGGAAGCAGCAGCGAGGCGCGGTCCGCTTCGTGCCGAAAACCTCGGCGAAAGCTCTGCCTTCGCTGGAGAATCAGGGTCGGGCCTGTGGGCTGCTGCTGGTTGCCGCAGCCGAGCGCTCTGCAGCGCTCTGGCAGAAACTATCCCGGAGTGAACGCCTCCTTGCCGGGACATCCCGCCTGCCCGAGACTGGAGCCCGGCCGCGCCTAGGGGATCAGCCTTCAGAAAAGTTACACGCCTGTCCCCTCGGTCCCCAGGAGCCTGTCTGGGGAGAGCGCAGCACGCCGCCCCGGCAGGGCAGCCGAGTCGTTGGAATTGCGCTGGGGCAAGTGAGGCCAAGCAGGAGAGCCTGCCGTCTGAGCCCGAGTGGGTCGGGGGGTGGGGACAAGTGTCACCCACTCACGGGGCCCGGCGCCGGAAACCTGGCTGCTAAGGAGACACGGGAGGACGACGAGTGCAGGGGCGCGGGCCCCGGTCTGAGCCAGCAGTCTGGGAAGAAGGCAGGCCTGTCCTGGGCCTCGAGGCCCAGGGTGACAGCAGGGCCTCGGCCACCAGTCCCTGGGGCAGCCTTGGGGGGGCTCCCAGGCGCCAGCCCCTGAACGCGCAGATACCGCTCCCTGGAGCAGCGGGCCGTCGGCCCCCGTCTCCCTCCAGGGTGCGGCAGCGTTCTGGGTGCAAGGGGCGGCCGGGGAAGACACGGGGACAGTCCCCCCACAGGCTCCCCGTCCCAGGGCCCGGGCGGTGCGCAGTGCTCCTGGAGCCTCTCCTCTCTGCGCGGGAAGACGCGGGCCTCTTCCCGAGTCGGCCTGAACGCGAGAGGAAGAGGCCAGGCCCCGGCGAGCCCGGGAGAAGGCCGTCTGCGCAGAGGGGCCACCCCGGGCGACACACGCTGCTGCACGGAGGAGGCCGCGTCTCCCGACATCGGCGAGGCCCTGGGAGCCCAGGGGCCACAACGGGGCCTGGGAAGCGGGGCCCCAGAAGCACCGACTCTCCCGCATCACTTCTCCCGTGACGCGAGAGAGCGAACGCCCAAAGCCGGAGCGAGGAAGCAGCAGCGAGGCGCGGTCCGCTTCGTGCCGAAAACCTCGGCGAAAGCTCTGCCTTCGCTGGGGAATCAGGGTCGGGCCTGTGGGCTGCTGCTGGTTGCCGCAGCCGAGCGCTCTGCAGCGCTCTGGCAGAAACTACCCCGGAGTGAACGCCTCCTTGCCGGGACATCCCGCCTCCCCCTGACTGGAGCCCGGTCCCGCCTGGGGGACCAGCCTTCAGAAAAGGGACACGCCTGTCCCCTCGGTCCCCAGGAGCATGTCTGGGGAGAGCGCAGCACGTCGCCCCGGCAGGGCAGCCGAGCCGTTGGCATTGCGCTGGGGCAAGTGAGGCCAAGCAGGAGAGCCTGCCGTCTGAGCCCGAGTGGGTCGGGGGGTGGGGACAAGTGTCACCCACTCACGGGGCCCGGCGCCAGAAGCCTGGCTGATAAGGAGACACGGGAGGACGACGTGGGCAGGGGCGCGTGCTCCGGTCTGAGCCAGCAGTCTGGGCAGAAGGCAGGCCTGTCCTGGGCCTCGAGGCCCAGGGCGACAGCAGGGCCTCGGCCACCAGTCCCTGGGGCAGCCTTGGGGGGGCTCCCAGGCGCCAGCCCCTGAACGCGCAGAAACCGCTCCTTGGAACAGCGGGCCGTCGGCCCCCGTCTCCCTCCAGGGTGGGGCAGCTTTCTGGGTGGCAGGGGCGGCCGGGGAAGGCGCGGGGACAGTCCCCCCACAGGCTCCCCGTCCCAGGGCCCGGGCGGTGCGCAGTGCTCCTGGAGCCTCTCCTCTCTGCACGGGAAGACGCGGGCCTCTTCCCGAGTCGGCCTGAACGCGAGAGGAAGAGGCCAGGCCCCGGCGAGCCCGGGAGAAGGCCGTCTGCGCAGAGGGGCCACCCCGGGCGACACACGCTGCTGCACGGAGGAGGCCGCGTCTCCCGACATCGGCGAGGCCCTGGGAGCCCAGGGGCCACACCGGGGCCTGGGAAGCGAGGCCCCAGAAGCACCGACTCTCCCGCATCACTTCTCCCCTGACGCGAGAGAGCGAACGCCCAAAGCCGGAGCGAGGAAGCAGCAGCGAGGCGCGGTCCGCTTCGTGCCGAAAACCTCAGCGAAAGCTCTGCCTTCGCTGGGGAATCAGGGTCGGGCCTGTCGTCTGCTGCTGGTTGCCGCAGCCGAGCGCTCTGCAGCGCTCTGGCAGAAACTACCCCGGAGTGAACGCCTCCTTGCCGGGACATCCCGCCTCCCCCAGACTGGAGCCCGGTCGCGCCTGGGGGACCAGCCTGCAGAAAAGGGACACGCCTGTCCCCTTGGTCCCCAGGAGCATGTCTGGGGAGAGCGCAGCACGCTGCCCCGGCAGGGCAGCCGAGCCGTTGGCATGGCGCTGGGGCAAGTGAAGCCAAGCAGGAGAGCCTGCCGTCTGAGCCCGAGTGGGTCGGGGGGTGGGGACAAGTGTCACCCAGTCCCGGGGCCCGGCGCCGAAGCCTGGCTGCTAAGGAGACACGGGGGGACGACGAGGGCAGGGGCGCGTGCTCCGGTCTGAGCCAGCAGTCTGGGCAGAAGGCAGGCCTGTCTTGGGCCTCGAGGCCCAGTTCGACAGCAAGGCCTCGGCCACCAGTCCCTGGGGCAGCCTTGGGGGGGCTCCCAGGCGCCAGCCCCTGAACGCGCAGAAACCGCTCCCTGGAGCAGCGGGCCGTCGGCCCCCGTCTCCCTCCAGGGTGCGGCAGCGTTCTGGGTGCAAGGGCGGCCGGGGAAGGCGCGGGGACAGTCCCCCCACAGGCTCCCCGTCCCAGGGCCCGGGCGGTGCGCAGTGCTCCTGGAGCCTCTCCTCTCTGCGCGGGAAGACGCGGGCCTCTTCCCGAGTCGGCCTGAACGCGAGAGGAAGAGGCCAGGCCCCGGCGAGCCCGGGAGAAGGCCGTCTGCGCAGAGGGGCCACCCCGGGCGACACACGCTGCTGCACGGAGGAGGCCGCGTCTCCCGACATCGGCGAGGCCCTGGGAGCCCAGGGGCCACAACGGGGCCTGGGAAGCGGGGCCCCAGAAGCACCGACTCTCCCGCATCACTTCTCCCGTGACGCGAGAGAGCGAACGCCCAAAGCCGGAGCGAGGAAGCAGCAGCGAGGCGCGGTCCGCTTCGTGCCGAAAACCTCGGCGAAAGCTCTGCCTTCGATGGGGAATCAGGGTCGGGCCTGTGGGCTGCTGCTGGTTGCCGCAGCCGAGCGCTCTGCAGCGCTCTGGCAGAAACTACCCCGGAGTGAACGCCTCCTTGCCGGGACATCCCGCCTCCCCCTGACTGGAGCCCGGTCCCGCCTGGGGGACCAGCCTTCAGAAAAGGGACACGCCTGTCCCCTCGGTCCCCAGGAGCATGTCTGGGTAGAGCGCAGCACGTCGCCCCGGCAGGGCAGCCGAGCCGTTGGCATTGCGCTGGGGCAAGTGAGGCCAAGCAGGAGAGCCTGCCGTCTGAGCCCGAGTGGGTCGGGGGGTGGGGACAAGTGTCACCCACTCACGGGGCCCGGCGCCAGAAGCCTGGCTGATAAGGAGACACGGGAGGACGACGTGGGCAGGGGCGCGTGCTCCGGTCTGAGCCAGCAGTCTGGGCAGAAGGCAGGCCTGTCCTGGGCCTCGAGGCCCAGGGCGACAGCAGGGCCTCGGCCACCAGTCCCTGGGGCAGCCTTGGGGGGGCTCCCAGGCGCCAGCCGCTGAACGCGCAGAAACCGCTCCTTGGAGCAGCGGGCCGTCGGCCCCCGTCTCCCTCCAGGGTGGGGCAGCTTTCTGGGTGGCAGGGGCGGCCGGGGAAGGCGCGGGGACAGTCCCCCCACAGGCTCCCCGTCCCAGGGCCCGGGCGGTGCGCAGTGCTCCTGGAGCCTCTCCTCTCTGCACGGGAAGACGCGGGCCTCTTCCCGAGTCGGCCTGAACGCGAGAGGAAGAGGCCAGGCCCCGGCGAGCCCGGGAGAAGGCCGTCTGCTCAGAGGGGCCACCCCGGGCGACACAAGCTGCTGCACGGAGGAGGCCGCGTCTCCCGATATCGGCGAGGCCCTGGGAGCCCAGGGTCCGCACCTGGGCCCCGGGAAGCGAGGCCCCAGAAGCACCGACTCTCCCGCAACACTTCTCCCCTGACGCGAGAGAGCGAACGCCCAAAGCCGGAGCCAGGAAGCAGCAGCGAGGCGCGGTCCGCTTCGTGCCGAAAACCTCGGCGAAAGCTCTGCCTTCGCTGCGGAATCAGGGTCGGGTCTGTGGGCTGCTGCTGGTTGCCGCAGCCAAGCGCTCTGCAGCGCTCTGGCAGAAACTACCCCGGAGTGAACGCCTCCTTGCCGGGACATCCCGCCTGCCCCAGACTGGAGCCCGGTCCTGCCTAGAGGATCAGCCTTCAGAAAAGGGACACGCCTGTCCCCTCGGTCCCCAGGAGCCTGTCTGGGGAGAGCGCAGCACGCCGCCCCGGCAGGTCAGCCGAGCCGTTGGCATTTCGCTGGGGCAAGTGAGGCCAAGCAGGAGAGCCTGCTGTCTGAGCCCGAGTGGGTTGGGGGGTGGGGACAAGTGTCACCCACTCACAGGGCCCGGCACCGGAAGCCTGGCTGCTAAGGAGACACGGGGGGACGACGAGGGCAGGGGCGCGTGCTCCGGTCTGAGCCAGCAGTCTGTGCAGACGGCAGGCCTGTCCTGGGCCTCGAGGCCCAGGGCGACAGCAGGGCCTCGGCCACCAGTCCCTGGGGCAGCCTTGGGGGGGCTCTCAGGCGCCAGCCCCTGAACGCGCAGAAACCGCTCCCTGGAGCAGCGGGCCGTCGGCCCCCGTCTCCCTCCAGGGTGCGGCAGCTTTCTGGGTGCAGGGACGGCCGGGGAAGGCGCGGGGACAGTCCCCCCACAGGCTCCCCGTCCCAGGGCCCGGGCGGTGCGCAGTGCTCCTGGAGCCTCTCCTCTCTGCGCGGGAAGCCGCAGGCCTCTTCCCGAGTCGGCCTGAACGCGAGAGGAAGAGGCCAGGCCCCGGCGAGCCCGGGAGAAGGCCGTCTGCGCAGAGGGGCCACCCCGGGCGACACACGCTGCTGCACGGAGGAGGCCGCGTCTCCCGACATCGGCGAGGCCCTGGGAGCCCAGGGGCCACACCGGGGCCTGGGAAAAGAGGCCCCAGAAGCACCGACTCTCCCGCATCACTTCTCCCCTGACGCGAGAGAGCGAACGCCCAAAGCCGGAGCGAGGAAGCAGCAGCGAGGCGCGGTCCGCTTTGTGCGGAAAACCTCGGCGAACGCTCTGCCTTCGTTGGGGAATCAGGGTCGGGCCTGTGGTCTGCTGCTGGTTGCCGCAGCCGAGCGCTCTGCAGCGCTCTGGCAGAAACTACCCCGGAGTGAACGCCTCCTTGCCGGGACATCCCGCCTCCCCCAGACTAGAGCCCGGTCGCGCCTGGGGGACCAGCCTGCAGAAAAGGGACAAGCCTGTCCCCTCGGTCCCCAGGAGCATGTCTGGGGAGAGCGCAGCACGCTGCCCCGGCAGGGCAGCCGAGCCGTTGGCATGGCGCTGGGGCAAGTGAAGCCAAGCAGGAGAGCCTGCCGTCTGAGCCCGAGTGGGTCGGGGGGTGGGGACAAGTGTCACCCACTCACGGGGCCCGGCGCCGGAAACCTGGCTGCTAAGGAGACACGGGAGGACGACGAGTGCAGGGGCGCGGGCCCCGGTCTGAGCCAGCAGTCTGGGAAGAAGGCAGGCCTGTCCTGGGCCTCGAGGCCCAGGGTGACAGCAGGGCCTCGGCCACCAGTCCCTGGGGCAGCCTTGGGGGGGCTCCCAGGCGCCAGCCCCTGAACGCGCAGATACCGCTCCCTGGAGCAGCGGGCCGTCGGCCCCCGTCTCCCTCCAGGGTGGGGCAGCGTTCTGGGTGGCAGGGGCGGCCGGGGAAGACACGGGGACAGTCCCCCCACAGGCTCCCCGTCCCAGGGCCCGGGCAGTGCGCAGTGCTCCTGGAGCCTCTCCTCTCTGCGCGGGAAGACGCGGGCCTCTTCCCGAGTCGGCCTGAACGCGAGAGGAAGAGGCCAGGCCCCGGCGAGCCCGGGAGAAGGCCGTCTGCGCAGAGGGGCCACCCCGGGCGACACACGCTGCTGCACGGAGGAGGCCGCGTCTCCCGACATCGGCGAGGCCCTGGGAGCCCAGGGTCCGCACCTGGGCCCCGGGAAGCGAGGCCCCAGAAGCACCGACTCTCCCGCAACACTTCTCCCCTGACGCGAGAGAGCGAACGCCCAAAGCCGGAGCGAGGAAGCAGCAGCGAGGCGCGGTCCGCTTCGTGCCGAAAACCTCGGGGAAAGCTCTGCCTTCGCTGGAGAATCAGGGTCGGGCCTGTGGGCTGCTGCTGGTTGCCGCAGCCGAGCGCTCTGCAGCGCTCTGGCAGAAACTACCCTGGAGTGAACGCCTCCTTGCCGGGACATCCCGCCTCCCCCTGACTGGAGCCCGGTCCCGCCTGGGGGACCAGCCTTCAGAAAAGGGACACGCCTGTCCCCTCGGTCCCCAGGAGCATGTCTGGGGAGAGCGCAGCACGTCGCCCCGGCAGGGCAGCCGAGCCGTTGGCATTGCGCTGGGGCAAGTGAGGCCAAGCAGGAGAGCCTGCCGTCTGAGCCCGAGTGGGTCGGGGGGTGGGGACAAGTGTCACCCACTCACGGGGCCCGGCGCCAGAAGCCTGGCTGATAAGGAGACACGGGAGGACGACGTGGGCAGGGGCGCATGCTCCGGTCTGAGCCAGCAGTCTGGGCAGAAGGCAGGCCTGTCCTGGGCCTCGAGGCCCAGGGCGACAGCAGGGCCTCGGCCACCAGTCCCTGGGGCAGCCTTGGGGGGGCTCCCAGGCGCCAGCCCCTGAACGCGCAGAAACCGCTCCTTGGAACAGCGGGCCGTCGGCCCCCGTCTCCCTCCAGGGTGGGGCAGCTTTCTGGGTGGCAGGGGTGGCCGGGGAAGGCGCGGGGACAGTCCCCCCACAGGCTCCCCGTCCCAGGGCCCGGGCGGTGCGCAGTGCTCCTGGAGCCTCTCCTCTCTGCACGGGAAGACGCGGGCCTCTTCCCGAGTCGGCCTGAACGCGAGAGGAAGAGGCCAGGCCCCGGCGAGCCCGGGAGAAGGCCGTCTGCGCAGAGGGGCCACCCCGGGCGACACACGCTGCTGCACGGAGGAGGCCGAGTCTCCCGACATCGGCGAGGCCCTGGGAGCCCAGGGGCCACACCGGGGCCTGGGAAGCGAGGCCCCAGAAGCACCGACTCTCCCGCATCACTTCTCCCCTGACGCGAGAGAGCGAACGCCCAAAGCCGGAGCGAGGAAGCAGCAGCGAGGCGCGGTCCGCTTCGTGCCGAAAACCTCAGCGAAAGCTCTGCCTTCGCTGGGGAATCAGGGTCGGGCCTGTCGTCTGCTGCTGGTTGCCGCAGCCGAGCGCTCTGCAGCGCTCTGGCAGAAACTACCCCGGAGTGAACGCCTCCTTGCCGGGACATCCCGCCTCCCCCAGACTGGAGCCCGGTCGCGCCTGGGGGACCAGCCTGCAGAAAAGGGACACGCCTGTCCCCTTGGTCCCCAGGAGCATGTCTGGGGAGAGCGCAGCACGCTGCCCCGGCAGGGCAGCCGAGCCGTTGGCATGGCGCTGGGGCAAGTGAAGCCAAGCAGGAGAGCCTGCCGTCTGAGCCCGAGTGGGTCGGGGGGTGGGGACAAGTGTCACCCAGTCCCGGGGCCCGGCGCCGAAGCCTGGCTGCTAAGGAGACACGGGGGGACGACGAGGGCAGGGGCGCGTGCTCCGGTCTGAGCCAGCAGTCTGGGCAGAAGGCAGGCCTGTCTTGGGCCTCGAGGCCCAGTTCGACAGCAAGGCCTCGGCCACCAGTCCCTGGGGCAGCCTTGGGGGGGCTCCCAGGCGCCAGCCCCTGAACGCGCAGAAACCGCTCCCTGGAGCAGCGGGCCGTCGGCCCCCGTCTCCCTCCAGGGTGCGGCAGCGTTCTGGGTGCAAGCGCGGCCGGGGAAGGCGCGGGGACAGTCCCCCCACAGGCTCCCCGTCCCAGGGCCCGGGCGGTGCGCAGTGCTCCTGGAGCCTCTCCTCTCTGCGCGGGAAGACGCGGGCCTCTTCCCGAGTCGGCCTGAACGCGAGAGGAAGAGGCCAGGCCCCGGCGAGCCCGGGAGAAGGCCGTCTGCGCAGAGGGGCCACCCCGGGCGACACACGCTGCTGCACGGAGGAGGCCGCGTCTCCCGACATCGGCGAGGCCCTGGGAGCCCAGGGTCCGCACCTGGGCCCCGGGAAGCGAGGCCCCAGAAGCACCGACTCTCCCGCAACACTTCTCCCCTGACGCGAGAGAGCGAACGCCCAAAGCCGGAGCGAGGAAGCAGCAGCGAGGCGCGGTCCGCTTCGTGCCGAAAACCTCGGCGAAAGCTCTGCCTTCGCTGGAGAATCAGGGTCGGGCCTGTGGGCTGCTGCTGGTTGCCGCAGCCGAGCGCTCTGCAGCGCTCTGGCAGAAACTATCCCGGAGTGAACGCCTCCTTGCCGGGACATCCCGCCTGCCCGAGACTGGAGCCCGGCCGCGCCTAGGGGATCAGCCTTCAGAAAAGTTACACGCCTGTCCCCTCGGTCCCCAGGAGCCTGTCTGGGGAGAGCGCAGCACGCCGCCCCGGCAGGGCAGCCGAGCCGTTGGCATTGCGCTGGGGCAAGTGAGGCCAAGCAGGAGAGCCTGCCGTCTGAGCCCGAGTGGGTCGGGGGGTGGGGACAAGTGTCACCCACTCACGGGGCCCGGCGCCGGAAACCTGGCTGCTAAGGAGACACGGGAGGACGACGAGTGCAGGGGCGCGGGCCCCGGTCTGAGCCAGCAGTCTGGGAAGAAGGCAGGCCTGTCCTGGGCCTCGAGGCCCAGGGTGACAGCAGGGCCTCGGCCACCAGTCCCTGGGGCAGCCTTGGGGGGGCTCCCAGGCGCCAGCCCCTGAACGCGCAGATACCGCTCCCTGGAGCAGCGGGCCGTCGGCCCCCGTCTCCCTCCAGGGTGCGGCAGCGTTCTGGGTGCAAGGGGCGGCCGGGGAAGACACGGGGACAGTCCCCCCACAGGCTCCCCGTCCCAGGGCCCGGGCGGTGCGCAGTGCTCCTGGAGCCTCTCCTCTCTGCGCGGGAAGACGCGGGCCTCTTCCCGAGTCGGCCTGAACGCGAGAGGAAGAGGCCAGGCCCCGGCGAGCCCGGGAGAAGGCCGTCTGCGCAGAGGGGCCACCCCGGGCGACACACGCTGCTGCACGGAGGAGGCCGCGTCTCCCGACATCGGCGAGGCCCTGGGAGCCCAGGGGCCACAACGGGGCCTGGGAAGCGGGGCCCCAGAAGCACCGACTCTCCCGCATCACTTCTCCCGTGACGCGAGAGAGCGAACGCCCAAAGCCGGAGCGAGGAAGCAGCAGCGAGGCGCGGTCCGCTTCGTGCCGAAAACCTCGGCGAAAGCTCTGCCTTCGATGGGGAATCAGGGTCGGGCCTGTGGGCTGCTGCTGGTTGCCGCAGCCGAGCGCTCTGCAGCGCTCTGGCAGAAACTACCCCGGAGTGAACGCCTCCTTGCCGGGACATCCCGCCTCCCCCTGACTGGAGCCCGGTCCCGCCTGGGGGACCAGCCTTCAGAAAAGGGACACGCCTGTCCCCTCGGTCCCCAGGAGCATGTCTGGGTAGAGCGCAGCACGTCGCCCCGGCAGGGCAGCCGAGCCGTTGGCATTGCGCTGGGGCAAGTGAGGCCAAGCAGGAGAGCCTGCCGTCTGAGCCCGAGTGGGTCGGGGGGTGGGGACAAGTGTCACCCACTCACGGGGCCCGGCGCCAGAAGCCTGGCTGATAAGGAGACACGGGAGGACGACGTGGGCAGGGGCGCGTGCTCCGGTCTGAGCCAGCAGTCTGGGCAGAAGGCAGGCCTGTCCTGGGCCTCGAGGCCCAGGGCGACAGCAGGGCCTCGGCCACCAGTCCCTGGGGCAGCCTTGGGGGGGCTCCCAGGCGCCAGCCGCTGAACGCGCAGAAACCGCTCCTTGGAGCAGCGGGCCGTCGGCCCCCGTCTCCCTCCAGGGTGGGGCAGCTTTCTGGGTGGCAGGGGCGGCCGGGGAAGGCGCGGGGACAGTCCCCCCACAGGCTCCCCGTCCCAGGGCCCGGGCGGTGCGCAGTGCTCCTGGAGCCTCTCCTCTCTGCACGGGAAGACGCGGGCCTCTTCCCGAGTCGGCCTGAACGCGAGAGGAAGAGGCCAGGCCCCGGCGAGCCCGGGAGAAGGCCGTCTGCTCAGAGGGGCCACCCCGGGCGACACAAGCTGCTGCACGGAGGAGGCCGCGTCTCCCGATATCGGCGAGGCCCTGGGAGCCCAGGGTCCGCACCTGGGCCCCGGGAAGCGAGGCCCCAGAAGCACCGACTCTCCCGCAACACTTCTCCCCTGACGCGAGAGAGCGAACGCCCAAAGCCGGAGCCAGGAAGCAGCAGCGAGGCGCGGTCCGCTTCGTGCCGAAAACCTCGGCGAAAGCTCTGCCTTCGCTGCGGAATCAGGGTCGGGTCTGTGGGCTGCTGCTGGTTGCCGCAGCCAAGCGCTCTGCAGCGCTCTGGCAGAAACTACCCCGGAGTGAACGCCTCCTTGCCGGGACATCCCGCCTGCCCCAGACTGGAGCCCGGTCCTGCCTAGAGGATCAGCCTTCAGAAAAGGGACACGCCTGTCCCCTCGGTCCCCAGGAGCCTGTCTGGGGAGAGCGCAGCACGCCGCCCCGGCAGGTCAGCCGAGCCGTTGGCATTTCGCTGGGGCAAGTGAGGCCAAGCAGGAGAGCCTGCTGTCTGAGCCCGAGTGGGTTGGGGGGTGGGGACAAGTGTCACCCACTCACAGGGCCCGGCACCGGAAGCCTGGCTGCTAAGGAGACACGGGGGGACGACGAGGGCAGGGGCGCGTGCTCCGGTCTGAGCCAGCAGTCTGTGCAGAAGGCAGGCCTGTCCTGGGCCTCGAGGCCCAGGGCGACAGCAGGGCCTCGGCCACCAGTCCCTGGGGCAGCCTTGGGGGGGCTCTCAGGCGCCAGCCCCTGAACGCGCAGAAACCGCTCCCTGGAGCAGCGGGCCGTCGGCCCCCGTCTCCCTCCAGGGTGCGGCAGCTTTCTGGGTGCAGGGACGGCCGGGGAAGGCGCGGGGACAGTCCCCCCACAGGCTCCCCGTCCCAGGGCCCGGGCGGTGCGCAGTGCTCCTGGAGCCTCTCCTCTCTGCGCGGGAAGCCGCAGGCCTCTTCCCGAGTCGGCCTGAACGCGAGAGGAAGAGGCCAGGCCCCGGCGAGCCCGGGAGAAGGCCGTCTGCGCAGAGGGGCCACCCCGGGCGACACACGCTGCTGCACGGAGGAGGCCGCGTCTCCCGACATCGGCGAGGCCCTGGGAGCCCAGGGGCCACACCGGGGCCTGGGAAAAGAGGCCCCAGAAGCACCGACTCTCCCGCATCACTTCTCCCCTGACGCGAGAGAGCGAACGCCCAAAGCCGGAGCGAGGAAGCAGCAGCGAGGCGCGGTCCGCTTTGTGCGGAAAACCTCGGCGAACGCTCTGCCTTCGTTGGGGAATCAGGGTCGGGCCTGTGGTCTGCTGCTGGTTGCCGCAGCCGAGCGCTCTGCAGCGCTCTGGCAGAAACTACCCCGGAGTGAACGCCTCCTTGCCGGGACATCCCGCCTCCCCCAGACTAGAGCCCGGTCGCGCCTGGGGGACCAGCCTGCAGAAAAGGGACACGCCTGTCCCCTCGGTCCCCAGGAGCATGTCTGGGGAGAGCGCAGCACGCTGCCCCGGCAATGCAGCCGAGCCGTTGGCATGGCGCTGGGGCAAGTGAAGCCAAGCAGGAGAGCCTGCCGTCTGAGCCCGAGTGGGTCGGGGGGTGGGGACAAGTGTCACCCACTCACAGGGCCCGGCGCCGGAAGCCTGGCTGCTAAGGAGACACGGGGGGACGACGAGGGCAGGGGCGCGTGCTCCGGTCTGAGCCAGCAGTCTGGGCAGAAGGCAGGCCTGTCCTGGGCCTCGAGGCCCAGGGCGACAGCAAGGCCTCGGCCACCAGTCCCTGGGGCAGCCTTGGGGGGGCTCCCAGGCGCCAGCCCCTGAACGCGCAGAAACCGCTCCCTGGAGCAGCGGGCCGTCGGCCCCCGTCTCCCTCCAGGGTGCGGCAGCGTTCTGGGTGCAAGGGCGGCCGGGGAAGGCGCGGGGACAGTCCCCCCACAGGCTCCCCGTCCCAGGGCCCGGGCGGTGCGCAGTGCTCCTGGAGCCTCTCCTCTCTGCGCGGGAAGACGCGGGCCTCTTCCCGAGTCGGCCTGAACGCGAGAGGAAGAGGCCAGGCCCCGGCGAGCCCGGGAGAAGGCCGTCTGCGCAGAGGGGCCACCCCGGGCGACACACGCTGCTGCACGGAGGAGGCCGCGTCTCCCGACATCGGCGAGGCCCTGGGAGCCCAGGGGCCACACCGGGGCCTGGGAAAAGAGGCCCCAGAAGCACCGACTCTCCCGAATCACTTCTCCCCTGACGCGAGAGAGCGAACGCCCAAAGCCGGAGCGAGGAAGCAGCAGCGAGGCGCGGTCCGCTTTGTGCGGAAAACCTCGGCGAACGCTCTGCCTTCGTTGGGGAATCAGGGTCGGGCCTGTGGTCTGCTGCTGGTTGCCGCAGCCGAGCGCTCTGCAGCGCTCTGGCAGAAACTACCCCGGAGTGAACGCCTCCTTGCCGGGACATCCCGCCTCCCCCAGACTAGAGCCCGGTCGCGCCTGGGGGACCAGCCTGCAGAAAAGGGACACGCCTGTCCCCTCGGTCCCCAGGAGCATGTCTGGGGAGAGCGCAGCACGCTGCCCCGGCAGGGCAGCCGAGCCGTTGGCATGGCGCTGGGGCAAGTGAAGCCAAGCAGGAGAGCCTGCCGTCTGAGCCCGAGTGGGTCGGGGGGTGGGGACAAGTGTCACCCACTCACAGGGCCCGGCGCCGGAAGCCTGGCTGCTAAGGAGACACGGGGGGACGACGAGGGCAGGGGCGCGTGCTCCGGTCTGAGCCAGCAGTCTGGGCAGAAGGCAGGCCTGTCCTGGGCCTCGAGGCCCAGGGCGACAGCAAGGCCTCGGCCACCAGTCCCTGGGGCAGCCTTGGGGGGGCTCCCAGGCGCCAGCCCCTGAACGCGCAGAAACCGCTCCCTGGAGCAGCGGGCCGTCGGCCCCCGTCTCCCTCCAGGGTGCGGCAGCGTTCTGGGTGCAAGGGCGGCCGGGGAAGGCGCGGGGACAGTCCCCCCACAGGCTCCCCGTCCCAGGGCCCGGGCGGTGCGCAGTGCTCCTGGAGCCTCTCCTCTCTGCGCGGGAAGAC
The DNA here is from genome assembly GCF_963455335.1 of Martes martes. NCBI lineage: Eukaryota > Metazoa > Chordata > Mammalia > Carnivora > Mustelidae > Martes > Martes martes. The sequence goes on from NC_137899.1 coordinate 14,578,509, forward strand.
GCGGGCCTCTTCCCGAGTCGGCCTGAACGCGAGAGGAAGAGGCCAGGCCCCGGCGAGCCCGGGAGAAGGCCGTCTGCGCAGAGGGGCCACCCCGGGCGACACACGCTGCTGCACGGAGGAGGCCGCGTCTCCCGACATCGGCGAGGCCCTGGGAGCCCAGGGTCCGCACCTGGGCCCCGGGAAGCGAGGCCCCAGAAGCACCGACTCTCCCGCAACACTTCTCCCCTGACGCGAGAGAGCGATCGCCCAATGCCGGAGCGAGGAAGCATCAGCGAGGCGCGGTCCGCTTCGTGCCGAAAACCTCGGCGAAAGCTCTGCCTTCGCTGGAGAATCAGGGTCGGGCCTGTGGGCTGCTGCTGGTTGCCGCAGCCGAGCGCTCTGCAGCGCTCTGGCAGAAACTATCCCGGAGTGAACGCCTCCTTGCCGGGACATCCCGCCTGCCCGAGACTGGAGCCCGGCCGCGCCTAGGGGATCAGCCTTCAGAAAAGTTACACGCCTGTCCCCTCGGTCCCCAGGAGCCTGTCTGGGGAGAGCGCAGCACGCCGCCCCGGCAGGGCAGCCGAGCCGTTGGCATTGCGCTGGGGCAAGTGAGGCCAAGCAGGAGAGCCTGCCGTCTGAGCCCGAGTGGGTCGGGGGGTGGGGACAAGTGTCACCCACTCACGGGGCCCGGCGCCGGAAACCTGGCTGCTAAGGAGACACGGGAGGACGACGAGTGCAGGGGCGCGGGCCCCGGTCTGAGCCAGCAGTCTGGGAAGAAGGCAGGCCTGTCCTGGGCCTCGAGGCCCAGGGTGACAGCAGGGCCTCGGCCACCAGTCCCTGGGGCAGCCTTGGGGGGGCTCCCAGGCGCCAGCCCCTGAACGCGCAGATACCGCTCCCTGGAGCAGCGGGCCGTCGGCCCCCGTCTCCCTCCAGGGTGCGGCAGCGTTCTGGGTGCAAGGGGCGGCCGGGGAAGACACGGGGACAGTCCCCCCACAGGCTCCCCGTCCCAGGGCCCGGGCGGTGCGCAGTGCTCCTGGAGCCTCTCCTCTCTGCGCGGGAAGACGCGGGCCTCTTCCCGAGTCGGCCTGAACGCGAGAGGAAGAGGCCAGGCCCCGGCGAGCCCGGGAGAAGGCCGTCTGCGCAGAGGGGCCACCCCGGGCGACACACGCTGCTGCACGGAGGAGGCCGCGTCTCCCGACATCGGCGAGGCCCTGGGAGCCCAGGGGCCACAACGGGGCCTGGGAAGCGGGGCCCCAGAAGCACCGACTCTCCCGCATCACTTCTCCCGTGACGCGAGAGAGCGAACGCCCAAAGCCGGAGCGAGGAAGCAGCAGCGAGGCGCGGTCCGCTTCGTGCCGAAAACCTCGGCGAAAGCTCTGCCTTCGATGGGGAATCAGGGTCGGGCCTGTGGGCTGCTGCTGGTTGCCGCAGCCGAGCGCTCTGCAGCGCTCTGGCAGAAACTACCCCGGAGTGAACGCCTCCTTGCCGGGACATCCCGCCTCCCCCTGACTGGAGCCCGGTCCCGCCTGGGGGACCAGCCTTCAGAAAAGGGACACGCCTGTCCCCTCGGTCCCCAGGAGCATGTCTGGGTAGAGCGCAGCACGTCGCCCCGGCAGGGCAGCCGAGCCGTTGGCATTGCGCTGGGGCAAGTGAGGCCAAGCAGGAGAGCCTGCCGTCTGAGCCCGAGTGGGTCGGGGGGTGGGGACAAGTGTCACCCACTCACGGGGCCCGGCGCCAGAAGCCTGGCTGATAAGGAGACACGGGAGGACGACGTGGGCAGGGGCGCGTGCTCCGGTCTGAGCCAGCAGTCTGGGCAGAAGGCAGGCCTGTCCTGGGCCTCGAGGCCCAGGGCGACAGCAGGGCCTCGGCCACCAGTCCCTGGGGCAGCCTTGGGGGGGCTCCCAGGCGCCAGCCCCTGAACGCGCAGAAACCGCTCCTTGGAGCAGCGGGCCGTCGGCCCCCGTCTCCCTCCAGGGTGGGGCAGCTTTCTGGGTGGCAGGGGCGGCCGGGGAAGGCGCGGGGACAGTCCCCCCACAGGCTCCCCGTCCCAGGGCCCGGGCGGTGCGCAGTGCTCCTGGAGCCTCTCCTCTCTGCACGGGAAGACGCGGGCCTCTTCCCGAGTCGGCCTGAACGCGAGAGGAAGAGGCCAGGCCCCGGCGAGCCCGGGAGAAGGCCGTCTGCTCAGAGGGGCCACCCCGGGCGACACAAGCTGCTGCACGGAGGAGGCCGCGTCTCCCGATATCGGCGAGGCCCTGGGAGCCCAGGGTCCGCACCTGGGCCCCGGGAAGCGAGGCCCCAGAAGCACCGACTCTCCCGCATCACTTCTCCCCTGACGCGAGAGAGCGAACGCCCAAAGCCGGAGCCAGGAAGCAGCAGCGAGGCGCGGTCCGCTTCGTGCCGAAAACCTCGGCGAAAGCTCTGCCTTCGCTGCGGAATCAGGGTCGGGTCTGTGGGCTGCTGCTGGTTGCCGCAGCCAAGCGCTCTGCAGCGCTCTGGCAGAAACTACCCCGGAGTGAACGCCTCCTTGCCGGGACATCCCGCCTGCCCCAGACTGGAGCCCGGTCCTGCCTAGAGGATCAGCCTTCAGAAAAGGGACACGCCTGTCCCCTCGGTCAGCAGGAGCATGTCTGGGGAGAGCGCAGCACGCCAACCCGGCAGGGCAGCCGAGCCGTTGGCATTGCGCTGGGGCAAGTGAGGCCAAGCAGGAGAGCCTGCCGTCTGAGCCCGAGTGGGTCGGGGGGTGGGGACAAGTGTCACCCAGTCCCGGGGCCCGGCGCCGGAAGCCTGGCTGCTAAGGAGACACGGGGGGACGACGAGGGCAGGGGCGCGTGCTCCGGTCTGAGCCAGCAGTCTGGGCAGAAGGCAGGCCTGTCCTGGGCCTCGAGGCCCAGTTCGACAGCAAGGCCTCGGCCACCAGTCCCTGGGGCAGCCTTGGGGGGGCTCCCAGGCGCCAGCCCCTGAACGCGCAGAAACCGCTCCCTGGAGCAGCGGGCCGTCGGCCCCCGTCTCCCTCCAGGGTGCGGCAGCGTTCTGGGTGCAAGGGCGGCCGGGGAAGGCGCGGGGACAGTCCCCCCACAGGCTCCCCGTCCCAGGGCCCGGGCGGTGCGCAGTGCTCCTGGAGCCTCTCCTCGCTGCGCGGGAAGACGCGGGCCTCTTCCCGAGTCGGCCTGAACGCGAGAGGAAGAGGCCAGGCCCCGGCGAGCCCGGGAGAAGGCCGTCTGCGCAGAGGGGCCACCCCGGGCGACACACGCTGCTGCACGGAGGAGGCCGCGTCTCCCGACATCGGCGAGGCCCTGGGAGCCCAGGGTCCGCACCTGGGCCCCGGGAAGCGAGGCCCCAGAAGCACCGACTCTCCCGCAACACTTCTCCCCTGACGCGAGAGAGCGAACGCCCAAAGCCGGAGCGAGGAAGCAGCAGCGAGGCGCGGTCCGCTTCGTGCCGAAAACCTCGGCGAAAGCTCTGCCTTCGCTGGAGAATCAGGGTCGGGCCTGTGGGCTGCTGCTGGTTGCCGCAGCCGAGCGCTCTGCAGCGCTCTGGCAGAAACTATCCCGGAGTGAACGCCTCCTTGCCGGGACATCCCGCCTGCCCGAGACTGGAGCCCGGCCGCGCCTAGGGGATCAGCCTTCAGAAAAGTTACACGCCTGTCCCCTCGGTCCCCAGGAGCCTGTCTGGGGAGAGCGCAGCACGCCGCCCCGGCAGGGCAGCCGAGCCGTTGGAATTGCGCTGGGGCAAGTGAGGCCAAGCAGGAGAGCCTGCCGTCTGAGCCCGAGTGGGTCGGGGGGTGGGGACAAGTGTCACCCACTCACGGGGCCCGGCGCCGGAAACCTGGCTGCTAAGGAGACACGGGAGGACGACGAGTGCAGGGGCGCGGGCCAGGGTCTGAGCCAGCAGTCTGGGAAGAAGGCAGGCCTGTCCTGGGCCTCGAGGCCCAGGGTGACAGCAGGGCCTCGGCCACCAGTCCCTGGGGCAGCCTTGGGGGGGCTCCCAGGCGCCAGCCCCTGAACGCGCAGATACCGCTCCCTGGAGCAGCGGGCCGTCGGCCCCCGTCTCCCTCCAGGGTGGGGCAGCGTTCTGGGTGGCAGGGGCGGCCGGGGAAGACACGGGGACAGTCCCCCCACAGGCTCCCCGTCCCAGGGCCCGGGCAGTGCGCAGTGCTCCTGGAGCCTCTCCTCTCTGCGCGGGAAGACGCGGGCCTCTTCCCGAGTCGGCCTGAACGCGAGAGGAAGAGGCCAGGCCCCGGCGAGCCCGGGAGAAGGCCGTCTGCGAGAGGGGCCACCCCGGGCGACACACGCTGCTGCACGGAGGAGGCCGCGTCTCCCGACATCGGCGAGGCCCTGGGAGCCCAGGGGCCACACCGGGGCCTGGGAAGCGGGGCCCCAGAAGCACCGACTCTCCCGCATCACTTCTCCCGTGACGCGAGAGAGCGAACGCCCAAAGCCGGAGCGAGGAAGCAGCAGCGAGGCGCGGTCCGCTTCGTGCCGAAAACCTCGGCGAAAGCTCTGCCTTCGCTGGGGAATCAGGGTCGGGCCTGTGGGCTGCTGCTGGTTGCCGCAGCCGAGCGCTCTGCAGCGCTCTGGCAGAAACTACCCCGGAGTGAATGCCTCCTTGACGGGACATCCCGCCTCCCCCTGACTGGAGCCCGGTCCCGCCTGGGGGACGAGCCTTCAGAAAAGGGACACGCCTGTCCCCTCGGTCCCCAGGAGCATGTCTGGGGAGAGCGCAGCACGTCGCCCCGGCAGGGCAGCCGAGCCGTTGGCATTGCGCTGGGGCAAGTGAGGCCAAGCAGGAGAGCCTGCCGTCTGAGCCCGAGTGGGTCGGGGGGTGGGGACAAGTTTCACCCACTCACGGGGCCCGGCGCCGGAAGCCTGGCTGCTAAGGAGACACGGGGGGACGACGAGGGCAGGGGCGCGTGCTCCGGTCTGAGCCAGCAGTCTGGGCCGAAGGCAGGCCTGTCCTGGGCCTCGAGGCCCAGGGTGACAGCAGGGCCTCGGCCACCAGTCCCTGGGGCAGCCTTGGGGGGGCACCCAGGCGCCAGCCCCTGAACGCGCAGATACCGCTCCCTGGAGCAGCGGGCCGTCGGCCCCCGTCTCCCTCCAGGGTGGGGCAGCGTTCTGGGTGGCAGGGGCGGCGGGGGAAGACACGGGGACAGTCCCCCCACAGGCACCGCGTCCCAGGGCCCGGGCGGTGCGCAGTGCTCCTGGAGACTCTCCTCTCTGCGCGGGAAGACGCGGGCCTCTTCCCGAGTCGGCCTGAACGCGAGAGGAAGAGGCCAGTCCCCGGCGAGCCCGGGAGAAGGCCGTCTGCGCAGAGGGGCCACCCCGGGCGACACACGCTGCTGCAAGGAGGAGGCCGCGTCTCCCGACATCGGCGAGGCCCTGGGAGCCCAGGGTCCGCACCTGGGCCCGGGAAGCGAGGCCCCAGAAGCACCGACTCTCCCGCAGCACTTCTCCCCTGACGCGAGAGATTGAACGCCCAAAGCCGGAGCGAGGAAGCAGCAGCGAGGCGCGGTCCGCTTCGTGCCGAAAACCTCGGGGAAAGCTCTTCCTTCACTGGGGAATCAGGGTCGGGCCTGTGGTCTGCTGCTGGTTGCCGCAGCCGAGCGCTCTGCAGCGCTCTGGCAGAAACTACTCCGGAGTGAACGCCTCCTTGCCGGGACATCCCGCCTCCCCCAGACTGGTGCCCGGTCGCGCCTGGGGGACCAGCCTGCAGAAAAGTGACACGCCTGTCCCCTCGGTCCCCAGGAGCATGTCTGGGGAGAGCGCAGCACCCTGCCCCGGCAGGGCAGCCGAGCCGTTGGCATGGCGCTGGGGCAAGTGAAGCCAAGCAGGAGAGCCTGCCGTCTGAGCCCGAGTGGGTCGGGGGGTGGGGACAAGTGTCACCCACTCACGGGGCCCGGCGCCGGAAGCCTGGCTGCTAAGGAGACACGGGGGGACGACGAGGGCAGGGGCGCGTGCTCCGGTCTGAGCCAGCAGTCTTGGCAGAAGGCAGGCCTGTCCTGGGCCTCGAGGCCCAGGGCGACAGCAGGCCTCGGCCACCAGTCCTTGGGGCAGCCTTGGGGGGGCTCCCAGGTGCCAGCCCCTGAACGCGCAGAAACCGCTCCCTGGAGCAGCGGGCCGTCGGCCCCCGTCTCCCTCCAGGGTGCGGCAGCGTTCTGGGTGCAAGGGCGGCCGGGGAAGGCGCGGGGACAGTCCCCCCACAGGCTCCCCGTCCCAGGGCCCGGGCGGTGCTCAGTGCTCCTGAGCCTCTCCTCTCTGCGCGGGAAGACGCGGGCCTCTTCCCGAGTCGGCCTGAACGCGAGAGGAAGAGGCCAGGCCCCGGCGAGCCCGGGAGAAGGCCGTCTGCGCAGAGGGGCCACCCCGGGCGACACACGCTGCTGCACGGAGGAGGCCGCGTCTCCCGACATCGGCGAGGCCCTGGGAGCCCAGGGGCCACACCGGGGCCTGGGAAGCGAGGCCCCAGAAGCACCGACTCTCCCGCATCACTTCTCCCCTGACGCGAGAGAGCGAACGCCCAAAGCCGGAGCGAGGAAGCAGCAGCGAGGCGCGGTCCGCTTCGTGCCGAAAACCTCAGCGAAAGCTCTGCCTTCGCTGGGGAATCAGGGTCGGGCCTGTCGTCTGCTGCTGGTTGCCGCAGCCGAGCGCTCTGCAGCGCTCTGGCAGAAACTACCCCGGAGTGAACGCCTCCTTGCCGGGACATCCCGCCTCCCCCAGACTGGAGCCCGGTCGCGCCTGGGGGACCAGCCTGCAGAAAAGGGACACGCCTGTCCCCTTGGTCCCCAGGAGCATGTCTGGGGAGAGCGCAGCACGCTGCCCCGGCAGGGCAGCCGAGCCGTTGGCATGGCGCTGGGGCAAGTGAAGCCAAGCAGGAGAGCCTGCCGTCTGAGCCCGAGTGGGTCGGGGGGTGGGGACAAGTGTCACCCAGTCCCGGGGCCCGGCGCCGGAAGCCTGGCTGCTAAGGAGACACGGGGGGACGACGAGGGCAGGGGCGCGTGCTCCGGTCTGAGCCAGCAGTCTGGGCAGAAGGCAGGCCTGTCCTGGGCCTCGAGACCCAGTTCGACAGCAAGGCCTCGGCCACCAGTCCCTGGGGCAGCCTTGGGGGGGCTCCCAGGCGCCAGCCCCTGAACGCGCAGAAACCGCTCCCTGGAGCAGCGGGCCGTCGGCCCCCGTCTCCCTCCAGGGTGCGGCAGCGTTCTGGGTGCAAGGGCGGCCGGGGAAGGCGCGGGGACAGTCCCCCCACAGGCTCCCCGTCCCAGGGCCCGGGCGGTGCGCAGTGCTCCTGGAGCCTCTCCTCTCTGCGCGGGAAGACGCGGGCCTCTTCCCGAGTCGGCCTGAACGCGAGAGGAAGAGGCCAGGCCCCGGCGAGCCCGGGAGAAGGCCGTCTGCGCAGAGGGGCCACCCCGGGCGACACACGCTGCTGCACGGAGGAGGCCGCGTCTCCCGACATCGGCGAGGCCCTGGGAGCCCAGGGTCCGCACCTGGGCCCCGGGAAGCGAGGCCCCAGAAGCACCGACTCTCCCGCAACACTTCTCCCCTGACGCGAGAGAGCGAACGCCCAAAGCCGGAGCGAGGAAGCAGCAGCGAGGCGCGGTCCGCTTCGTGCCGAAAACCTCGGCGAAAGCTCTGCCTTCGCTGGAGAATCAGGGTCGGGCCTGTGGGCTGCTGCTGGTTGCCGCAGCCGAGCGCTCTGCAGCGCTCTGGCAGAAACTATCCCGGAGTGAACGCCTCCTTGCCGGGACATCCCGCCTGCCCGAGACTGGAGCCCGGCCGCGCCTAGGGGATCAGCCTTCAGAAAAGTTACACGCCTGTCCCCTCGGTCCCCAGGAGCCTGTCTGGGGAGAGCGCAGCACGCCGCCCCGGCAGGGCAGCCGAGCCGTTGGCATTGCGCTGGGGCAAGTGAGGCCAAGCAGGAGAGCCTGCCGTCTGAGCCCGAGTGGGTCGGGGGGTGGGGACAAGTGTCACCCACTCACGGGGCCCGGCGCCGGAAACCTGGCTGCTAAGGAGACACGGGAGGACGACGAGTGCAGGGGCGCGGGCCCCGGTCTGAGCCAGCAGTCTGGGAAGAAGGCAGGCCTGTCCTGGGCCTCGAGGCCCAGGGTGACAGCAGGGCCTCGGCCACCAGTCCCTGGGGCAGCCTTGGGGGGGCTCCCAGGCGCCAGCCCCTGAACGCGCAGATACCGCTCCCTGGAGCAGCGGGCCGTCGGCCCCCGTCTCCCTCCAGGGTGGGGCAGCGTTCTGGGTGGCAGGGGCGGCCGGGGAAGACACGGGGACAGTCCCCCCACAGGCTCCCCGTCCCAGGGCCCGGGCAGTGCGCAGTGCTCCTGGAGACTCTCCTCTCTGCGCGGGAAGACGCGGGCCTCTTCCCGAGTCGGCCTGAACGCGAGAGGAAGAGGCCAGGCCCCGGCGAGCCCGGGAGAAGGCCGTCTGCGCAGAGGGGCCACCCCGGGCGACACACGCTGCTGCACGGAGGAGGCCGCGTCTCCCGACATCGGCGAGGCCCTGGGAGCCCAGGGTCCGCACCTGGGCCCCGGGAAGCGAGGCCCCAGAAGCACCGACTCTCCCGCAACACTTCTCCCCTGACGCGAGAGAGCGAACGCCCAAAGCCGGAGCAAGGAAGCAGCAGCGAGGCGCGGTCCGCTTCGTGCCGAAAACCTCGGCGAAAGCTCTGCCTTCGCTGGAGAATCAGGGTCGGGCCTGTGGGCTGCTGCTGGTTGCCGCAGCCGAGCGCTCTGCAGCGCTCTGGCAGAAACTATCCCGGAGTGAACGCCTCCTTGCCGGGACATCCCGCCTGCCCGAGACTGGAGCCCGGCCGCGCCTAGGGGATCAGCCTTCAGAAAAGTTACACGCCTGTCCCCTCGGTCCCCAGGAGCCTGTCTGGGGAGAGCGCAGCACGCCGCCCCGGCAGGGCAGCCGAGCCGTTGGGATTGCGCTGGGGCAAGTGAGGCCAAGCAGGAGAGCCTGCCGTCTGAGCCCGAGTGGGTCGGGGGGTGGGGACAAGTGTCACCCACTCACGGGGCCGGCGCCGGAAACCTGGCTGCTAAGGAGACACGGGAGGACGACGAGTGCAGGGGCGCGGGCCCCGGTCTAAGCCAGCAGTCTGGGAAGAAGGCAGGCCTGTCCTGGGCCTCGAGGCCCAGGGTGACAGCAGGGCCTCGGCCACCAGTCCCTGGGGCAGCCTTGGGGGGGCTCCCAGGCGCCAGCCCCTGAACGCGCAGATACCGCTCCCTGGAGCAGCGGGCCGTCGGCCCCCGTCTCCCTCCAGGGTGCGGCAGCGTTCTGGGTGCAAGGGGCGGCCGGGGAAGACACGGGGACAGTCCCCCCACAGGCTCCCCGTCCCAGGGCCCGGGCGGTGCGCAGTGCTCCTGGAGCCTCTCCTCTCTGCGCGGGAAGACGCGGGCCTCTTCCCGAGTCGGCCTGAACGCGAGAGGAAGAGGCCAGGCCCCGGCGAGCCCGGGAGAAGGCCGTCTGCGCAGAGGGGCCACCCCGGGCGACACACGCTGCTGCACGGAGGAGGCCGCGTCTCCCGACATCGGCGAGGCCCTGGGAGCCCAGGGGCCACAACGGGGCCTGGGAAGCGGGGCCCCAGAAGCACCGACTCTCCCGCATCACTTCTCCCGTGACGCGAGAGAGCGAACGCCCAAAGCCGGAGCGAGGAAGCAGCAGCGAGGCGCGGTCCGCTTCGTGCCGAAAACCTCGGCGAAAGCTCTGCCTTCGCTGGGGAATCAGGGTCGGGCCTGTGGGCTGCTGCTGGTTGCCGCAGCCGAGCGCTCTGCAGCGCTCTGGCAGAAACTACCCCGGAGTGAACGCCTCCTTGCCGGGACATCCCGCCTCCCCCTGACTGGAGCCCGGTCCCGCCTGGGGGACCAGCCTTCAGAAAAGGGACACGCCTGTCCCCTCGGTCCCCAGGAGCATGTCTGGGGAGAGCGCAGCACGCTGCCCCGGCAGGGCAGCCGAGCCGTTGGCATGGCGCTGGGGCAAGTGAAGCCAAGCAGGAGAGCCTGCCGTCTGAGCCCGAGTGGGTCGGGGGGTGGGGACAAGTGTCACCCAGTCCCGGGGCCCGGCGCCGGAAGCCTGGCTGCTAAGGAGACACGGGGGGACGACGAGGGCAGGGGCGCGTGCTCCGGTCTGAGCCAGCAGTCTGGGCAGAAGGCAGGCCTGTCCTGGGCCTCGAGGCCCAGTTCGACAGCAAGGCCTCGGCCACCAGTCCCTGGGGCAGCCTTGGGGGGGCTCCCAGGCGCCAGCCCCTGAACGCGCAGAAACCGCTCCCTGGAGCAGCGGGCCGTCGGCCCCCGTCTCCCTCCAGGGTGCGGCAGCGTTCTGGGTGCAAGGGCGGCCGGGGAAGGCGCGGGGACAGTCCCCCCACAGGCTCCCCGTCCCAGGGCCCGGGCGGTGCGCAGTGCTCCTGGAGCCTCTCCTCTCTGCGCGGGAAGACGCGGGCCTCTTCCCGAGTCGGCCTGAACGCGAGAGGAAGAGGCCAGGCCCCGGCGAGCCCGGGAGAAGGCCGTCTGCGCAGAGGGGCCACCCCGGGCGACACACGCTGCTGCACGGAGGAGGCCGCGTCTCCCGACATCGGCGAGGCCCTGGGAGCCCAGGGTCCGCACCTGGGCCCCGGGAAGCGAGGCCCCAGAAGCACCGACTCTCCCGCAACACTTCTCCCCTGACGCGAGAGAGCGAACGCCCAAAGCCGGAGCGAGGAAGCAGCAGCGAGGCGCGGTCCGCTTCGTGCCGAAAACCTCGGCGAAAGCTCTGCCTTCGCTGGAGAATCAGGGTCGGGCCTGTGGGCTGCTGCTGGTTGCCGCAGCCGAGCGCTCTGCAGCGCTCTGGCAGAAACTATCCCGGAGTGAACGCCTCCTTGCCGGGACATCCCGCCTGCCCGAGACTGGAGCCCGGCCGCGCCTAGGGGATCAGCCTTCAGAAAAGTTACACGCCTGTCCCCTCGGTCCCCAGGAGCCTGTCTGGGGAGAGCGCAGCACGCCGCCCCGGCAGGGCAGCCGAGCCGTTGGCATTGCGCTGGGGCAAGTGAGGCCAAGCAGGAGAGCCTGCCGTCTGAGCCCGAGTGGGTCGGGGGGTGGGGACAAGTGTCACCCACTCACGGGGCCCGGCGCCGGAAACCTGGCTGCTAAGGAGACACGGGAGGACGACGAGTGCAGGGGCGCGGGCCCCGGTCTGAGCCAGCAGTCTGGGAAGAAGGCAGGCCTGTCCTGGGCCTCGAGGCCCAGGGTGACAGCAGGGCCTCGGCCACCAGTCCCTGGGGCAGCCTTGGGGGGGCTCCCAGGCGCCAGCCCCTGAACGCGCAGATACCGCTCCCTGGAGCAGCGGGCCGTCGGCCCCCGTCTCCCTCCAGGGTGGGGCAGCGTTCTGGGTGGCAGGGGCGGCCGGGGAAGACACGGGGACAGTCCCCCCACAGGCTCCCCGTCCCAGGGCCCGGGCAGTGCGCAGTGCTCCTGGAGCCTCTCCTCTCTGCGCGGGAAGACGCGGGCCTCTTCCCGAGTCGGCCTGAACGCGAGAGGAAGAGGCCAGGCCCCGGCGAGCCCGGGAGAAGGCCGTCTGCGCAGAGGGGCCACCCCGGGCGACACACGCTGCTGCACGGAGGAGGCCGCGTCTCCCGACATCGGCGAGGCCCTGGGAGCCCAGGGTCCGCACCTGGGCCCCGGGAAGCGAGGCCCCAGAAGCACCGACTCTCCCGCAACACTTCTCCCCTGACGCGAGAGAGCGAACGCCCAAAGCCGGAGCGAGGAAGCAGCAGCGAGGCGCGGTCCGCTTCGTGCCGAAAACCTCGGCGAAAGCTCTGCCTTCGCTGGAGAATCAGGGTCGGGCCTGTGGGCTGCTGCTGGTTGCCGCAGCCGAGCGCTCTGCAGCGCTCTGGCAGAAACTATCCCGGAGTGAACGCCTCCTTGCCGGGACATCCCGCCTGCCCGAGACTGGAGCCCGGCCGCGCCTAGGGGATCAGCCTTCAGAAAAGTTACACGCCTGTCCCCTCGGTCCCCAGGAGCCTGTCTGGGGAGAGCGCAGCACGCCGCCCCGGCAGGGCAGCCGAGCCGTTGGCATTGCGCTGGGGCAAGTGAGGCCAAGCAGGAGAGCCTGCCGTCTGAGCCCGAGTGGGTCGGGGGGTGGGGACAAGTGTCACCCACTCACGGGGCCGGCGCCGGAAACCTGGCTGCTAAGGAGACACGGGAGGACGACGAGTGCAGGGGCGCGGGCCCCGGTCTAAGCCAGCAGTCTGGGAAGAAGGCAGGCCTGTCCTGGGCCTCGAGGCCCAGGGTGACAGCAGGGCCTCGGCCACCAGTCCCTGGGGCAGCCTTGGGGGGGCTCCCAGGCGCCAGCCCCTGAACGCGCAGATACCGCTCCCTGGAGCAGCGGGCCGTCGGCCCCCGTCTCCCTCCAGGGTGCGGCAGCGTTCTGGGTGCAAGGGGCGGCCGGGGAAGACACGGGGACAGTCCCCCCACAGGCTCCCCGTCCCAGGGCCCGGGCGGTGCGCAGTGCTCCTGGAGCCTCTCCTCTCTGCGCGGGAAGACGCGGGCCTCTTCCCGAGTCGGCCTGAACGCGAGAGGAAGAGGCCAGGCCCCGGCGAGCCCGGGAGAAGGCCGTCTGCGCAGAGGGGCCACCCCGGGCGACACACGCTGCTGCACGGAGGAGGCCGCGTCTCCCGACATCGGCGAGGCCCTGGGAGCCCAGGGGCCACAACGGGGCCTGGGAAGCGGGGCCCCAGAAGCACCGACTCTCCCGCATCACTTCTCCCGTGACGCGAGAGAGCGAACGCCCAAAGCCGGAGCGAGGAAGCAGCAGCGAGGCGCGGTCCGCTTCGTGCCGAAAACCTCGGCGAAAGCTCTGCCTTCGCTGGGGAATCAGGGTCGGGCCTGTGGGCTGCTGCTGGTTGCCGCAGCCGAGCGCTCTGCAGCGCTCTGGCAGAAACTACCCCGGAGTGAACGCCTCCTTGCCGGGACATCCCGCCTCCCCCTGACTGGAGCCCGGTCCCGCCTGGGGGACCAGCCTTCAGAAAAGGGACACGCCTGTCCCCTCGGTCCCCAGGAGCATGTCTGGGGAGAGCGCAGCACGTCGCCCCGGCAGGGCAGCCGAGCCGTTGGCATTGCGCTGGGGCAAGTGAGGCCAAGCAGGAGAGCCTGCCGTCTGAGCCCGAGTGGGTCGGGGGGTGGGGACAAGTGTCACCCACTCACGGGGCCCGGCGCCAGAAGCCTGGCTGATAAGGAGACACGGGAGGACGACGTGGGCAGGGGCGCGTGCTCCGGTCTGAGCCAGCAGTCTGGGCAGAAGGCAGGCCTGTCCTGGGCCTCGAGGCCCAGGGCGACAGCAGGGCCTCGGCCACCAGTCCCTGGGGCAGCCTTGGGGGGGCTCCCAGGCGCCAGCCCCTGAACGCGCAGAAACCGCTCCTTGGAACAGCGGGCCGTCGGCCCCCGTCTCCCTCCAGGGTGGGGCAGCTTTCTGGGTGGCAGGGGCGGCCGGGGAAGGCGCGGGGACAGTCCCCCCACAGGCTCCCCGTCCCAGGGCCCGGGCGGTGCGCAGTGCTCCTGGAGCCTCTCCTCTCTGCACGGGAAGACGCGGGCCTCTTCCCGAGTCGGCCTGAACGCGAGAGGAAGAGGCCAGGCCCCGGCGAGCCCGGGAGAAGGCCGTCTGCGCAGAGGGGCCACCCCGGGCGACACACGCTGCTGCACGGAGGAGGCCGCGTCTCCCGACATCGGCGAGGCCCTGGGAGCCCAGGGGCCACACCGGGGCCTGGGAAGCGAGGCCCCAGAAGCACCGACTCTCCCGCATCACTTCTCCCCTGACGCGAGAGAGCGAACGCCCAAAGCCGGAGCGAGGAAGCAGCAGCGAGGCGCGGTCCGCTTCGTGCCGAAAACCTCAGCGAAAGCTCTGCCTTCGCTGGGGAATCAGGGTCGGGCCTGTCGTCTGCTGCTGGTTGCCGCAGCCGAGCGCTCTGCAGCGCTCTGGCAGAAACTACCCCGGAGTGAACGCCTCCTTGCCGGGACATCCCGCCTCCCCCAGACTGGAGCCCGGTCGCGCCTGGGGGACCAGCCTGCAGAAAAGGGACACGCCTGTCCCCTTGGTCCCCAGGAGCATGTCTGGGGAGAGCGCAGCACGCTGCCCCGGCAGGGCAGCCGAGCCGTTGGCATGGCGCTGGGGCAAGTGAAGCCAAGCAGGAGAGCCTGCCGTCTGAGCCCGAGTGGGTCGGGGAGTGGGGACAAGTGTCACCCAGTCCCGGGGCCCGGCGCCGGAAGCCTGGCTGCTAAGGAGACACGGGGGGACGATGAGGGCAGGGGCGCGTGCTCCGGTCTGAGCCAGCAGTCTGGGCAGAAGGCAGGCCTGTCCTGGGCCTCGAGGCCCAGGGCGACAGCAAGGCCTCGGCCACCAGTCCCTGGGGCAGCCTTGGGGGGGCTCCCAGGCGCCAGCCCCTGAACGCGCAGATACCGCTCCCTGGAGCAGCGGGCCGTCGGCCCCCGTCTCCCTCCAGGGTGCGGCAGCGTTCTGGGTGCAAGGGGCGGCCGGGGAAGACACGGGGACAGTCCCCCCACAGGCTCCCCGTCCCAGGGCCCGGGCGGTGCGCAGTGCTCCTGGAGCCTCTCCTCTCTGCGCGGGAAGACGCGGGCCTCTTCCCGAGTCGGCCTGAACGCGAGAGGAAGAGGCCAGGCCCCGGCGAGCCCGGGAGAAGGCCGTCTGCGCAGAGGGGCCACCCCGGGCGACACACGCTGCTGCACGGAGGAGGCCGCGTCTCCCGACATCGGCGAGGCCCTGGGAGCCCAGGGGCCACAACGGGGCCTGGGAAGCGGGGCCCCAGAAGCACCGACTCTCCCGCATCACTTCTCCCGTGACGCGAGAGAGCGAACGCCCAAAGCCGGAGCGAGGAAGCAGCAGCGAGGCGCGGTCCGCTTCGTGCCGAAAACCTCGGCGAAAGCTCTGCCTTCGATGGGGAATCAGGGTCGGGCCTGTGGGCTGCTGCTGGTTGCCGCAGCCGAGCGCTCTGCAGCGCTCTGGCAGAAACTACCCCGGAGTGAACGCCTCCTTGCCGGGACATCCCGCCTCCCCCTGACTGGAGCCCGGTCCCGCCTGGGGGACTTGCCTTCAGAAAAGGGACACGCCTGTCCCCTCGGTCCCCAGGAGCATGTCTGGGTAGAGCGCAGCACGTCGCCCCGGCAGGGCAGCCGAGCCGTTGGCATTGCGCTGGGGCAAGTGAGGCCAAGCAGGAGAGCCTGCCGTCTGAGCCCGAGTGGGTCGGGGGGTGGGGACAAGTGTCACCCACTCACGGGGCCCGGCGCCAGAAGCCTGGCTGATAAGGAGACACGGGAGGACGACGTGGGCAGGGGCGCGTGCTCCGGTCTGAGCCAGCAGTCTGGGCAGAAGGCAGGCCTGTCCTGGGCCTCGAGGCCCAGGGCGACAGCAGGGCCTCGGCCACCAGTCCCTGGGGCAGCCTTGGGGGGGCTCCCAGGCGCCAGCCCCTGAACGCGCAGAAACCGCTCCTTGGAGCAGCGGGCCGTCGGCCCCCGTCTCCCTCCAGGGTGGGGCAGCTTTCTGGGTGGCAGGGGCGGCCGGGGAAGGCGCGGGGACAGTCCCCCCACAGGCTCCCCGTCCCAGGGCCCGGGCGGTGCGCAGTGCTCCTGGAGCCTCTCCTCTCTGCACGGGAAGACGCGGGCCTCTTCCCGAGTCGGCCTGAACGCGAGAGGAAGAGGCCAGGCCCCGGCGAGCCCGGGAGAAGGCCGTCTGCTCAGAGGGGCCACCCCGGGCGACACAAGCTGCTGCACGGAGGAGGCCGCGTCTCCCGATATCGGCGAGGCCCTGGGAGCCCAGGGTCCGCACCTGGGCCCCGGGAAGCGAGGCCCCAGAAGCACCGACTCTCCCGCAACACTTCTCCCCTGACGCGAGAGAGCGAACGCCCAAAGCCGGAGCCAGGAAGCAGCAGCGAGGCGCGGTCCGCTTCGTGCGGAAAACCTCGGGGAAAGCTCTGCCTTCGCTGCGGAATCAGGGTCGGGTCTGTGGGCTGCTGCTGGTTGCCGCAGCCAAGCGCTCTGCAGCGCTCTGGCAGAAACTACCCCGGAGTGAACGCCTCCTTGCCGGGACATCCCGCCTGCCCCAGACTGGAGCCCGGTCCTGCCTAGAGGATCAGCCTTCAGAAAAGGGACACGCCTGTCCCCTCGGTCCCCAGGAGCCTGTCTGGGGAGAGCGCAGCACGCCGCCCCGGCAGGTCAGCCGAGCCGTTGGCATTTCGCTGGGGCAAGTGAGGCCAAGCAGGAGAGCCTGCTGTCTGAGCCCGAGTGGGTTGGGGGGTGGGGACAAGTGTCACCCACTCACAGGGCCCGGCACCGGAAGCCTGGCTGCTAAGGAGACACGGGGGGACGACGAGGGCAGGGGCGCGTGCTCCGGTCTGAGCCAGCAGTCTGTGCAGAAGGCAGGCCTGTCCTGGGCCTCGAGGCCCAGGGCGACAGCAGGGCCTCGGCCACCAGTCCCTGGGGCAGCCTTGGGGGGGCTCTCAGGCGCCAGCCCCTGAACGCGCAGAAACCGCTCCCTGGAGCAGCGGGCCGTCGGCCCCCGTCTCCCTCCAGGGTGCGGCAGCTTTCTGGGTGCAGGGACGGCCGGGGAAGGCGCGGGGACAGTCCCCCCACAGGCTCCCCGTCCCAGGGCCCGGGCGGTGCGCAGTGCTCCTGGAGCCTCTCCTCTCTGCGCGGGAAGCCGCAGGCCTCTTCCCGAGTCCGCCTGAACGCGAGAGGAAGAGGCCAGGCCCCGGCGAGCCCGGGAGAAGGCCGTCTGCGCAGAGGGGCCACCCCGGGCGACACACGCTGCTGCACGGAGGAGGCCGCGTCTCCCGACATCGGCGAGGCCCTGGGAGCCCAGGGGCCACACCGGGGCCTGGGAAAAGAGGCCCCAGAAGCACCGACTCTCCCGCATCACTTCTCCCCTGACGCGAGAGAGCGAACGCCCAAAGCCGGAGCGAGGAAGCAGCAGCGAGGCGCGGTCCGCTTTGTGCGGAAAACCTCGGCGAACGCTCTGCCTTCGTTGGGGAATCAGGGTCGGGCCTGTGGTCTGCTGCTGGTTGCCGCAGCCGAGCGCTCTGCAGCGCTCTGGCAGAAACTACCCCGGAGTGAACGCCTCCTTGCCGGGACATCCCGCCTCCCCCAGACTAGAGCCCGGTCGCGCCTGGGGGACCAGCCTGCAGAAAAGGGACACGCCTGTCCCCTCGGTCCCCAGGAGCATGTCTGGGGAGAGCGCAGCACGCTGCCCCGGCAGGGCAGCCGAGCCGTTGGCATGGCGCTGGGGCAAGTGAAGCCAAGCAGGAGAGCCTGCCGTCTGAGCCCGAGTGGGTCGGGGGGTGGGGACAAGTGTCACCCACTCACAGGGCCCGGCGCCGGAAGCCTGGCTGCTAAGGAGACACGGGGGGACGACGAGGGCAGGGGCGCGTGCTCCGGTCTGAGCCAGCAGTCTGGGCAGAAGGCAGGCCTGTCCTGGGCCTCGAGGCCCAGGGCGACAGCAAGGCCTCGGCCACCAGTCCCTGGGGCAGCCTTGGGGGGGCTCCCAGGCGCCAGCCCCTGAACGCGCAGAAACCGCTCCCTGGAGCAGCGGGCCGTCGGCCCCCGTCTCCCTCCAGGGTGCGGCAGCGTTCTGGGTGCAAGGGCGGCCGGGGAAGGCGCGGGGACAGTCCCCCCACAGGCTCCCCGTCCCAGGGCCCGGGCGGTGCGCAGTGCTCCTGGAGCCTCTCCTCTCTGCGCGGGAAGACGCGGGCCTCTTCCCGAGTCGGCCTGAACGCGAGAGGAAGAGGCAGGCCCCGGCGAGCCCGGGAGAAGGCCGTCTGCGCAGAGGGGCCACCCCGGGCGACACACGCTGCTGCACGGAGGAGGCCGCGTCTCCCGACATCGGCGAGGCCCTGGGAGCCCAGGGTCCTCACCTGGGCCCCGGGAAGCGAGGCCCCAGAAGCACCGACTCTCCCGCAACACTTCTCCCCTGACGGGAGAGAGCGATCGCCCAAAGCCGGAGCGAGGAAGCATCAGCGAGGCGCGGTCCGCTTCGTGCCGAAAACCTCGGCGAAAGCTCTGCCTTCGCTGGAGAATCAGGGTCGGGCCTGTGGGCTGCTGCTGGTTGCCGCAGCCGAGCGCTCTGCAGCGCTCTGGCAGAAACTATCCCGGAGTGAACGCCTCCTTGCCGGGACATCCCGCCTGCCCGAGACTGGAGCCCGGCCGCGCCTAGGGGATCAGCCTTCAGAAAAGTTACACGCCTGTCCCCTCGGTCCCCAGGAGCCTGTCTGGGGAGAGCGCAGCACGCCGCCCAGGCAGGGCAGCCGAGCCGTTGGCATTGCGCTGGGGCAAGTGAGGCCAAGCAGGAGAGCCTGCCGTCTGAGCCCGAGTGGGTCGGGGGGTGGGGACAAGTGTCACCCACTCACGGGGCCCGGCGCCAGAAGCCTGGCTGATAAGGAGACACGGGAGGATGACGTGGGCAGGGGCGCGTGCTCCGGTCTGAGCCAGCAGTCTGGGCAGAAGGCAGGCCTGTCCTGGGCCTCGAGGCCCAGGGCGACAGCAGGGCCTCGGCCACCAGTCCCTGGGGCAGCCTTGGGGGGGCTCCCAGGCGCCAGCCCCTGAACGCGCAGAAACCGCTCCTTGGAGCAGCGGGCCGTCGGCCCCCGTCTCCCTCCAGGGTGGGGCAGCTTTCTGGGTGGCAGGGGCGGCCGGGGAAGGCGCGGGGACAGTCCCCCCACAGGCTCCCCGTCCCAGGGCCCGGGCGGTGCGCAGTGCTCCTGGAGCCTCTCCTCTCTGCACGGGAAGACGCGGGCCTCTTCCCGAGTCGGCCTGAACGCGAGAGGAAGAGGCCAGGCCCCGGCGAGCCCGGGAGAAGGCCGTCTGCTCAGAGGGGCCACCCCGGGCGACACAAGCTGCTGCACGGAGGAGGCCGCGTCTCCCGATATCGGCGAGGCCCTGGGAGCCCAGGGTCCGCACCTGGGCCCCGGGAAGCGAGGCCCCAGAAGCACCGACTCTCCCGCAACACTTCTCCCCTGACGCGAGAGAGCGAACGCCCAAAGCCGGAGCCAGGAAGCAGCAGCGAGGCGCGGTCCGCTTCGTGCCGAAAACCTCGGCGAAAGCTCTGCCTTCGCTGCGGAATCAGGGTCGGGTCTGTGGGCTGCTGCTGGTTGCCGCAGCCAAGCGCTCTGCAGCGCTCTGGCAGAAACTACCCCGGAGTGAACGCCTCCTTGCCGGGACATCCCGCCTGCCCCAGACTGGAGCCCGGTCCTGCCTAGAGGATCAGCCTTCAGAAAAGGGACACGCCTGTCCCCTCGGTCCCCAGGAGCCTGTCTGGGGAGAGCGCAGCACGCCGCCCCGGCAGGTCAGCCGAGCCGTTGGCATTTCGCTGGGGCAAGTGAGGCCAAGCAGGAGAGCCTGCTGTCTGAGCCCGAGTGGGTTGGGGGGTGGGGACAAGTGTCACCCACTCACAGGGCCCGGCACCGGAAGCCTGGCTGCTAAGGAGACACGGGGGGACGACGAGGGCAGGGGCGCGTGCTCCGGTCTGAGCCAGCAGTCTGTGCAGAAGGCAGGCCTGTCCTGGGCCTCGAGGCCCAGGGCGACAGCAGGGCCTCGGCCACCAGTCCCTGGGGCAGCCTTGGGGGGGCTCTCAGGCGCCAGCCCCTGAACGCGCAGAAACCGCTCCCTGGAGCAGCGGGCCGTCGGCCCCCGTCTCCCTCCAGGGTGCGGCAGCTTTCTGGGTGCAGGGACGGCCGGGGAAGGCGCGGGGACAGTCCCCCCACAGGCTCCCCGTCCCAGGGCCCGGGCGGTGCGCAGTGCTCCTGGAGCCTCTCCTGTCTGCGCGGGAAGCCGCAGGCCTCTTCCCGAGTCGGCCTGAACGCGAGAGGAAGAGGCCAGGCCCCGGCGAGCCCGGGAGAAGGCCGTCTGCGCAGAGGGGCCACCCCGGGCGACACACGCTGCTGCACGGAGGAGGCCGCGTCTCCCGACATCGGCGAGGCCCTGGGAGCCCAGGGGCCACACCGGGGCCTGGGAAAAGAGGCCCCAGAAGCACCGACTCTCCCGCATCACTTCTCCCCTGACGCGAGAGAGCGAACGCCCAAAGCCGGAGCGAGGAAGCAGCAGCGAGGCGCGGTCCGCTTTGTGCGGAAAACCTCGGCGAACGCTCTGCCTTCGTTGGGGAATCAGGGTCGGGCCTGTGGTCTGCTGCTGGTTGCCGCAGCCGAGCGCTCTGCAGCGCTCTGGCAGAAACTACCCCGGAGTGAACGCCTCCTTGCCGGGACATCCCGCCTCCCCCAGACTAGAGCCCGGTCGCGCCTGGGGGACCAGCCTGCAGAAAAGGGACACGCCTGTCCCCTCGGTCCCCAGGAGCATGTCTGGGGAGAGCGCAGCACGCTGCCCCGGCAATGCAGCCGAGCCGTTGGCATGGCGCTGGGGCAAGTGAAGCCAAGCAGGAGAGCCTGCCGTCTGAGCCCGAGTGGGTCGGGGGGTGGGGACAAGTGTCACCCACTCACAGGGCCCGGCGCCGGAAGCCTGGCTGCTAAGGAGACACGGGGGGACGACGAGGGCAGGGGCGCGTGCTCCGGTCTGAGCCAGCAGTCTGGGCAGAAGGCAGGCCTGTCCTGGGCCTCGAGGCCCAGGGCGACAGCAAGGCCTCGGCCACCAGTCCCTGGGGCAGCCTTGGGGGGGCTCCCAGGCGCCAGCCCCTGAACGCGCAGAAACCGCTCCCTGGAGCAGCGGGCCGTCGGCCCCCGTCTCCCTCCAGGGTGCGGCAGCGTTCTGGGTGCAAGGGCGGCCGGGGAAGGCGCGGGGACAGTCCCCCAACAGGCTCCCCGTCCCAGGGCCCGGGCGGTGCGCAGTGCTCCTGGAGCCTCTCCTCTCTGCGCGGGAAGACGCGGGCCTCTTCCCGAGTCGGCCTGAACGCGAGAGGAAGAGGCCAGGCCCCGGCGAGCCCGGGAGAAGGCCGTCTGCGCAGAGGGGCCACCCCGGGCGACACACGCTGCTGCACGGAGGAGGCCGCGTCTCCCGACATCGGCGAGGCCCTGGGAACCCAGGGTCCGCACCTGGGCCCCGGGAAGCGAGGCCCCAGAAGCACCGACTCTCCCGCAACACTTCTCCCCTGACGCGAGAGAGCGATCGCCCAAAGCCGGAGCGAGGAAGCATCAGCGAGGCGCGGTCCGCTTCGTGCCGAAAACCTCGGCGAAAGCTCTGCCTTCGCTGGGGAATCAGGGTCGGGCCTGTGGGCTGCTGCTGGTTGCCGCAGCCGAGCGCTCTGCAGCGCTCTGGCAGAAACTATCCCGGAGTGAACGCCTCCTTGCCGGGACATCTCGCCTGCCCCAGACTGGAGCCCGGCCGCGCCTAGGGTATCAGCCTTCAGAAAAGGGACACGCCTGTCCCCTCGGTCCCCAGGAGCCTGTCTGGGGAGAGCGCAGCACGCCGCCCCGGCAGGGCAGCCGAGCCGTTGGCATTGCGCTGGGGCAAGTGAGGCCAAGCAGGAGAGCCTGCCGTCTGAGCCCGAGTGGGTCGGGGGGTGGGGACAAGTGTCACCCACTCACGGGGCCTGGCGCCGGAAGCCTGGCTGCTAAGGAGACACGGGGGGACGACGAGGGCAGGGGCGCGTGCTCCGGTCTGAGCCAGCAGTCTGGGCAGAAGGCATGCCTGTCCTGGGCCTCGAGGCCCAGGGCGACAGCAGGGCCTCGGCCACCAGTCCCTGGGGCAGCCTTGGGGGGGCTCCCAGGCGCCAGCCCCTGAACGCGCAGAAACCGCTCCTTGGAGCAGCGGGCCGTCGGCCCCCGTCTCCCTCCAGGGTGGGGCAGCTTTCTGGGTGGCAGGGGCGGCCGGGGAAGTCGCGGGGACAGTCCCCCCACAGGCTCCCCGTCCCAGGGCCCGGGCGGTGCGCAGTGCTCCTGGAGCCTCTCCTCTCTGCGCGGGAAGACGCGGGCCTCTTCCCGAGTCGGCCTGAACGCGAGAGGAAGAGGCCAGGCCCCGGCGAGCCCGGGAGAAGGCCGTCTGCGCAGAGGGGCCACTTCGGGCGATACACGCTGCTGCACGGAGGAGGCCGCGTCTCCCGACATCGGCGAGGCCCTGGGAGCCCAGGGTCCGCACCTGGGCCCCGGGAAGCGAGGCCCCAGAAGCACCGACTCTCCCGCAACACTTCTCCCCTGACGCGAGAGAGCGATCGCCCAAAGCCGGAGCGAGGAAGCATCAGCGAGGCGCGGTCCGCTTCGTGCCGAAAACCTCGGCGAAAGCTCTGCCTTCCCTGGGGAATCAGGGTCGGGCCTGTGGGCTGCTGCTGGTTGCCGCAGCCGAGCGCTCTGCAGCGCTCTGGCAGAAACTATCCCGGAGTGAACGCCTCCTTGCCGGGACATCCCGCCTGCCCCAGACTGGAGCCCGGCCGCGCCTAGGGTATCAGCCTTCAGAAAAGGGACACGCCTGTCCCCTCGGTCCCCAGGAGCATGTCTGGGGAGAGCGCAGCACGCTGCCCCGGCAGGGCAGCCGAGCCGTTGGCATGGCGCTGGGGCAAGTGAAGCCAAGCAGGAGAGCCTGCCGTCTGAGCCCGAGTGGGTCGGGGGGTGGGGACAAGTGTCACCCACTCACAGGGCCCGGCGCCGGAAGCCTGGCTGCTAAGGAGACACGGGGGGACGACGAGGGCAGGGGCGCGTGCTCCGGTCTGAGCCAGCAGTCTGGGCAGAAGGCAGGCCTGTCCTGGGCCTCGAGGCCCAGGGCGACAGCAAGGCCTCGGCCACCAGTCCCTGGGGCAGCCTTGGGGGGGCTCCCAGGCGCCAGCCCCTGAACGCGCAGAAACCGCTCCCTGGAGCAGCGGGCCGTCGGCCCCCGTCTCCCTCCAGGGTGCGGCAGCGTTCTGGGTGCAAGGGCGGCCGGGGAAGGCGCGGGGACAGTCCCCCCACAGGCTCCCCGTCCCAGGGCCCGGGCGGTGCGCAGTGCTCCTGGAGCCTCTCCTCTCTGCGCGGGAAGACGCGGGCCTCTTCCCGAGTCGGCCTGAACGCGAGAGGAAGAGGCCAGGCCCCGGCGAGCCCGGGAGAAGGCCGTCTGCGCAGAGGGGCCACCCCGGGCGACACACGCTGCTGCACGGAGGAGGCCGCGTCTCCCGACATCGGCGAGGCCCTGGGAGCCCAGGGTCCGCACCTGGGCCCCGGGAAGCGAGGCCCCAGAAGCACCGACTCTCCCGCAACACTTCTCCCCTGACGCGAGAGAGCGATCGCCCAATGCCGGAGCGAGGAAGCATCAGCGAGGCGCGGTCCGCTTCGTGCCGAAAACCTCGGCGAAAGCTCTGCCTTCGCTGGAGAATCAGGGTCGGGCCTGTGGGCTGCTGCTGGTTGCCGCAGCCGAGCGCTCTGCAGCGCTCTGGCAGAAACTATCCCGGAGTGAACGCCTCCTTGCCGGGACATCCCGCCTGCCCGAGACTGGAGCCCGGCCGCGCCTAGGGGATCAGCCTTCAGAAAAGTTACACGCCTGTCCCCTCGGTCCCCAGGAGCCTGTCTGGGGAGAGCGCAGCACGCCGCCCCGGCAGGGCAGCCGAGCCGTTGGCATTGCGCTGGGGCAAGTGAGGCCAAGCAGGAGAGCCTGCCGTCTGAGCCCGAGTGGGTCGGGGGGTGGGGACAAGTGTCACCCACTCACGGGGCCCGGCGCCGGAAACCTGGCTGCTAAGGAGACACGGGAGGACGACGAGTGCAGGGGCGCGGGCCCCGGTCTGAGCCAGCAGTCTGGGAAGAAGGCAGGCCTGTCCTGGGCCTCGAGGCCCAGGGTGACAGCAGGGCCTCGGCCACCAGTCCCTGGGGCAGCCTTGGGGGGGCTCCCAGGCGCCAGCCCCTGAACGCGCAGATACCGCTCCCTGGAGCAGCGGGCCGTCGGCCCCCGTCTCCCTCCAGGGTGCGGCAGCGTTCTGGGTGCAAGGGGCGGCCGGTGAAGACACGGGGACAGTCCCCCCACAGGCTCCCCGTCCCAGGGCCCGGGCGGTGCGCAGTGCTCCTGGAGCCTCTCCTCTCTGCGCGGGAAGACGCGGGCCTCTTCCCGAGTCGGCCTGAACGCGAGAGGAAGAGGCCAGGCCCCGGCGAGCCCGGGAGAAGGCCGTCTGCGCAGAGGGGCCACCCCGGGCGACACACGCTGCTGCACGGAGGAGGCCGCGTCTCCCGACATCGGCGAGGCCCTGGGAGCCCAGGGGCCACAACGGGGCCTGGGAAGCGGGGCCCCAGAAGCACCGACTCTCCCGCATCACTTCTCCCGTGACGCGAGAGAGCGAACGCCCAAAGCCGGAGCGAGGAAGCAGCAGCGAGGCGCGGTCCGCTTCGTGCCGAAAACCTCGGCGAAAGCTCTGCCTTCGATGGGGAATCAGGGTCGGGCCTGTGGGCTGCTGCTGGTTGCCGCAGCCGAGCGCTCTGCAGCGCTCTGGCAGAAACTACCCCGGAGTGAACGCCTCCTTGCCGGGACATCCCGCCTCCCCCTGACTGGAGCCCGGTCCCGCCTGGGGGACCAGCCTTCAGAAAAGGGACACGCCTGTCCCCTCGGTCCCCAGGAGCATGTCTGGGTAGAGCGCAGCACGTCGCCCCGGCAGGGCAGCCGAGCCGTTGGCATTGCGCTGGGGCAAGTGAGGCCAAGCAGGAGAGCCTGCCGTCTGAGCCCGAGTGGGTCGGGGGGTGGGGACAAGTGTCACCCACTCACGGGGCCCGGCGCCAGAAGCCTGGCTGATAAGGAGACACGGGAGGACGACGTGGGCAGGGGCGCGTGCTCCGGTCTGAGCCAGCAGTCTGGGCAGAAGGCAGGCCTGTCCTGGGCCTCGAGGCCCAGGGCGACAGCAGGGCCTCGGCCACCAGTCCTTGGGGCAGCCTTGGGGGGGCTCCCAGGCGCCAGCCCCTGAACGCGCAGAAACCGCTCCTTGGAGCAGCGGGCCGTCGGCCCCCGTCTCCCTCCAGGGTGGGGCAGCTTTCTGGGTGGCAGGGGCGGCCGGGGAAGGCGCGGGGACAGTCCCCCCACAGGCTCCCCGTCCCAGGGCCCGGGCGGTGCGCAGTGCTCCTGGAGCCTCTCCTCTCTGCACGGGAAGACGCGGGCCTCTTCCCGAGTCGGCCTGAACGCGAGAGGAAGAGGCCAGGCCCCGGCGAGCCCGGGAGAAGGCCGTCTGCTCAGAGGGGCCACCCCGGGCGACACAAGCTGCTGCACGGAGGAGGCCGCGTCTCCCGATATCGGCGAGGCCCTGGGAGCCCAGGGTCCGCACCTGGGCCCCGGGAAGCGAGGCCCCAGAAGCACCGACTCTCCCGCAACACTTCTCCCCTGACGCGAGAGAGCGAACGCCCAAAGCCGGAGCCAGGAAGCAGCAGCGAGGCGCGGTCCGCTTCGTGCCGAAAACCTCGGCGAAAGCTCTGCCTTCGCTGGGGAATCAGGGTCGGGTCTGTGGGCTGCTGCTGGGTGCCGCAGCCGAGTGCTCTGCAGCGCTCTGGCAGAAACTACCCCGGAGTGAACGCCTCCTTGCCGGGACATCCCGCCTGCCCCAGACTGGAGCCCGGTCCTGCCTAGAGGATCAGCCTTCAGAAAAGGGACACGCCTGTCCCCTCGGTCAGCAGGAGCATGTCTGGGGAGAGCGCAGCACGCCAACCCGGCAGGGCAGCCGAGCCGTTGGCATTGCGCTGGGGCAAGTGAGGCCAAGCAGGAGAGCCTGCCGTCTGAGCCCGAGTGGGTCGGGGGGTGGGGACAAGTGTCACCCAGTCCCGGGGCCCGGCGCCGGAAGCCTGGCTGCTAAGGAGACACGGGGGGACGACGAGGGCAGGGGCGCGTGCTCCGGTCTGAGCCAGCAGTCTGGGCAGAAGGCAGGCCTGTCCTGGGCCTCGAGGCCCAGTTCGACAGCAAGGCCTCGGCCACCAGTCCCTGGGGCAGCCTTGGGGGGGCTCCCAGGCGCCAGCCCCTGAACGCAAAGAAACCGCTCCCTGGAGCAGCGGGCCGTCGGCCCCCGTCTCCCTCCAGGGTGCGGCAGCGTTCTGGGTGCAAGGGCGGCCGGGGAAGGCGCGGGGACAGTCCCCCCACAGGCTCCCCGTCCCAGGGCCCGGGCGGTGCGCAGTGCTCCTGGAGCCTCTCCTCTCTGCGCGGGAAGACGCGGGCCTCTTCCCGAGTCGGCCTGAACGCGAGAGGAAGAGGCCAGGCCCCGGCGAGCCCGGGAGAAGGCCGTCTGCGCAGAGGGGCCACCCCGGGCGACACACGCTGCTGCACGGAGGAGGCCGCGTCTCCCGACATCGGCGAGGCCCTGGGAGCCCAGGGTCCGCACCTGGGCCCCGGGAAGCGAGGCCCCAGAAGCACCGACTCTCCCGCAACACTTCTCCCCTGACGCGAGAGAGCGAACGCCCAAAGCCGGAGCGAGGAAGCAGCAGCGAGGCGCGGTCCGCTTCGTGCCGAAAACCTCGGCGAAAGCTCTGCCTTCGCTGGAGAATCAGGGTCGGGCCTGTGGGCTGCTGCTGGTTGCCGCAGCCGAGCGCTCTGCAGCGCTCTGGCAGAAACTATCCCGGAGTGAACGCCTCCTTGCCGGGACATCCCGCCTGCCCGAGACTGGAGCCCGGCCGCGCCTAGGGGATCAGCCTTCAGAAAAGTTACACGCCTGTCCCCTCGGTCCCCAGGAGCCTGTCTGGGGAGAGCGCAGCACGCCGCCCCGGCAGGGCAGCCGAGCCGTTGGAATTGCGCTGGGGCAAGTGAGGCCAAGCAGGAGAGCCTGCCGTCTGAGCCCGAGTGGGTCGGGGGGTGGGGACAAGTGTCACCCACTCACGGGGCCCGGCGCCGGAAACCTGGCTGCTAAGGAGACACGGGAGGACGACGAGTGCAGGGGCGCGGGCCCCGGTCTGAGCCAGCAGTCTGGGAAGAAGGCAGGCCTGTCCTGGGCCTCGAGGCCCAGGGTGACAGCAGGGCCTCGGCCACCAGTCCCTGGGGCAGCCTTGGGGGGGCTCCCAGGCGCCAGCCCCTGAACGCGCAGATACCGCTCCCTGGAGCAGCGGGCCGTCGGCCCCCGTCTCCCTCCAGGGTGGGGCAGCGTTCTGGGTGGCAGGGGCGGCCGGGGAAGACACGGGGACAGTCCCCCCACAGGCTCCCCGTCCCAGGGCCCGGGCAGTGCGCAGTGCTCCTGGAGCCTCTCCTCTCTGCGCGGGAAGACGCGGGCCTCTTCCCGAGTCGGCCTGAACGCGAGAGGAAGAGGCCAGGCCCCGGCGAGCCCGGGAGAAGGCCGTCTGCGAGAGGGGCCACCCCGGGCGACACACGCTGCTGCACGGAGGAGGCCGCGTCTCCCGACATCGGCGAGGCCCTGGGAGCCCAGGGGCCACACCGGGGCCTGGGAAGCGGGGCCCCAGAAGCACCGACTCTCCCGCATCACTTCTCCCGTGACGCGAGAGAGCGAACGCCCAAAGCCGGAGCGAGGAAGCAGCAGCGAGGCGCGGTCCGCTTCGTGCCGAAAACCTCGGCGAAAGCTCTGCCTTCGCTGGGGAATCAGGGTCGGGCCTGTGGGCTGCTGCTGGTTGCCGCAGCCGAGCGCTCTGCAGCGCTCTGGCAGAAACTACCCCGGAGTGAATGCCTCCTTGACGGGACATCCCGCCTCCCCCTGACTGGAGCCCGGTCCCGCCTGGGGGACGAGCCTTCAGAAAAGGGACACGCCTGTCCCCTCGGTCCCCAGGAGCATGTCTGGGGAGAGCGCAGCACGTCGCCCCGGCAGGGCAGCCGAGCCGTTGGCATTGCGCTGGGGCAAGTGAAGCAAAGCAGGAGAGCCTGCCGTCTGAGCCCGAGTGGGTCGGGGGGTGGGGACAAGTTTCACCCACTCACGGGGCCCGGCGCCGGAAGCCTGGCTGCTAAGGAGACACGGGGGGACGACGAGGGCAGGGGCGCGTGCTCCGGTCTGAGCCAGCAGTCTGGGCCGAAGGCAGGCCTGTCCTGGGCCTCGAGGCCCAGGGTGACAGCAGGGCCTCGGCCACCAGTCCCTGGGGCAGCCTTGGGGGGGCACCCAGGCGCCAGCCCCTGAACGCGCAGATACCGCTCCCTGGAGCAGCGGGCCGTCGGCCACCGTCTCCCTCCAGGGTGGGGCAGCGTTCTGGGTGGCAGGGGCGGCGGGGGAAGACACGGGGACAGTCCCCCCACAGGCACCGCGTCCCAGGGCCCGGGCGGTGCGCAGTGCTCCTGGAGACTCTCCTCTCTGCGCGGGAAGACGCGGGCCTCTTCCCGAGTCGGCCTGAACGCGAGAGGAAGAGGCCAGTCCCCGGCGAGCCCGGGAGAAGGCCGTCTGCGCAGAGGGGCCACCCCGGGCGACACACGCTGCTGCAAGGAGGAGGCCGCGTCTCCCGACATCGGCGAGGCCCTGGGAGCCCAGGGTCCGCACCTGGGCCCGGGAAGCGAGGCCCCAGAAGCACCGACTCTCCCGCAGCACTTCTCCCCTGACGCGAGAGATTGAACGCCCAAAGCCGGAGCGAGGAAGCAGCAGCGAGGCGCGGTCCGCTTCGTGCCGAAAACCTCGGGGAAAGCTCTTCCTTCACTGGGGAATCAGGGTCGGGCCTGTGGTCTGCTGCTGGTTGCCGCAGCCGAGCGCTCTGCAGCGCTCTGGCAGAAACTACTCCGGAGTGAACGCCTCCTTGCCGGGACATCCCGCCTCCCCCAGACTGGTGCCCGGTCGCGCCTGGGGGACCAGCCTGCAGAAAAGTGACACGCCTGTCCCCTCGGTCCCCAGGAGCATGTCTGGGGAGAGCGCAGCACCCTGCCCCGGCAGGGCAGCCGAGCCGTTGGCATGGCGCTGGGGCAAGTGAAGCCAAGCAGGAGAGCCTGCCGTCTGAGCCCGAGTGGGTCGGGGGGTGGGGACAAGTGTCACCCACTCACGGGGCCCGGCGCCGGAAGCCTGGCTGCTAAGGAGACACGGGGGGACGACGAGGGCAGGGGCGCGTGCTCCGGTCTGAGCCAGCAGTCTTGGCAGAAGGCAGGCCTGTCCTGGGCCTCGAGGCCCAGGGCGACAGCAGGCCTCGGCCACCAGTCCTTGGGGCAGCCTTGGGGGGGCTCCCAGGTGCCAGCCCCTGAACGCGCAGAAACCGCTCCCTGGAGCAGCGGGCCGTCGGCCCCCGTCTCCCTCCAGGGTGCGGCAGCGTTCTGGGTGCAAGGGCGGCCGGGGAAGGCGCGGGGACAGTCCCCCCACAGGCTCCCCGTCCCAGGGCCCGGGCGGTGCTCAGTGCTCCTGAGCCTCTCCTCTCTGCGCGGGAAGACGCGGGCCTCTTCCCGAGTCGGCCTGAACGCGAGAGGAAGAGGCCAGGCCCCGGCGAGCCCGGGAGAAGGCCGTCTGCGCAGAGGGGCCACCCCGGGCGACACACGCTGCTGCACGGAGGAGGCCGCGTCTCCCGACATCGGCGAGGCCCTGGGAGCCCAGGGGCCACACCGGGGCCTGGGAAGCGAGGCCCCAGAAGCACCGACTCTCCCGCATCACTTCTCCCCTGACGCGAGAGAGCGAACGCCCAAAGCCGGAGCGAGGAAGCAGCAGCGAGGCGCGGTCCGCTTCGTGCCGAAAACCTCAGCGAAAGCTCTGCCTTCGCTGGGGAATCAGGGTCGGGCCTGTCGTCTGCTGCTGGTTGCCGCAGCCGAGCGCTCTGCAGCGCTCTGGCAGAAACTACCCCGGAGTGAACGCCTCCTTGCCGGGACATCCCGCCTCCCCCAGACTGGAGCCCGGTCGCGCCTGGGGGACCAGCCTGCAGAAAAGGGACACGCCTGTCCCCTTGGTCCCCAGGAGCATGTCTGGGGAGAGCGCAGCACGCTGCCCCGGCAGGGCAGCCGAGCCGTTGGCATGGCGCTGGGGCAAGTGAAGCCAAGCAGGAGAGCCTGCCGTCTGAGCCCGAGTGGGTCGGGGGGTGGGGACAAGTGTCACCCAGTCCCGGGGCCCGGCGCCGGAAGCCTGGCTGCTAAGGAGACACGGGGGGACGACGAGGGCAGGGGCGCGTGCTCCGGTCTGAGCCAGCAGTCTGGGCAGAAGGCAGGCCTGTCCTGGGCCTCGAGGCCCAGTTCGACAGCAAGGCCTCGGCCACCAGTCCCTGGGGCAGCCTTGGGGGGGCTCCCAGGCGCCAGCCCCTGAACGCGCAGAAACCGCTCCCTGGAGCAGCGGGCCGTCGGCCCCCGTCTCCCTCCAGGGTGCGGCAGCGTTCTGGGTGCAAGGGCGGCCGGGGAAGGCGCGGGGACAGTCCCCCAACAGGCTCCCCGTCCCAGGGCCCGGGCGGTGCGCAGTGCTCCTGGAGCCTCTCCTCTCTGCGCGGGAAGACGCGGGCCTCTTCCCGAGTCGGCCTGAACGCGAGAGGAAGAGGCCAGGCCCCGGCGAGCCCGGGAGAAGGCCGTCTGCGCAGAGGGGCCACCCCGGGCGACACACGCTGCTGCACGGAGGAGGCCGCGTCTCCCGACATCGGCGAGGCCCTGGGAGCCCAGGGTCCGCACCTGGGCCCCGGGAAGCGAGGCCCCAGAAGCACCGACTCTCCCGCAACACTTCTCCCCTGACGCGAGAGAGCGAACGCCCAAAGCCGGAGCGAGGAAGCAGCAGCGAGGCGCGGTCCGCTTCGTGCCGAAAACCTCGGCGAAAGCTCTGCCTTCGCTGGAGAATCAGGGTCGGGCCTGTGGGCTGCTGCTGGTTGCCGCAGCCGAGCGCTCTGCAGCGCTCTGGCAGAAACTATCCCGGAGTGAACGCCTCCTTGCCGGGACATCCCGCCTGCCCGAGACTGGAGCCCGGCCGCGCCTAGGGGATCAGCCTTCAGAAAAGTTACACGCCTGTCCCCTCGGTCCCCAGGAGCCTGTCTGGGGAGAGCGCAGCACGCCGCCCCGGCAGGGCAGCCGAGCCGTTGGCATTGCGCTGGGGCAAGTGAGGCCAAGCAGGAGAGCCTGCCGTCTGAGCCCGAGTGGGTCGGGGGGTGGGGACAAGTGTCACCCACTCACGGGGCCCGGCGCCGGAAACCTGGCTGCTAAGGAGACACGGGAGGACGACGAGTGCAGGGGCGCGGGCCCCGGTCTGAGCCAGCAGTCTGGGAAGAAGGCAGGCCTGTCCTGGGCCTCGAGGCCCAGGGTGACAGCAGGGCCTCGGCCACCAGTCCCTGGGGCAGCCTTGGGGGGGCTCCCAGGCGCCAGCCCCTGAACGCGCAGATACCGCTCCCTGGAGCAGCGGGCCGTCGGCCCCCGTCTCCCTCCAGGGTGGGGCAGCGTTCTGGGTGGCAGGGGCGGCCGGGGAAGACACGGGGACAGTCCCCCCACAGGCTCCCCGTCCCAGGGCCCGGGCAGTGCGCAGTGCTCCTGGAGACTCTCCTCTCTGCGCGGGAAGACGCGGGCCTCTTCCCGAGTCGGCCTGAACGCGAGAGGAAGAGGCCAGGCCCCGGCGAGCCCGGGAGAAGGCCGTCTGCGCAGAGGGGCAACCCCGGGCGACACACGCTGCTGCACGGAGGAGGCCGCGTCTCCCGACATCGGCGAGGCCCTGGGAGCCCAGGGTCCGCACCTGGGCCCCGGGAAGCGAGGCCCCAGAAGCACCGACTCTCCCGCAACACTTCTCCCCTGACGCGAGAGAGCGAACGCCCAAAGCCGGAGCAAGGAAGCAGCAGCGAGGCGCGGTCCGCTTCGTGCCGAAAACCTCGGCGAAAGCTCTGCCTTCGCTGGAGAATCAGGGTCGGGCCTGTGGGCTGCTGCTGGTTGCCGCAGCCGAGCGCTCTGCAGCGCTCTGGCAGAAACTATCCCGGAGTGAACGCCTCCTTGCCGGGACATCCCGCCTGCCCGAGACTGGAGCCCGGCCGCGCCTAGGGGATCAGCCTTCAGAAAAGTTACACGCCTGTCCCCTCGGTCCCCAGGAGCCTGTCTGGGGAGAGCGCAGCACGCCGCCCCGGCAGGGCAGCCGAGCCGTTGGGATTGCGCTGGGGCAAGTGAGGCCAAGCAGGAGAGCCTGCCGTCTGAGCCCGAGTGGGTCGGGGGGTGGGGACAAGTGTCACCCACTCACGGGGCCGGCGCCGGAAACCTGGCTGCTAAGGAGACACGGGAGGACGACGAGTGCAGGGGCGCGGGCCCCGGTCTAAGCCAGCAGTCTGGGAAGAAGGCAGGCCTGTCCTGGGCCTCGAGGCCCAGGGTGACAGCAGGGCCTCGGCCACCAGTCCCTGGGGCAGCCTTGGGGGGGCTCCCAGGCGCCAGCCCCTGAACGCGCAGATACCGCTCCCTGGAGCAGCGGGCCGTCGGCCCCCGTCTCCCTCCAGGGTGCGGCAGCGATCTGGGTGCAAGGGGCGGCCGGGGAAGACACGGGGACAGTCCCCCCACAGGCTCCCCGTCCCAGGGCCCGGGCGGTGCGCAGTGCTCCTGGAGCCTCTCCTCTCTGCGCGGGAAGACGCGGGCCTCTTCCCGAGTCGGCCTGAACGCGAGAGGAAG
Organism: Martes martes; assembly: GCF_963455335.1. Taxonomy (NCBI): domain Eukaryota; kingdom Metazoa; phylum Chordata; class Mammalia; order Carnivora; family Mustelidae; genus Martes; species Martes martes. The sequence goes on from NC_137899.1 coordinate 14,610,814, forward strand.
AGGCCAGGCCCCGGCGAGCCCGGGAGAAGGCCGTCTGCGCAGAGGGGCCACCCCGGGCGACACAAGCTGCTGCACGGAGGAGGCCGCGTCTCCCGATATCGGCGAGGCCCTGGGAGCCCAGGGTCCGCACCTGGGCCGCGGGAAGCGAGGCCCCAGAAGCACCGACTCTCCCGCAACACTTCTCCCCTGACGCGAGAGAGCGAACGCCCAAAGCCGGAGCCAGGAAGCAGCAGCGAGGCGCGGTCCGCTTCGTGCGGAAAACCTAGGCGAAAGCTCTGCCTTCGCTGCGGAATCAGGGTCGGGTCTGTGGGCTGCTGCTGGTTGCCGCAGCCAAGCGCTCTGCAGCGCTCTGGCAGAAACTACCCCGGAGTGAACGCCTCCTTGCCGGGACATCCCGCCTGCCCCAGACTGGAGCCCGGTCCTGCCTAGAGGATCAGCCTTCAGAAAAGGGACACGCCTGTCCCCTCGGTCCCCAGGAGCCTGTCTGGGGAGAGCGCAGCACGCCGCCCCGGCAGGTCAGCCGAGCCGTTGGCATTTCGCTGGGGCAAGTGAGGCCAAGCAGGAGAGCCTGCTGTCTGAGCCCGAGTGGGTTGGGGGGTGGGGACAAGTGTCACCCACTCACAGGGCCCGGCACCGGAAGCCTGGCTGCTAAGGAGACACGGGGGGACGACGAGGGCAGGGGCGCGTGCTCCGGTCTGAGCCAGCAGTCTGTGCAGAAGGCAGGCCTGTCCTGGGCCTCGAGGCCCAGGGCGACAGCAGGGCCTCGGCCACCAGTCCCTGGGGCAGCCTTGGGGGGGCTCTCAGGCGCCAGCCCCTGAACGCGCAGAAACCGCTCCCTGGAGCAGCGGGCCGTCGGCCCCCGTCTCCCTCCAGGGTGCGGCAGCTTTCTGGGTGCAGGGACGGCCGGGGAAGGCGCGGGGACAGTCCCCCCACAGGCTCCCCGTCCCAGGGCCCGGGCGGTGCGCAGTGCTCCTGGAGCCTCTCCTCTCTGCGCGGGAAGCCGCAGGCCTCTTCCCGAGTCCGCCTGAACGCGAGAGGAAGAGGCCAGGCCCCGGCGAGCCCGGGAGAAGGCCGTCTGCGCAGAGGGGCCACCCCGGGCGACACACGCTGCTGCACGGAGGAGGCCGCGTCTCCCGACATCGGCGAGGCCCTGGGAGCCCAGGGGCCACACCGGGGCCTGGGAAAAGAGGCCCCAGAAGCACCGACTCTCCCGCATCACTTCTCCCCTGACGCGAGAGAGCGAACGCCCAAAGCCGGAGCGAGGAAGCAGCAGCGAGGCGCGGTCCGCTTTGTGCGGAAAACCTCGGCGAACGCTCTGCCTTCGTTGGGGAATCAGGGTCGGGCCTGTGGTCTGCTGCTGGTTGCCGCAGCCGAGCGCTCTGCAGCGCTCTGGCAGAAACTACCCCGGAGTGAACGCCTCCTTGCCGGGACATCCCGCCTCCCCCAGACTAGAGCCCGGTCGCGCCTGGGGGACCAGCCTGCAGAAAAGGGACACGCCTGTCCCCTCGGTCCCCAGGAGCATGTCTGGGGAGAGCGCAGCACGCTGCCCCGGCAGGGCAGCCGAGCCGTTGGCATGGCGCTGGGGCAAGTGAAGCCAAGCAGGAGAGCCTGCCGTCTGAGCCCGAGTGGGTCGGGGGGTGGGGACAAGTGTCACCCACTCACAGGGCCCGGCGCCGGAAGCCTGGCTGCTAAGGAGACACGGGGGGACGACGAGGGCAGGGGCGCGTGCTCCGGTCTGAGCCAGCAGTCTGGGCAGAAGGCAGGCCTGTCCTGGGCCTCGAGGCCCAGGGCGACAGCAAGGACTCGGCCACCAGTCCCTGGGGCAGCCTTGGGGGGGCTCCCAGGCGCCAGCCCCTGAACGCGCAGAAACCGCTCCCTGGAGCAGCGGGCCGTCGGCCCCCGTCTCCCTCCAGGGTGCGGCAGCGTTCTGGGTGCAAGGGCGGCCGGGGAAGGCGCGGGGACAGTCCCCCCACAGGCTCCCCGTCCCAGGGCCCGGGCGGTGCGCAGTGCTCCTGGAGCCTCTCCTCTCTGCGCGGGAAGACGCGGGCCTCTTCCCGAGTCGGCCTGAACGCGAGAGGAAGAGGCCAGGCCCCGGCGAGCCCGGGAGAAGGCCGTCTGCGCAGAGGGGCCACCCCGGGCGACACACGCTGCTGCACGGAGGAGGCCGCGTCTCCCGACATCGGCGAGGCCCTGGGAGCCCAGGGTCCGCACCTGGGCCCCGGGAAGCGAGGCCCCAGAAGCACCGACTCTCCCGCAACACTTCTCCCCTGACGCGAGAGAGCGATCGCCCAAAGCCGGAGCGAGGAAGCATCAGCGAGGCGCGGTCCGCTTCGTGCCGAAAACCTCGGCGAAAGCTCTGCCTTCGCTGGAGAATCAGGGTCGGGCCTGTGGGCTGCTGCTGGTTGCCGCAGCCGAGCGCTCTGCAGCGCTCTGGCAGAAACTATCCCGGAGTGAACGCCTCCTTGCCGGGACATCCCGCCTGCCCGAGACTGGAGCCCGGCCGCGCCTAGGGGATCAGCCTTCAGAAAAGTTACACGCCTGTCCCCTCGGTCCCCAGGAGCCTGTCTGGGGAGAGCGCAGCACGCCGCCCCGGCAGGGCAGCCGAGCCGTTGGCATTGCGCTGGGGCAAGTGAGGCCAAGCAGGAGAGCCTGCCGTCTGAGCCCGAGTGGGTCGGGGGGTGGGGACAAGTGTCACCCACTCACGGGGCCCGGCGCCGGAAACCTGGCTGCTAAGGAGACACGGGAGGACGACGAGTGCAGGGGCGCGGGCCCCGGTCTGAGCCAGCAGTCTGGGAAGAAGGCAGGCCTGTCCTGGGCCTCGAGGCCCAGGGTGACAGCAGGGCCTCGGCCACCAGTCCCTGGGGCAGCCTTGGGGGGGCTCCCAGGCGCCAGCCCCTGAACGCGCAGATACCGCTCCCTGGAGCAGCGGGCCGTCGGCCCCCGTCTCCCTCCAGGGTGCGGCAGCGTTCTGGGTGCAAGGGGCGGCCGGGGAAGACACGGGGACAGTCCCCCCACAGGCTCCCCGTCCCAGGGCCCGGGCGGTGCGCAGTGCTCCTGGAGCCTCTCCTCTCTGCGCGGGAAGACGCGGGCCTCTTCCCGAGTCGGCCTGAACGCGAGAGGAAGAGGCCAGGCCCCGGCGAGCCCGGGAGAAGGCCGTCTGCGCAGAGGGGCCACCCCGGGCGACACACGCTGCTGCACGGAGGAGGCCGCGTCTCCCGACATCGGCGAGGCCCTGGGAGCCCAGGGTCCGCACCTGGGCCCCGGGAAGCGAGGCCCCAGAAGCACCGACTCTCCCGCAACACTTCTCCCCTGACGCGAGAGAGCGATCGCCCAAAGCCGGAGCGAGGAAGCATCAGCGAGGCGCGGTCCGCTTCGTGCCGAAAACCTCGGCGAAAGCTCTGCCTTCGCTGCGGAATCAGGGTCGGGTCTGTGGGCTGCTGCTGGTTGCCGCAGCCAAGCGCTCTGCAGCGCTCTGGCAGAAACTACCCCGGAGTGAACGCCTCCTTGCCGGGACATCCCGCCTGCCCCAGACTGGAGCCCGGTCCTGCCTAGAGGATCAGCCTTCAGAAAAGGGACACGCCTGTCCCCTCGGTCCCCAGGAGCCTGTCTGGGGAGAGCGCAGCACGCCGCCCCGGCAGGGCAGCCGAGCCGTTGGCATTGCGCTGGGGCAAGTGAGGCCAAGCAGGAGAGCCTGCCGTCTGAGCCCGAGTGGGTCGGGGGGTGGGGACAAGTGTCACCCACTCACGGGGCCTGGCGCCGGAAGCCTGGCTGCTAAGGAGACACGGGGGGACGACGAGGGCAGGGGCGCGTGCTCCGGTCTGAGCCAGCAGTCTGGGCAGAAGGCATGCCTGTCCTGGGCCTCGAGGCCCAGGGCGACAGCAGGGCCTCGGCCACCAGTCCCTGGGGCAGCCTTGGGGGGGCTCCCAGGCGCCAGCCCCTGAACGCGCAGAAACCGCTCCTTGGAGCAGCGGGCCGTCGGCCCCCGTCTCCCTCCAGGGTGGGGCAGCTTTCTGGGTGGCAGGGGCGGCCGGGGAAGTCGCGGGGACAGTCCCCCCACAGGCTCCCCGTCCCAGGGCCCGGGCGGTGCGCAGTGCTCCTGGAGCCTCTCCTCTCTGCGCGGGAAGACGCGGGCCTCTTCCCGAGTCGGCCTGAACGCGAGAGGAAGAGGCCAGGCCCCGGCGAGCCCGGGAGAAGGCCGTCTGCGCAGAGGGGCCACTTCGGGCGATACACGCTGCTGCACGGAGGAGGCCGCGTCTCCCGACATCGGCGAGGCCCTGGGAGCCCAGGGTCCGCACCTGGGCCCCGGGAAGCGAGGCCCCAGAAGCACCGACTCTCCCGCAACACTTCTCCCCTGACGCGAGAGAGCGATCGCCCAAAGCCGGAGCGAGGAAGCATCAGCGAGGCGCGGTCCGCTTCGTGCCGAAAACCTCGGCGAAAGCTCTGCCTTCCCTGGGGAATCAGGGTCGGGCCTGTGGGCTGCTGCTGGTTGCCGCAGCCGAGCGCTCTGCAGCGCTCTGGCAGAAACTATCCCGGAGTGAATGCCTCCTTGCCGGGACATCCCGCCTGCCCCAGACTGGAGCCCGGCCGCGCCTAGGGTATCAGCCTTCAGAAAAGGGACACGCCTGTCCCCTCGGTCCCCAGGAGCCTGTCTGGGGAGAGCGCAGCACGCCGCCCCGGCAGGGCAGCCGAGCCGTTGGCATTGCGCTGGGGCAAGTGAGGCCAAGCAGGAGAGCCTGCCGTCTGAGCCCGAGTGGGTCGGGGGGTGGGGACAAGTGTCACCCACTCACGGGGCCTGGCGCCGGAAGCCTGGCTGCTAAGGAGACACGGGGGGACGACGAGGGCAGGGGCGCGTGCTCCGGTCTGAGCCAGCAGTCTGGGCAGAAGGCATGCCTGTCCTGGGCCTCGAGGCCCAGGGCGACAGCAGGGCCTCGGCCACCAGTCCCTGGGGCAGCCTTGGGGGGGCTCCCAGGCGCCAGCCCCTGAACGCGCAGAAACCGCTCCTTGGAGCAGCGGGCCGTCGGCCCCCGTCTCCCTCCAGGGTGCGGCAGCGTTCTGGGTGCAATGGCGGCCGGGGAAGGCGCGGGGACAGTCCCCCCACAGGCTCCCCGTCCCAGGGCCCGGGCGGTGCGCAGTGCTCCTGGAGCCTCTCCTCTCTGCGCAGGAAGACGCGGGCCTCTTCCCGAGTCGGCCTGAACGCGAGAGGAAGAGGCCAGGCCCCGGCGAGCCCGGGAGAAGGCCGTCTGCGCAGAGGGGCCACCCCGGGCGACACACGCTGCTGCACGGAGGAGGCCGCGTCTCCCGACATCGGCGAGGCCCTGGGAGCCCAGGGTCCGCACCTGGGCCCCGGGAAGCGAGGCCCCAGAAGCACTGACTCTCCCGCAACACTTCTCCCCTGACGCGAGAGAGGGAACGCCCAAAGCCGGAGCGAGGAAGCAGCAGCGAGGCGCGGTCCGCTTCGTGCCGAAAACCTCGGCGAAAGCTCTGCCTTCGCTGGGGAATCAGGGTCGGGCCTGTGGGCTGCTGTTGGTTGCCGCAGCCGAGCGCTCTGCAGCGCTCTGGCAGAAACTATCCCGGAGTGAACGCCTCCTTGCCGGGACATCCCGCCTGCCCCAGACTGGAGTTCGGCCGCGCCTAGGGTATCAGCCTTCAGAAAAGGGACACGCCTGTCCCCTCGGTCCCCAGGAGCATGTCTGGGGAGAGCGCAGCACGCTGCCCCGGCAGGGCAGCCGAGCCGTTGGCATGGCGCTGGGGCAAGTGAAGCCAAGCAGGAGAGCCTGCCGTCTGAGCCCGAGTGGGTCGGGGGGTGGGGACAAGTGTCACCCAGTCCCGGGGCCCGGCGCCGGAAGCCTGGCTGCTAAGGAGACACGGGGGGACGACGAGGGCAGGGGCGCGTGCTCCGGTCTGAGCCAGCAGTCTGGGCAGAAGGCAGGCCTGTCCTGGGCCTCGAGGCCCAGTTCGACAGCAAGGCCTCGGCCACCAGTCCCTGGGGCAGCCTTGGGGGGGCTCCCAGGCGCCAGCCCCTGAACGCGCAGAAACCGCTCCCTGGAGCAGCGGGCCGTCGGCCCCCGTCTCCCTCCAGGGTGCGGCAGCGTTCTGGGTGCAAGGGCGGCCGGGGAAGGCGCGGGGACAGTCCCCCCACAGGCTCCCCGTCCCAGGGCCCGGGCGGTGCGCAGTGCTCCTGGAGCCTCTCCTCTCTGCGCGGGAAGACGCGGGCCTCTTCCCGAGTCGGCCTGAACGCGAGAGGAAGAGGCCAGGCCCCGGCGAGCCCGGGAGAAGGCCGTCTGCGCAGAGGGGCCACCCCGGGCGACACACGCTGCTGCACGGAGGAGGCCGCGTCTCCCGACATCGGCGAGGCCCTGGGAGCCCAGGGTCCGCACCTGGGCCCCGGGAAGCGAGGCCCCAGAAGCACCGACTCTCCCGCAACACTTCTCCCCTGACGCGAGAGAGCGAACGCCCAAAGCCGGAGCGAGGAAGCAGCAGCGAGGCGCGGTCCGCTTCGTGCCGAAAACCTCGGCGAAAGCTCTGCCTTCGCTGGAGAATCAGGGTCGGGCCTGTGGGCTGCTGCTGGTTGCCGCAGCCGAGCGCTCTGCAGCGCTCTGGCAGAAACTATCCCGGAGTGAACGCCTCCTTGCCGGGACATCCCGCCTGCCCGAGACTGGAGCCCGGCCGCGCCTAGGGGATCAGCCTTCAGAAAAGTTACACGCCTGTCCCCTCGGTCCCCAGGAGCCTGTCTGGGGAGAGCGCAGCACGCCGCCCCGGCAGGGCAGCCGAGCCGTTGGCATTGCGCTGGGGCAAGTGAGGCCAAGCAGGAGAGCCTGCCGTCTGAGCCCGAGTGGGTCGGGGGGTGGGGACAAGTGTCACCCACTCACGGGGCCCGGCGCCGGAAACCTGGCTGCTAAGGAGACACGGGAGGACGACGAGTGCAGGGGCGCGGGCCCCGGTCTGAGCCAGCAGTCTGGGAAGAAGGCAGGCCTGTCCTGGGCCTCGAGGCCCAGGGTGACAGCAGGGCCTCGGCCACCAGTCCCTGGGGCAGCCTTGGGGGGGCTCCCAGGCGCCAGCCCCTGAACGCGCAGATACCGCTCCCTGGAGCAGCGGGCCGTCGGCCCCCGTCTCCCTCCAGGGTGGGGCAGCGTTCTGGGTGGCAGGGGCGGCCGGGGAAGACACGGGGACAGTCCCCCCACAGGCTCCCCGTCCCAGGGCCCGGGCAGTGCGCAGTGCTCCTGGAGACTCTCCTCTCTGCGCGGGAAGACGCGGGCCTCTTCCCGAGTCGGCCTGAACGCGAGAGGAAGAGGCCAGGCCCCGGCGAGCCCGGGAGAAGGCCGTCTGCGCAGAGGGGCAACCCCGGGCGACACACGCTGCTGCACGGAGGAGGCCGCGTCTCCCGACATCGGCGAGGCCCTGGGAGCCCAGGGTCCGCACCTGGGCCCCGGGAAGCGAGGCCCCAGAAGCACCGACTCTCCCGCAACACTTCTCCCCTGACGCGAGAGAGCGAACGCCCAAAGCCGGAGCAAGGAAGCAGCAGCGAGGCGCGGTCCGCTTCGTGCCGAAAACCTCGGCGAAAGCTCTGCCTTCGCTGGAGAATCAGGGTCGGGCCTGTGGGCTGCTGCTGGTTGCCGCAGCCGAGCGCTCTGCAGCGCTCTGGCAGAAACTACCCCGGAGTGAACGCCTCCTTGCCGGGACATCCCGCCTCCCCCTGACTGGAGCCCGGTCCCGCCTGGGGGACTTGCCTTCAGAAAAGGGACACGCCTGTCCCCTCGGTCCCCAGGAGCATGTCTGGGTAGAGCGCAGCACGTCGCCCCGGCAGGGCAGCCGAGCCGTTGGCATTGCGCTGGGGCAAGTGAGGCCAAGCAGGAGAGCCTGCCGTCTGAGCCCGAGTGGGTCGGGGGGTGGGGACAAGTGTCACCCACTCACGGGGCCCGGCGCCAGAAGCCTGGCTGATAAGGAGACACGGGAGGACGACGTGGGCAGGGGCGCGTGCTCCGGTCTGAGCCAGCAGTCTGGGCAGAAGGCAGGCCTGTCCTGGGCCTCGAGGCCCAGGGCGACAGCAGGGCCTCGGCCACCAGTCCCTGGGGCAGCCTTGGGGGGGCTCCCAGGCGCCAGCCCCTGAACGCGCAGAAACCGCTCCTTGGAGCAGCGGGCCGTCGGCCCCCGTCTCCCTCCAGGGTGGGGCAGCTTTCTGGGTGGCAGGGGCGGCCGGGGAAGGCGCGGGGACAGTCCCCCCACAGGCTCCCCGTCCCAGGGCCCGGGCGGTGCGCAGTGCTCCTGGAGCCTCTCCTCTCTGCACGGGAAGACGCGGGCCTCTTCCCGAGTCGGCCTGAACGCGAGAGGAAGAGGCCAGGCCCCGGCGAGCCCGGGAGAAGGCCGTCTGCTCAGAGGGGCCACCCCGGGCGACACAAGCTGCTGCACGGAGGAGGCCGCGTCTCCCGATATCGGCGAGGCCCTGGGAGCCCAGGGTCCGCACCTGGGCCCCGGGAAGCGAGGCCCCAGAAGCACCGACTCTCCCGCAACACTTCTCCCCTGACGCGAGAGAGCGAACGCCCAAAGCCGGAGCCAGGAAGCAGCAGCGAGGCGCGGTCCGCTTCGTGCCGAAAACCTCGGCGAAAGCTCTGCCTTCGCTGCGGAATCAGGGTCGGGTCTGTGGGCTGCTGCTGGTTGCCGCAGCCAAGCGCTCTGCAGCGCTCTGGCAGAAACTACCCCGGAGTGAACGCCTCCTTGCCGGGACATCCCGCCTACCCCAGACTGGAGCCCGGTCCTGCCTAGAGGATCAGCCTTCAGAAAAGGGACACGCCTGTCCCCTCGGTCCCCAGGAGCCTGTCTGGGGAGAGCGCAGCACGCCGCCCCGGCAGGTCAGCCGAGCCGTTGGCATTTCGCTGGGGCAAGTGAGGCCAAGCAGGAGAGCCTGCTGTCTGAGCCCGAGTGGGTTGGGGGGTGGGGACAAGTGTCACCCACTCACAGGGCCCGGCACCGGAAGCCTGGCTGCTAAGGAGACACGGGGGGACGACGAGGGCAGGGGCGCGTGCTCCGGTCTGAGCCAGCAGTCTGTGCAGAAGGCAGGCCTGTCCTGGGCCTCGAGGCCCAGGGCGACAGCAGGGCCTCGGCCACCAGTCCCTGGGGCAGCCTTGGGGGGGCTCTCAGGCGCCAGCCCCTGAACGCGCAGAAACCGCTCCCTGGAGCAGCGGGCCGTCGGCCCCCGTCTCCCTCCAGGGTGCGGCAGCTTTCTGGGTGCAGGGACGGCCGGGGAAGGCGCGGGGACAGTCCCCCCACAGGCTCCCCGTCCCAGGGCCCGGGCGGTGCGCAGTGCTCCTGGAGCCTCTCCTCTCTGCGCGGGAAGCCGCAGGCCTCTTCCCGAGTCCGCCTGAACGCGAGAGGAAGAGGCCAGGCCCCGGCGAGCCCGGGAGAAGGCCGTCTGCGCAGAGGGGCCACCCCGGGCGACACACGCTGCTGCACGGAGGAGGCCGCGTCTCCCGACATCGGCGAGGCCCTGGGAGCCCAGGGGCCACACCGGGGCCTGGGAAAAGAGGCCCCAGAAGCACCGACTCTCCCGCATCACTTCTCCCCTGACGCGAGAGAGCGAACGCCCAAAGCCGGAGCGAGGAAGCAGCAGCGAGGCGCGGTCCGCTTTGTGCGGAAAACCTCGGCGAACGCTCTGCCTTCGTTGGGGAATCAGGGTCGGGCCTGTGGTCTGCTGCTGGTTGCCGCAGCCGAGCGCTCTGCAGCGCTCTGGCAGAAACTACCCCGGAGTGAACGCCTCCTTGCCGGGACATCCCGCCTCCCCCAGACTAGAGCCCGGTCGCGCCTGGGGGACCAGCCTGCAGAAAAGGGACACGCCTGTCCCCTCGGTCCCCAGGAGCATGTCTGGGGAGAGCGCAGCACGCTGCCCCGGCAGGGCAGCCGAGCCGTTGGCATGGCGCTGGGGCAAGTGAAGCCAAGCAGGAGAGCCTGCCGTCTGAGCCCGAGTGGGTCGGGGGGTGGGGACAAGTGTCACCCACTCACAGGGCCCGGCGCCGGAAGCCTGGCTGCTAAGGAGACACGGGGGGACGACGAGGGCAGGGGCGCGTGCTCCGGTCTGAGCCAGCAGTCTGGGCAGAAGGCAGGCCTGTCCTGGGCCTCGAGGCCCAGGGCGACAGCAAGGCCTCGGCCACCAGTCCCTGGGGCAGCCTTGGGGGGGCTCCCAGGCGCCAGCCCCTGAACGCGCAGAAACCGCTCCCTGGAGCAGCGGGCCGTCGGCCCCCGTCTCCCTCCAGGGTGCGGCAGCGTTCTGGGTGCAAGGGCGGCCGGGGAAGGCGCGGGGACAGTCCCCCCACAGGCTCCCCGTCCCAGGGCCCGGGCGGTGCGCAGTGCTCCTGGAGCCTCTCCTCTCTGCGCGGGAAGACGCGGGCCTCTTCCCGAGTCGGCCTGAACGCGAGAGGAAGAGGCCAGGCCCCGGCGAGCCCGGGAGAAGGCCGTCTGCGCAGAGGGGCCACCCCGGGCGACACACGCTGCTGCACGGAGGAGGCCGCGTCTCCCGACATCGGCGAGGCCCTGGGAGCCCAGGGTCCGCACCTGGGCCCCGGGAAGCGAGGCCCCAGAAGCACCGACTCTCCCGCAACACTTCTCCCCTGACGCGAGAGAGCGATCGCCCAAAGCCGGAGCGAGGAAGCATCAGCGAGGCGCGGTCCGCTTCGTGCCGAAAACCTCGGCGAAAGCTCTGCCTTCGCTGGAGAATCAGGGTCGGGCCTGTGGGCTGCTGCTGGTTGCCGCAGCCGAGCGCTCTGCAGCGCTCTGGCAGAAACTATCCCGGAGTGAACGCCTCCTTGCCGGGACATCCCGCCTGCCCGAGACTGGAGCCCGGCCGCGCCTAGGGGATCAGCCTTCAGAAAAGTTACACGCCTGTCCCCTCGGTCCCCAGGAGCCTGTCTGGGGAGAGCGCAGCACGCCGCCCCGGCAGGGCAGCCGAGCCGTTGGCATTGCGCTGGGGCAAGTGAGGCCAAGCAGGAGAGCCTGCCGTCTGAGCCCGAGTGGGTCGGGGGGTGGGGACAAGTGTCACCCACTCACGGGGCCCGGCGCCGGAAACCTGGCTGCTAAGGAGACACGGGAGGACGACGAGTGCAGGGGCGCGGGCCCCGGTCTGAGCCAGCAGTCTGGGAAGAAGGCAGGCCTGTCCTGGGCCTCGAGGCCCAGGGTGACAGCAGGGCCTCGGCCACCAGTCCCTGGGGCAGCCTTGGGGGGGCTCCCAGGCGCCAGCCCCTGAACGCGCAGATACCGCTCCCTGGAGCAGCGGGCCGTCGGCCCCCGTCTCCCTCCAGGGTGCGGCAGCGTTCTGGGTGCAAGGGGCGGCCGGGGAAGACACGGGGACAGTCCCCCCACAGGCTCCCCGTCCCAGGGCCCGGGCGGTGCGCAGTGCTCCTGGAGCCTCTCCTCTCTGCGCGGGAAGACGCGGGCCTCTTCCCGAGTCGGCCTGAACGCGAGAGGAAGAGGCCAGGCCCCGGCGAGCCCGGGAGAAGGCCGTCTGCGCAGAGGGGCCACCCCGGGCGACACACGCTGCTGCACGGAGGAGGCCGCGTCTCCCGACATCGGCGAGGCCCTGGGAGTCCAGGGGCCACAACGGGGCCTGGGAAGCGGGGCCCCAGAAGCACCGACTCTCCCGCATCACTTCTCCCGTGACGCGAGAGAGCGAACGCCCAAAGCCGGAGCGAGGAAGCAGCAGCGAGGCGCGGTCCGCTTCGTGCCGAAAACCTCGGCGAAAGCTCTGCCTTCGATGGGGAATCAGGGTCGGGCCTGTGGGCTGCTGCTGGTTGCCGCAGCCGAGCGCTCTGCAGCGCTCTGGCAGAAACTACCCCGGAGTGAACGCCTCCTTGCCGGGACATCCCGCCTCCCCCTGACTGGAGCCCGGTCCCGCCTGGGGGACCAGCCTTCAGAAAAGGGACACGCCTGTCCCCTCGGTCCCCAGGAGCCTGTCTGGGGAGAGCGCAGCACGCCGCCCCGGCAGGGCAGCCGAGCCGTTGGCATTGCGCTGGGGCAAGTGAGGCCAAGCAGGAGAGCCTGCCGTCTGAGCCCGAGTGGGTCGGGGGGTGGGGACAAGTGTCACCCACTCACGGGGCCTGGCGCCGGAAGCCTGGCTGCTAAGGAGACACGGGGGGACGACGAGGGCAGGGGCGCGTGCTCCGGTCTGAGCCAGCAGTCTGGGCAGAAGGCATGCCTGTCCTGGGCCTCGAGGCCCAGGGCGACAGCAGGGCCTCGGCCACCAGTCCCTGGGGCAGCCTTGGGGGGGCTCCCAGGCGCCAGCCCCTGAACGCGCAGAAACCGCTCCTTGGAGCAGCGGGCCGTCGGCCCCCGTCTCCCTCCAGGGTGGGGCAGCTTTCTGGGTGGCAGGGGCGGCCGGGGAAGTCGCGGGGACAGTCCCCCCACAGGCTCCCCGTCCCAGGGCCCGGGCGGTGCGCAGTGCTCCTGGAGCCTCTCCTCTCTGCGCGGGAAGACGCGGGCCTCTTCCCGAGTCGGCCTGAACGCGAGAGGAAGAGGCCAGGCCCCGGCGAGCCCGGGAGAAGGCCGTCTGCGCAGAGGGGCCACTTCGGGCGATACACGCTGCTGCACGGAGGAGGCCGCGTATCCCGACATCGGCGAGGCCCTGGGAGCCCAGGGTCCGCACCTGGGCCCCGGGAAGCGAGGCCCCAGAAGCACCGACTCTCCCGCAACACTTCTCCCCTGACGCGAGAGAGCGATCGCCCAAAGCCGGAGCGAGGAAGCATCAGCGAGGCGCGGTCCGCTTCGTGCCGAAAACCTCGGCGAAAGCTCTGCCTTCCCTGGGGAATCAGGGTCGGGCCTGTGGGCTGCTGCTGGTTGCCGCAGCCGAGCGCTCTGCAGCGCTCTGGCAGAAACTATCCCGGAGTGAACGCCTCCTTGCCGGGACATCCCGCCTGCCCCAGACTGGAGCCCGGCCGCGCCTAGGGTATCAGCCTTCAGAAAAGGGACACGCCTGTCCCCTCGGTCCCCAGGAGCCTGTCTGGGGAGAGCGCAGCACGCCGCCCCGGCAGGGCAGCCGAGCCGTTGGCATTGCGCTGGGGCAAGTGAGGCCAAGCAGGAGAGCCTGCCGTCTGAGCCCGAGTGGGTCGGGGGGTGGGGACAAGTGTCACCCACTCACTGGGCCTGGCGCCGGAAGCCTGGCTGCTAAGGAGACACGGGGGGACGACGAGGGCAGGGGCGCGTGCTCCGGTCTGAGCCAGCAGTCTGGGCAGAAGGCATGCCTGTCCTGGGCCTCGAGGCCCAGGGCGACAGCAGGGCCTCGGCCACCAGTCCCTGGGGCAGCCTTGGGGGGGCTCCCAGGCGCCAGCCCCTGAACGCGCAGAAACCGCTCCTTGGAGCAGCGGGCCGTCGGCCCCCGTCTCCCTCCAGGGTGCGGCAGCGTTCTGGGTGCAATGGCGGCCGGGGAAGGCGCGGGGACAGTCCCCCCACAGGCTCCCCGTCCCAGGGCCCGGGCGGTGCGCAGTGCTCCTGGAGCCTCTCCTCTCTGCGCAGGAAGACGCGGGCCTCTTCCCGAGTCGGCCTGAACGCGAGAGGAAGAGGCCAGGCCCCGGCGAGCCCGGGAGAAGGCCGTCTGCGCAGAGGGGCCACCCCGGGCGACACACGCTGCTGCACGGAGGAGGCCGCGTCTCCCGACATCGGCGAGGCCCTGGGAGCCCAGGGTCCGCACCTGGGCCCCGGGAAGCGAGGCCCCAGAAGCACTGACTCTCCCGCAACACTTCTCCCCTGACGCGAGAGAGGGAACGCCCAAAGCCGGAGCGAGGAAGCAGCAGCGAGGCGCGGTCCGCTTCGTGCCGAAAACCTCGGCGAAAGCTCTGCCTTCGATGGGGAATCAGGGTCGGGCCTGTGGGCTGCTGCTGGTTGCCGCAGCCGAGCGCTCTGCAGCGCTCTGGCAGAAACTACCCCGGAGTGAACGCCTCCTTGCCGGGACATCCCGCCTCCCCCTGACTGGAGCCCGGTCCCGCCTGGGGGACCAGCCTTCAGAAAAGGGACACGCCTGTCCCCTCGGTCCCCAGGAGCCTGTCTGGGGAGAGCGCAGCACGCCGCCCCGGCAGGGCAGCCGAGCCGTTGGCATTGCGCTGGGGCAAGTGAGGCCAAGCAGGAGAGCCTGCCGTCTGAGCCCGAGTGGGTCGGGGGGTGGGGACAAGTGTCACCCACTCACGGGGCCTGGCGCCGGAAGCCTGGCTGCTAAGGAGACACGGGGGGACGACGAGGGCAGGGGCGCGTGCTCCGGTCTGAGCCAGCAGTCTGGGCAGAAGGCATGCCTGTCCTGGGCCTCGAGGCCCAGGGCGACAGCAGGGCCTCGGCCACCAGTCCCTGGGGCAGCCTTGGGGGGGCTCCCAGGCGCCAGCCCCTGAACGCGCAGAAACCGCTCCTTGGAGCAGCGGGCCGTCGGCCCCCGTCTCCCTCCAGGGTGGGGCAGCTTTCTGGGTGGCAGGGGCGGCCGGGGAAGTCGCGGGGACAGTCCCCCCACAGGCTCCCCGTCCCAGGGCCCGGGCGGTGCGCAGTGCTCCTGGAGCCTCTCCTCTCTGCGCGGGAAGACGCGGGCCTCTTCCCGAGTCGGCCTGAACGCGAGAGGAAGAGGCCAGGCCCCGGCGAGCCCGGGAGAAGGCCGTCTGCGCAGAGGGGCCACTTCGGGCGATACACGCTGCTGCACGGAGGAGGCCGCGTCTCCCGACATCGGCGAGGCCCTGGGAGCCCAGGGTCCGCACCTGGGCCCCGGGAAGCGAGGCCCCAGAAGCACCGACTCTCCCGCAACACTTCTCCCCTGACGCGAGAGAGCGATCGCCCAAAGCCGGAGCGAGGAAGCATCAGCGAGGCGCGGTCCGCTTCGTGCCGAAAACCTCGGCGAAAGCTCTGCCTTCCCTGGGGAATCAGGGTCGGGCCTGTGGGCTGCTGCTGGTTGCCGCAGCCGAGCGCTCTGCAGCGCTCTGGCAGAAACTATCCCGGAGTGAACGCCTCCTTGCCGGGACATCCCGCCTGCCCCAGACTGGAGCCCGGCCGCGCCTAGGGTATCAGCCTTCAGAAAAGGGACACGCCTGTCCCCTCGGTCCCCAGGAGCCTGTCTGGGGAGAGCGCAGCACGCCGCCCCGGCAGGGCAGCCGAGCCGTTGGCATTGCGCTGGGGCAAGTGAGGCCAAGCAGGAGAGCCTGCCGTCTGAGCCCGAGTGGGTCGGGGGGTGGGGACAAGTGTCACCCACTCACTGGGCCTGGCGCCGGAAGCCTGGCTGCTAAGGAGACACGGGGGGACGACGAGGGCAGGGGCGCGTGCTCCGGTCTGAGCCAGCAGTCTGGGCAGAAGGCATGCCTGTCCTGGGCCTCGAGGCCCAGGGCGACAGCAGGGCCTCGGCCACCAGTCCCTGGGGCAGCCTTGGGGGGGCTCCCAGGCGCCAGCCCCTGAACGCGCAGAAACCGCTCCTTGGAGCAGCGGGCCGTCGGCCCCCGTCTCCCTCCAGGGTGCGGCAGCGTTCTGGGTGCAATGGCGGCCGGGGAAGGCGCGGGGACAGTCCCCCCACAGGCTCCCCGTCCCAGGGCCCGGGCGGTGCGCAGTGCTCCTGGAGCCTCTCCTCTCTGCGCAGGAAGACGCGGGCCTCTTCCCGAGTCGGCCTGAACGCGAGAGGAAGAGGCCAGGCCCCGGCGAGCCCGGGAGAAGGCCGTCTGCGCAGAGGGGCCACCCCGGGCGACACACGCTGCTGCACGGAGGAGGCCGCGTCTCCCGACATCGGCGAGGCCCTGGGAGCCCAGGGTCCGCACCTGGGCCCCGGGAAGCGAGGCCCCAGAAGCACTGACTCTCCCGCAACACTTCTCCCCTGACGCGAGAGAGGGAACGCCCAAAGCCGGAGCGAGGAAGCAGCAGCGAGGCGCGGTCCGCTTCGTGCCGAAAACCTCGGCGAAAGCTCTGCCTTCGCTGGGGAATCAGGGTCGGGCCTGTGGGCTGCTGTTGGTTGCCGCAGCCGAGCGCTCTGCAGCGCTCTGGCAGAAACTATCCCGGAGTGAACGCCTCCTTGCCGGGACATCCCGCCTGCCCCAGACTGGAGTTCGGCCGCGCCTAGGGTATCAGCCTTCAGAAAAGGGACACGCCTGTCCCCTCGGTCCCCAGGAGCCTGTCTGGGGAGAGCGCAGCACGCCGCCCCGGCAGGGCAGCCGAGCCGTTGGCATTGCGCTGGGGCAAGTGAGGCCAAGCAGGAGAGCCTGCCGTCTGAGCCCGAGTGGGTCCGGGGGTGGGGACAAGTGTCACCCACTCACGGGGCCCGGCGCCGGAAGCCTGGCTGCTAAGGAGACACGGGGGGACGACGAGGGCAGGGGCGCGTGCTCCGGTCTGAGCCAGCAGTCTGGACAGAAGGCAGGCCTGTCCTGGGCCTCGAGGCCCAGGGCGACAGCAAGGCCTCGGCCACCAGTCCCTGGGGCAGCCTTGGGGGGGCTCCCAGGCGCCAGCCCCTGAACGCGCAGAAACCGCTCCCTGGAGCAGCAGGCCGTCGGCCCCCGTCTCCCTCCAGCGTGCGGCAGCGTTCTGGGTGCAAGGGCGGCCGGGGAAGGCGCGGGGACAGTCCCCCCACAGGCTGCCCGTCCCAGGGCCCGGGCGGTGCGCAGTGCTCCTAGAGCCTCTCCTCTCTGCGCGGGAAGACGCGGGCCTCTTCCCGAGTCGGCCTGAACGCGAGAGGAAGAGGCCAGGCCCCGGCGAGCCCGGGAGAAGGCCGTCTGCGCAGAGGGGCCACCCCGGGCGACACACGCTGCTGCACGGAGGAGGCCGCGTCTCCCGACATCGGCGAGGCCCTGGGAGCCCAGGGGCCACACCGGGGCCTGGGAAAAGAGGCCCCAGAAGCACCGACTCTCCCGCATCACTTCTCCCCTGACGCGAGAGAGCGAACGCCCAAAGCCGGAGCGAGGAAGCAGCAGCGAGGCGCGGTCCGCTTCGTGCGGAAAACCTCGGAGAAAGCTCTGCCTTCCCTGGGGAATCAGGGTCGGGCCTGTGGGCTGCTGCTGGTTGCCGCAGCCGAGCGCTCTGCAGCGCTCTGGCAGAAACTACCCCGGAGTGAACGGCTCCTTGCCGGGACATCCCGCCTGCCCCAGACTGGAGCCCGGTCGCGCCTAGGGGATCAGCCTTCAGAAAAGGGACACGCCTGTCCCCTCAGTCCCCTGGAGCCTGTCTGGGGAGAGCGCAGCACGCCGCCCCGGCAGGGCAGCCGAGCCGTTGGCATTGCGCTGGGGCAAGTGAGGCCAAGCAGGAGAGCCTGCCGTCTGAGCCCGAGTGGGTCGGGGGGTGGGGACAAGTGTCACCCACTCACGGGGCCCGGCGCCGGAAACCTGGCTGCTAAGGAGACACGGGAGGACGACGAGTGCAGGGGCGCGGGCCCCGGTCTGAGCCAGCAGTCTGGGAAGAGGGCAGGCCTGTCCTGGGCCTCGAGGCCCAGGGTGACAGCAGGGCCTCGGCCACCAGTCCCTGGGGCAGCCTTGGGGGGGCTCCCAGGCGCCAGCCCCTGAACGCGCAGATACCGCTCCCTGGAGCAGCGGGCCGTCGGCCCCCGTCTCCCTCCAGGGTGCGGCAGCGTTTTGGGTTCAAGGGGCGGCCGGGGAAGACACGGGGACAGTCCCCCCACAGGCTCCCCGTCCCAGGGCCCGGGCGGTGCGCAGTGCTCCTGGAGCCTCTCCTCTCTGCGCGGGAAGACGCGGGCCTCTTCCCGAGTCGGCCTGAACGCGAGAGGAAGAGGCCAGGCCCCGGCGAGCCCGGGAGAAGGCCGTCTGCGCAGAGGGGCCACCCCGGGCGACACACGCTGCTGCACGGAGGAGGCCGCGTCTCCCGACATCGGCGAGGCCCTGGGAGCCCAGGGGCCACACCGGGGCCTGGGAAAAGAGGCCCCAGAAGCACCGACTCTCCCGCATCACTTCTCCCCTGACGCGAGAGAGCGAACGCCCAAAGCCGGAGCGAGGAAGCAGCAGCGAGGCGCGGTCCGCTTCGTGCGGAAAACCTCGGAGAAAGCTCTGCCTTCCCTGGGGAATCAGGGTCGGGCCTGTGGGCTGCTGCTGGTTGCCGCAGCCGAGCGCTCTGCAGCGCTCTGGCAGAAACTACCCCGGAGTGAACGGCTCCTTGCCGGGACATCCCGCCTGCCCCAGACTGGAGCCCGGTCGCGCCTAGGGGATCAGCCTTCAGAAAAGGGACACGCCTGTCCCCTGGGTCCCCTGGAGCCTGTCTGGGGAGAGCAAAGCACGCCGCCCCGGCAGGGCAGCCGAGCCGTTGGCATTGCGCTGGGGCAAGTGAGGCCAAGCAGGAGAGCCTGCCGTCTGAGCCCGAGTGGGTCGGAGGGTGGGGACAAGTGTCACCCACTCACGGGGCCCGGCGCCGGAAGCCTGGCTGCTAAGGAGACACGGGAGGACGACGTGGGCAGGGGCGCGGGCCCCGGTCTGAGCCAGCAGTCTGGGAAGAAGGCAGGCCTGTCCTGGGCCTCGAGGCCCAGGGCACAGCAGGGCCTCGGCCACCAGTCCCTGGGGCAGCCTTGGGGGGGCTCCCAGGCGCCAGCCCCTGAACGCGCAGAAACCGCTCCTTGGAGCAGCGGGCCGTCGGCCCCCGTCTCCCTCCAGGGTGGGGCAGCTTTCTGGGTGGCAGGGGCGGCCGGGGAAGGCGCGGGGACAGTCCCCCCACAGGCTCCCCGTCCCAGGGCCCGGGCGGTGCGCAGTGCTCCTGGAGCCTCTCCTCTCTGCGCGGGAAGACGCGGGCCTCTTCCCGAGTCGGCCTGAACGCGAGAGGAAGAGGCCAGGCCCCGGCGAGCCCGGGAGAAGGCCGTCTGCGCAGAGGGGCCACTTCGGGCGATACACGCTGCTGCACGGAGGAGGCCGCGTCTCCCGACATCGGCGAGGCCCTGGGAGCCCAGGGTCCGCACCTGGGCCCCGGGAAGCGAGGCCCCAGAAGCACCGACTCTCCCGCAACACTTCTCCCCTGACGCGAGAGAGCGATCGCCCAAAGCCGGAGCGAGGAAGCATCAGCGAGGCGCGGTCCGCTTCGTGCCGAAAACCTCGGCGAAAGCTCTGCCTTCCCTGGGGAATCAGGGTCGGGCCTGTGGGCTGCTGCTGGTTGCCGCAGCCGAGCGCTCTGCAGCGCTCTGGCAGAAACTATCCCGGAGTGAACGCCTCCTTGCCGGGACATCCCGCCTGCCCCAGACTGGAGCCCGGCCGCGCCTAGGGTATCAGCCTTCAGAAAAGGGACACGCCTGTCCCCTCGGTCCCCAGGAGCCTGTCTGGGGAGAGCGCAGCACGCCGCCCCGGCAGGGCAGCCGAGCCGTTGGCATTGCGCTGGGGCAAGTGAGGCCAAGCAGGAGAGCCTGCCGTCTGAGCCCGAGTGGGTCGGGGGGTGGGGACAAGTGTCACCCACTCACTGGGCCTGGCGCCGGAAGCCTGGCTGCTAAGGAGACACGGGGGGACGACGAGGGCAGGGGCGCGTGCTCCGGTCTGAGCCAGCAGTCTGGGCAGAAGGCATGCCTGTCCTGGGCCTCGAGGCCCAGGGCGACAGCAGGGCCTCGGCCACCAGTCCCTGGGGCAGCCTTGGGGGGGCTCCCAGGCGCCAGCCCCTGAACGCGCAGAAACCGCTCCTTGGAGCAGCGGGCCGTCGGCCCCCGTCTCCCTCCAGGGTGCGGCAGCGTTCTGGGTGCAATGGCGGCCGGGGAAGGCGCGGGGACAGTCCCCCCACAGGCTCCCCGTCCCAGGGCCCGGGCGGTGCGCAGTGCTCCTGGAGCCTCTCCTCTCTGCGCAGGAAGACGCGGGCCTCTTCCCGAGTCGGCCTGAACGCGAGAGGAAGAGGCCAGGCCCCGGCGAGCCCGGGAGAAGGCCGTCTGCGCAGAGGGGCCACCCCGGGCGACACACGCTGCTGCACGGAGGAGGCCGCGTCTCCCGACATCGGCGAGGCCCTGGGAGCCCAGGGTCCGCACCTGGGCCCCGGGAAGCGAGGCCCCAGAAGCACTGACTCTCCCGCAACACTTCTCCCCTGACGCGAGAGAGGGAACGCCCAAAGCCGGAGCGAGGAAGCAGCAGCGAGGCGCGGTCCGCTTCGTGCCGAAAACCTCGGCGAAAGCTCTGCCTTCGATGGGGAATCAGGGTCGGGCCTGTGGGCTGCTGCTGGTTGCCGCAGCCGAGCGCTCTGCAGCGCTCTGGCAGAAACTACCCCGGAGTGAACGCCTCCTTGCCGGGACATCCCGCCTCCCCCTGACTGGAGCCCGGTCCCGCCTGGGGGACCAGCCTTCAGAAAAGGGACACGCCTGTCCCCTCGGTCCCCAGGAGCCTGTCTGGGGAGAGCGCAGCACGCCGCCCCGGCAGGGCAGCCGAGCCGTTGGCATTGCGCTGGGGCAAGTGAGGCCAAGCAGGAGAGCCTGCCGTCTGAGCCCGAGTGGGTCGGGGGGTGGGGACAAGTGTCACCCACTCACGGGGCCTGGCGCCGGAAGCCTGGCTGCTAAGGAGACACGGGGGGACGACGAGGGCAGGGGCGCGTGCTCCGGTCTGAGCCAGCAGTCTGGGCAGAAGGCATGCCTGTCCTGGGCCTCGAGGCCCAGGGCGACAGCAGGGCCTCGGCCACCAGTCCCTGGGGCAGCCTTGGGGGGGCTCCCAGGCGCCAGCCCCTGAACGCGCAGAAACCGCTCCTTGGAGCAGCGGGCCGTCGGCCCCCGTCTCCCTCCAGGGTGGGGCAGCTTTCTGGGTGGCAGGGGCGGCCGGGGAAGTCGCGGGGACAGTCCCCCCACAGGCTCCCCGTCCCAGGGCCCGGGCGGTGCGCAGTGCTCCTGGAGCCTCTCCTCTCTGCGCGGGAAGACGCGGGCCTCTTCCCGAGTCGGCCTGAACGCGAGAGGAAGAGGCCAGGCCCCGGCGAGCCCGGGAGAAGGCCGTCTGCGCAGAGGGGCCACTTCGGGCGATACACGCTGCTGCACGGAGGAGGCCGCGTCTCCCGACATCGGCGAGGCCCTGGGAGCCCAGGGTCCGCACCTGGGCCCCGGGAAGCGAGGCCCCAGAAGCACCGACTCTCCCGCAACACTTCTCCCCTGACGCGAGAGAGCGATCGCCCAAAGCCGGAGCGAGGAAGCATCAGCGAGGCGCGGTCCGCTTCGTGCCGAAAACCTCGGCGAAAGCTCTGCCTTCCCTGGGGAATCAGGGTCGGGCCTGTGGGCTGCTGCTGGTTGCCGCAGCCGAGCGCTCTGCAGCGCTCTGGCAGAAACTATCCCGGAGTGAACGCCTCCTTGCCGGGACATCCCGCCTGCCCCAGACTGGAGCCCGGCCGCGCCTAGGGTATCAGCCTTCAGAAAAGGGACACGCCTGTCCCCTCGGTCCCCAGGAGCCTGTCTGGGGAGAGCGCAGCACGCCGCCCCGGCAGGGCAGCCGAGCCGTTGGCATTGCGCTGGGGCAAGTGAGGCCAAGCAGGAGAGCCTGCCGTCTGAGCCCGAGTGGGTCGGGGGGTGGGGACAAGTGTCACCCACTCACTGGGCCTGGCGCCGGAAGCCTGGCTGCTAAGGAGACACGGGGGGACGACGAGGGCAGGGGCGCGTGCTCCGGTCTGAGCCAGCAGTCTGGGCAGAAGGCATGCCTGTCCTGGGCCTCGAGGCCCAGGGCGACAGCAGGGCCTCGGCCACCAGTCCCTGGGGCAGCCTTGGGGGGGCTCCCAGGCGCCAGCCCCTGAACGCGCAGAAACCGCTCCTTGGAGCTCGGGCCGTCGGCCCCCGTCTCCCTCCAGGGTGCGGCAGCGTTCTGGGTGCAATGGCGGCCGGGGAAGGCGCGGGGACAGTCCCCCCACAGGCTCCCCGTCCCAGGGCCCGGGCGGTGCGCAGTGCTCCTGGAGCCTCTCCTCTCTGCGCAGGAAGACGCGGGCCTCTTCCCGAGTCGGCCTGAACGCGAGAGGAAGAGGCCAGGCCCCGGCGAGCCCGGGAGAAGGCCGTCTGCGCAGAGGGGCCACCCCGGGCGACACACGCTGCTGCACGGAGGAGGCCGCGTCTCCCGACATCGGCGAGGCCCTGGGAGCCCAGGGTCCGCACCTGGGCCCCGGGAAGCGAGGCCCCAGAAGCACTGACTCTCCCGCAACACTTCTCCCCTGACGCGAGAGAGGGAACGCCCAAAGCCGGAGCGAGGAAGCAGCAGCGAGGCGCGGTCCGCTTCGTGCCGAAAACCTCGGCGAAAGCTCTGCCTTCGCTGGGGAATCAGGGTCGGGCCTGTGGGCTGCTGTTGGTTGCCGCAGCCGAGCGCTCTGCAGCGCTCTGGCAGAAACTATCCCGGAGTGAACGCCTCCTTGCCGGGACATCCCGCCTGCCCCAGACTGGAGTTCGGCCGCGCCTAGGGTATCAACCTTCAGAAAAGGGACACGCCTGTCCCCTCGGTCCCCAGGAGCCTGTCTGGGGAGAGCGCAGCACGCCGCCCCGGCAGGGCAGCCGAGCCGTTGGCATTGCGCTGGGGCAAGTGAGGCCAAGCAGGAGAGCCTGCCGTCTGAGCCCGAGTGGGTCCGGGGGTGGGGACAAGTGTCACCCACTCACGGGGCCCGGCGCCGGAAGCCTGGCTGCTAAGGAGACACGGGGGGACGACGAGGGCAGGGGCGCGTGCTCCGGTCTGAGCCAGCAGTCTGGACAGAAGGCAGGCCTGTCCTGGGCCTCGAGGCCCAGGGCGACAGCAAGGCCTCGGCCACCAGTCCCTGGGGCAGCCTTGGGGGGGCTCCCAGGCGCCAGCCCCTGAACGCGCAGAAACCGCTCCCTGGAGCAGCGGGCCGTCGGCCCCCGTCTCCCTCCAGCGTGCGGCAGCGTTCTGGGTGCAAGGGCGGCCGGGGAAGGCGCGGGGACAGTCCCCCCACAGGCTGCCCGTCCCAGGGCCCGGGCGGTGCGCAGTGCTCCTAGAGCCTCTCCTCTCTGCGCGGGAAGACGCGGGCCTCTTCCCGAGTCGGCCTGAACGCGAGAGGAAGAGGCCAGGCCCCGGCGAGCCCGGGAGAAGGCCGTCTGCGCAGAGGGGCCACCCCGGGCGACACACGCTGCTGCACGGAGGAGGCCGCGTCTCCCGACATCGGCGAGGCCCTGGGAGCCCAGGGGCCACACCGGGGCCTGGGAAAAGAGGCCCCAGAAGCACCGACTCTCCCGCATCACTTCTCCCCTGACGCGAGAGAGCGAACGCCCAAAGCCGGAGCGAGGAAGCAGCAGCGAGGCGCGGTCCGCTTCGTGCGGAAAACCTCGGAGAAAGCTCTGCCTTCCCTGGGGAATCAGGGTCGGGCCTGTGGGCTGCTGCTGGTTGCCGCAGCCGAGCGCTCTGCAGCGCTCTGGCAGAAACTACCCCGGAGTGAACGGCTCCTTGCCGGGACATCCCGCCTGCCCCAGACTGGAGCCCGGTCGCGCCTAGGGGATCAGCCTTCAGAAAAGGGACACGCCTGTCCCCTCAGTCCCCTGGAGCCTGTCTGGGGAGAGCGCAGCACGCCGCCCCGGCAGGGCAGCCGAGCCGTTGGCATTGCGCTGGGGCAAGTGAGGCCAAGCAGGAGAGCCTGCCGTCTGAGCCCGAGTGGGTCGGGGGGTGGGGACAAGTGTCACCCACTCACGGGGCCCGGCGCCGGAAACCTGGCTGCTAAGGAGACACGGGAGGACGACGAGTGCAGGGGCGCGGGCCCCGGTCTGAGCCAGCAGTCTGGGAAGAGGGCAGGCCTGTCCTGGGCCTCGAGGCCCAGGGTGACAGCAGGGCCTCGGCCACCAGTCCCTGGGGCAGCCTTGGGGGGGCTCCCAGGCGCCAGCCCCTGAACGCGCAGATACCGCTCCCTGGAGCAGCGGGCCGTCGGCCCCCGTCTCCCTCCAGGGTGCGGCAGCGTTTTGGGTTCAAGGGGCGGCCGGGGAAGACACGGGGACAGTCCCCCCACAGGCTCCCCGTCCCAGGGCCCGGGCGGTGCGCAGTGCTCCTGGAGCCTCTCCTCTCTGCGCGGGAAGACGCGGGCCTCTTCCCGAGTCGGCCTGAACGCGAGAGGAAGAGGCCAGGCCCCGGCGAGCCCGGGAGAAGGCCGTCTGCGCAGAGGGGCCACCCCGGGCGACACACGCTGCTGCACGGAGGAGGCCGCGTCTCCCGACATCGGCGAGGCCCTGGGAGCCCAGGGGCCACACCGGGGCCTGGGAAAAGAGGCCCCAGAAGCACCGACTCTCCCGCATCACTTCTCCCCTGACGCGAGAGAGCGAACGCCCAAAGCCGGAGCGAGGAAGCAGCAGCGAGGCGCGGTCCGCTTCGTGCGGAAAACCTCGGAGAAAGCTCTGCCTTCCCTGGGGAATCAGGGTCGGGCCTGTGGGCTGCTGCTGGTTGCCGCAGCCGAGCGCTCTGCAGCGCTCTGGCAGAAACTACCCCGGAGTGAACGGCTCCTTGCCGGGACATCCCGCCTGCCCCAGACTGGAGCCCGGTCGCGCCTAGGGGATCAGCCTTCAGAAAAGGGACACGCCTGTCCCCTGGGTCCCCTGGAGCCTGTCTGGGGAGAGCAAAGCACGCCGCCCCGGCAGGGCAGCCGAGCCGTTGGCATTGCGCTGGGGCAAGTGAGGCCAAGCAGGAGAGCCTGCCGTCTGAGCCCGAGTGGGTCGGAGGGTGGGGACAAGTGTCACCCACTCACGGGGCCCGGCGCCGGAAGCCTGGCTGCTAAGGAGACACGGGAGGACGACGTGGGCAGGGGCGCGGGCCCCGGTCTGAGCCAGCAGTCTGGGAAGAAGGCAGGCCTGTCCTGGGCCTCGAGGCCCAGGGCACAGCAGGGCCTCGGCCACCAGTCCCTGGGGCAGCCTTGGGGGGGCTCCCAGGCGCCAGCCCCTGAACGCGCAGAAACCGCTCCTTGGAGCAGCGGGCCGTCGGCCCCCGTCTCCCTCCAGGGTGGGGCAGCTTTCTGGGTGGCAGGGGCGGCCGGGGAAGGCGCGGGGACAGTCCCCCCACAGGCTCCCCGTCCCAGGGCCCGGGCGGTGCGCAGTGCTCCTGG